>NC_058105.1:29019848-29322878 GCF_020171115.1 Neogale vison
TGGAATCTTCCTGTAATCTTGAGAAATAAAGGGAACTTTGAAAGAGGCAAGGAAGGCTACAGAAGGTAAACTTGGAGGCCTCTGAGAATTCAAATGTACTATTTACCTTATGTGCTGGTAAGTCATCTGGAATGCAAAAAACAACCCAAAGGGTTGGCTTCCTAAGTAGTAGCAAAAGTCTGAGGATACTGATCTAACATTCATATTTGAACTTGTCTATTCTTTGTACCATCATGTCCCTGATTTGCCAAAACTGATTACCTCAAGGAAACAACTGTCCATGTCCTTCGTTTGGGGAACTTAGCTAATAACCAATTTTCCTCCACTCAAATGTTATCTAATGTGCTTATTAAGCCATTGCTGCTCCTTTGGATAGATACCTTGAAAAAAGGGATCTTGGGGTAGGAAAAGTCTTCGTGGTCAAAGGACTGAATCTCAAATGGTAGAATCTAAGAAAATAAGATGTGCAATGCAGGAAATGGACTCGGGAGGAGCACATGGCCCTGTGTACTTCATATCAGGCAGCAGTTAGGAGCAGCTGTCTGGAATTAGATGGATGAGATTTCAAATCCTAGATCTGCAACATACAAGCTGGGTGATCCAGGTAAGTTCATTAAGTTTATGTCCTCAACTGTAAAATGGGGATAATAAGCCTCTATCTTAGCAGGTTGTTAGAAAGATTAAATGAGATGACATAAAGTCATCCAAGAAAAGACTGGTAGAATTTGAGTGCTCACATATTTTTATTATTTAATCATATCTGGTAATTAAATTGAAGCAGCCATGGCCTGTTCTTTTCTAAAACCACAATGGGGGGCACCTGGGTGGCTCAGTGGGTTAAGCCTCTGCCTTCAGCCCAGGTCATGATCCCAGGGTCCTGGGATCGAGCCCCGCGTCGGGCTCTCTGCTCAGTGGGGAGCCTGCTTCCCTTCCTCTCTCTCTGCCTGCCTCTCTGCCTACTTGTGATTTCTGTCAAATAAATAAATAAAATCTTTTTTAAAAAAATAAATAAATAAAACCATAATGGGCTCCTCCTAGAGAGCACTGGGGCCTATGTGGTTAGCCACCCTACTTGTATTTCAGGCACAGCATGGATGGAGCAGCAATGAGGGGAAGCGGAAACGCAGACCTCTGGCTACTGGTCCCACTTGATGAGTAATACTGCATGGAGGACAGAAAAGAGGAAACTTAGATGAAATTCGTAACTCCCCCCGCCACAATAAAAATTAAAAGGACAACTCAGTATAATTATGCCCAGATTTCTGCTGGCAGAAGTTTGCAAACTAATTTTTACATAAAGGCCACCAGGCCAATTAACATCCTGAGTACTTAAAGGAGTGGGGTAGTGGGAAGAGAATAACTGGCGAGAGTTTTGCTCTCTCCCACCCCCCACAATAACTACACTTAAAGCTCCAGACACCACCTCCCTTCCCAGCAAACCTCAGTTTTTCAGACCCGTCTGTCTGTTCCCAGAAACCTCAGGTGGTTTCAGCTTCCACTGACCTTAAAAAACAAAAGAGCCGTTATTTTACCAGCAAAATGAGTTTATTGAGGAAGAGCAGAGGAATTGTAATTCAGAACAAGCAAACTGTGGCAATCCATAGGCAAACCCAGAGAACAGAGGAGAGGGACTTGCTTTCCCAGGGGAAAAGAGGAGGGACTGTTTCATTGAGCTCTGACTGGGCTGTTGCTGGGCAAGGAGAAATTCATCCTTCCTCAGGCTGGGATACCAAAAGCAAGCTGCTTCCTGCTGGGAATTGTGGGATAATGCTTCTTCCACCAAGAGGTAATGCATGAGAGCTCCCCCTCCAGGGCTTCCTGACTCCATTTTAAATAAAGTTTCCTTTATTTTCACATCTCCCCCTTTTGATCAAGGTCTTTCTCAAAAGCACTGCTAATCAAAAGTCAGGGTTGTGTTGTAATTTTTTTTTTTTCATATTTAGTGTTTTCATCCCCTTGGTGTCAGAAAGGATCTTTCCTGATGGTCATGTCCCACATGAGAGGGAAAGTGTGTAGAATGGAAACCGGTGAAGTCACATTTGAGTAACAGGGAAGAGGAGGAGGGAGAACTGTCAGGCATTTCCTGTCTGAGATAAATGTTGAAGATCATCTCAAAGTGCTGAGCTAGCATCACCCTACTGGGCACGTTATTTCTACGAAGGTTTGAGAGGCAATAGGTATAAGGCTTAAAACTGATTATAAAGGTGTGCCTGGGTGGCTTCATCAGTTGAAAGTCTGACTCTTGATCTCAAGGTTGTAAGTTTGAACCCCACACTGGGTGTAGAGATTATTTAAAAATAAAATCTTTTAGGGGCGCCTGGGTGGCTCAGTGGGTTAAGCCGCTGCCTTCGGCTCAGGTCATGATCTCAGGGTCCTGGGATGGAGTCCCACATCGGGCTCTCTGCTCGACAGGGAGACTGCTTCCTCCTCTCTCTCTCTCTGCCTGCCTCTCTGCCTACTTGTGATCTCTCTCTGTCAAATAAATAAATAAAATCTTTAAAAAAAATAAAATAAAATCTTTTAAAAAACGATTATACAGGGGCACCTGGGTGGCTCAGTGGGTTAAAGCCTCTGCCTTCAGCTCAGGTCATGATCCTAGGGTCCTGGGATCAGGGCTCTCTGCTCAGCAGGGAGCCTGCTTCCACCTCTCTCTCTCTGCCTGCCTCTCTGCCTACTTGTGATCTCTGTCAAATAAATAAATAAAATCTTCAAAAAAAAAGATTATACAGAACAAGATGAGCAGAACTTCTGCAAGGCTAAAGGGGTCTTTTCCAAAAGCCTTGCAGGGGCACCTACATGGCTCAGTTGGTTGAGCATCAGACTCTTGGTTTTGGCTCAGGTCATGATCTTGCAGTTATGGGATCCAGCCCCAAGTAGGGCTCCATATTCAGTGCAGATTCTGCTTTAGATTCTTTTTCCTTTCCCCTTTGCCTCTCCCTGCTCACTCACTTTTGCGCTCTCTCACTCAAATAAACAAAAATCTTTTTTAAAAAAGCCTTGCAAAGAGGAGTTAGCTTATTTGTATTTCCCTTGGTTGGATGCAGGGAAACAAATAATAAATAGGGAAGAACAAATCGAAGTTTCTGGTGTCAGATCCAACAGCCAGAAAGGCTCCCTTTTTGCAATAGATTAGAAAGAAAGGGAGGAAATAGGGTAAGAAGCAACAGCAAGAAAAAGGTATACAGGTCTGGTCCAATCATCTTGGGAAAGCGGTCTCCTTCAGCTGTCGTCTGCTTCAATTCCTGGAAATCTTTATTTCCAGGTACTCAGGGGATGTGCAGATCTAGTCAGGGTTTGGCGCTTTCATTAGATGTGACACACGGGAGGCTGCTTGGCTGGCTCAGTCAGAGGAGTGTGCAACTCTTGATCTCGGGGTTGTGAGTTCGAGCTCCATGTTGGGTGGAGAGATTAGTTTAAAAAATACATCTTAAAAAAAAAAAAAAAGGATGTCACACATGGATCCAAGAGTCATTCCTTGGAGTTCCGCAGTACAAGGGTTGGTTACAGTACCTGAAAGGGGCCTTTCCACAGGGTTGAAGAGAGTCTTTCTGTAGCTGTCTTTTCCAATAGATGAAATCTCTGGACTGCAAGGTATGACACTTTAGATCTTTGTCTCCCAGGAACGCACTGTGGAAAGATTGTTCTACTAAAGCGTGGTTATTCTCAACAGAAGCAATTGGGCCTATGCAATATTTAAGTATATCTCCTTTTACCATTTGTAGATCGAAAGAAGCAGGCCATTGGCCATCCTGTGATTATCTCAAAAGGTAAGAGTTTATAGGTTCCAAAGAGGTAGATCTAAAATGTAGGAAAACTAATGGCAGTGCTTTTGGTGGGATTATTGGAAGAGCCTCTACAAATTTTGCATAACAATACCATTAGTGTGTTTGACTTGCCCTGAGGATTAAGGGTAGTAAGCACAGGAGAAATGTTGTAACAATGCCCAAACAACACAAACCTGTTGAAGCAAGTTCTCTGGTCACTATGAAGTTTGAGGAGGAATTCCCCAGGTACAGATGATTTTTTTCTAGTAGGATTTTAGCCACAAAAAAATAGCAGTCCGGTGAGAAAACATACAAACCATTATCAAGACAAATTTATATGCCTGAGATGGAGGAAGCTGAATAAAATCTATCTGCCAAACTTTGATCTATTGGGCAACTTACAGTGTCCAGAAGCAGTGCACACAGGTGTTCCCAAATTATATTTAAAGGCCGGGAGGGCAAGCAGAGTAGGCACTGAGTGGTCTTGTTAACATTTACCCCCAAGTATTGGCTCAAAGGTTTTCATTTTATCAGCAGACCAATGATTGGATACGTATCCAGTAGTCAGTACTAGGAATTTTAGAGTCTATGGCAGCACTGGATTATTATTTGGCCCAACCCAGAGTTTTCTTTTTTTTTTTTTTTTTAATTGAACCAGCAGTTATTAGGATTTCAATATTGTTTTTTCCTTTTCTGGGGCTGATGGTTGGGCATCTCTAGTCAATTTTTCTAGATTATCATTTGGGGAGGGGGAACATCCCTTTGGCCATGACAGAGGTTTGGCTGTTGGTTCCTTCAAGAGCAGCATTCTTTGCAGAAATATCAACTAGGTGGTTTCCTCTGGCCTCCAAGGAATCCGGCTTAGAATGCGCAGGGACCTTAATACTGGCCAAAGCATCTGCCAATTGTATGGCATCTAGTAATTGCTGAACATAAAGGCCATTTTTAATTTTGTCCCCACTAGAAGTGAGGAAGCCTCACTGTTTCCTTAGCATTCCAAAGTCATGAGCTACTTCAAAGGCCTACCTACTGTCAGTACAGATATTTGCAGTTTTGCCCTTGGCTAAAATGCAGTCCGAGCAAGAACAGCCTGTTGGGCCAGGATAGCTGAGGGCAAAGATGCTGCCTTAACGGCTTTAAAAAAAACCTGTAATAGCATACGAAACATCATATTTACCATTTCCACCTTTAAAATAAAAACTATTGGTAAAAGTCTGCCTTATGCAAAGGAGCTTTCTGTAAGCCATCACAGGGAGTCTGACAGTCATGAAGAGTATTGTCTACAGAGAAGGAAGAATGGTGGCAAGGTTAAGATTAGTACAGCAAGAAAGTCTGGAATCCAATTTTTCACAGCAGCCAGCTAGCCTAAGAAAACCTTACAACTGGCTTCATTTTGGGAAGTTCAGGATGCCATGAAGACTGTTTGGATCTATGTGTAGCCTTTGTTCTGAGCTCAGGTGCTGCAAATATCAAACCAGAGTCTGAGCAAACTGCAGTTTCTCCATGGAAACCTTGCGTTCCTTTAAGGCTAACAGCCTAAACAGGTGGATGCTGTCCCTGCAACGCCTGAGAAGGGGATCAGAGAAGCAAGTGCCTGAGTATTGTAATAAGGCAGAACTTCTAGTTAACTTTGTATCTTCTAAATCCACTTTTAAGGTTTGGGAGAAGTAGGAAGGACTTTCAGCAAAACTCTGGGGCATTACTGCCCAGGTACACTGCTCTTCTTCCCCAAAAGGCAAAGAGATAATTGACGGACCTTATCCACAGAGAAATCAATCACAGCTAAAAATCTGATGAAACAAATACAAGATGTTGAAGGGTCATCTAATTCACCGAGCTGGCAATTTTGGTTGTTGCTATCAAATTCTATAATTATCTCTCCCTTTCAGGAGAAAAAAATTCCAATGTTATTTTTCTAAGAAATCTCAGCCCAAAAATTGAATAGGGGCAGAGGAACTAAGAAGAAAAGAATGAGTATCTCTTAAAGGAAACAAGAAGGAATTGGTTTAAAGATAGGAACGGGCTGAGGTTTATTAGCGACCCCCCACTACTTGAACCATTTCAGTACTTCGAGCAGTGGCTGTTTAATAACAGTAGGACTGCGCACTGAGAGCGTAGGTCTCGTGTCGACAAGGACACAAAGAGATTCATCCCCAGTCTGGAGAGTTTCTTCTCCAAGCTGGTAAAGAGGAAGAATTGGGAAAAGCCCCTGTAATTCTTCGGAGTCCTGTAGTTGGGAGTTCGGAGGGCACGGGAAAGGCTGGTTGGAGGGCTGAAGGCACTTGGAACACTTACCTTTGGAACAATCTTTCTTCCTATGTCCAATAATGGCAGAGACCAGGAGGGGGTTGCTTTTGTTTAAGGCGCTTCCATTTGTTAGGGTTGAAAATTAAAGATTTTAGTGGTCTTCCTTGTAGCTGAATTCTCTGGGGTGTGGGTGGGCCACTTTGCTAAAATAACTGAATCTGAAGCAGTTTCCCATTCCATCCTAGTCCTTTTAACTACAAGGGAAAATCCAGATTCAGCCCTTTAATGAACACAGAATTGAAGGGTATCTGAGTGGATTTAACATTCATAGGGAGGCCACAATTTTCCTGAAAAACAGTTTGGAGATGACTGTAACAGTCCTGCAAAGGTTCATGGGGTTTCTGAGTGCAAGCTTCAATCTTATTCCAATCAGCAAGTTTTCGGAAAGCCCTAGGGACTGCCCAGTGAAGCTGTTTAGCAATTGCCCAGCCTGATCATATAAAAAGGCATGGGGTTGGTCTCTCATTTAAAGTTCTAAAGAGGGGCGCCTGGGTGGCTCAGTGGGTTAAAGCCTCTGCCTTCGGCTCGGGTGGTGGTCCCCGGGTCCTGGGATCGAGTCCTGCGTTGGTCTCTCTGCTCCACGGAGAGCCTGCTTCCTCCTCTCTCTCTGCCTGCCTCTCTACCTACTTGTGATCTCTGTCTGTCAAATAGATAAATAAAATTAAAAAAAATAAAGTTCTAAAGATGGGATGCCTGGGTGGCTCAGTCACCTTTGGCTTAAGTGTCTTAAGCACCTGCCTTCAGCTCAGCTCATGATCCCAGGGTCCTGGGATCTAGTCCCACATGCAGCTCCTTGCTCACCTGGGAGCCTGCTTCTTCTTCTGCCTGCCACCCTCTCCCGTGTACCTCCCCCCACCCCGCTTGTGTGCTTGGGGCTCTCTCTCTCTCTGACAAATAAATGAAGTCTTTGAAAAATAAAGTTCTAAAGATTTTTCAGGATCATCCCAATTAGCTGTTTTCATCCAGTGCTGGGCCTGGCCTTCAACAAGCATGTGAACTGGCTCAGATACAAATCTGAGGAAGCTGATTGGTAGATCTGAATGATTACCTTAAATTCCTTGGCAAATCTATGAGGATCTTCAATAACTCCTAGAAAATCTTTCACTATGGCTCCTAGTTCAGCCTTAGTCCAGGGGACATGGGAAAGCAGGAACTTAGCATCAGGATCCTCTTAAGAGCGTAATTTTAAAGGGGCCGGTTTTAATGGGTTCAGAGAAGGGAGAGGGGAGAGGTTCAGAGAAAAAGGGAAGTTCACTGAGAGAATAAGAATGAGGAAGCAGAAGGTATAAAGGATGTAGAGACGGAGACAAAGAGGACAGGGGAGGAAGAAAGAGGCCTGAAAAGGTTTTTTTGTCTGCTTTCAATTGTTTGTTCACCTTGGTTAATTTAAAATGGTATTTTTTTTAAAGAGATGATTTTAGAGTCTTAGATACTCTTGGAAGCTTCAAGATATTAATTGAAATAGGTATCCCATTCAGTTCATTTTATTTTAGAGCTTCTAATTTGGTTCTAAGAAAATCAAGTTTGGGAAGATCCAACGTTCCCCATAACAGCCACTGGAGTCCTAAGTAATTTTTTGTTAAGCTGGTCCAATTACTTAAAAATGCACATGAGGAGGGACCATAGTTTTAAACATAAAACTGGCTGGGGTCCCAGAAGGACGACCCTCCTGAGAGAACTTAGCAGATTGAGAACCCATTACTCAAAAGCAGAGGTTCAGGAAACAGAAGAGTACTCACAAGGAAGGACAACAGTTTCATTAAAAAAATTTTTTTTAAACAGATCCAAATAAAGTCGGAGAGCTCAACCAAAAGGAGGGAGCTCAGATCCGAGAGTAGACTTACCGAACTAAAGGCAAGATGACTCACAGAAGCAGAAAGCACAAGAGACTAACGTAGGTACTTTACATGGTTCTGGGGGTCGTGACTTCCTCAGGGGTTCCTCTCCTTTGGGTCCCATCTGGGTCACCATGTAATGCTGGCCTTAAAAAGCAAAAGAGCCAGTTATTCTACCAGCAAAATGACTTCATAAGGGAATAGAAAGGAACTGAAACTCAAGACAGGAAAACTACAGTGAACCAGGGGCAAATCCAGAAAACTGAGGAGAGGGGCTTGCTTTTAGGAGGGGGAAGGAAGAAGCTAGGAGGAGAAGCTGTTTTGCTGAGTTCTCACTGGCTGGATTGTTGCTGGGCCATGAGAAATTCTTCCTCCTGCTGGGGTGTTACAAGGTAAGCAGCTTCCTCTTGGGGATTGCGAAATATGCTTCTTACAAGCAAGCAGTAATTCATGAGTGCTCCCCCTTCAGGGCTTCCCGACTCAATTTTTAAACTGTTTTTGAAATTTACTCTTTATTTATTTGAGAGCGAGTGAGAGAGATCAAGCACATATGGCTTGTAGGGGCATGTAGGGGCAGAGGGGGAGGGAGAGAATCTCAAGGAGACTCCCCACTGAGCATGGAGCCCAGTGCAAGGCTCAATCTCACAACCCTGAGATCAGGACTTGAGCCGAAATCACAAGTGGGTTGCTTTACTGACTGAGCCACCCAGGTACCTCCTGACTCCATTTTAAATGAGGTTTCCTTTATTTTCACATTTCCCACTTTACAGCCTCTGGACTTTTCCCAAGTCCTTCCTCGCAATCAAAATGTACCTGTTTATTCCCTCTTTACTTGATGTCAGTGATATAATTCAGGGTTAAGGCACAGTAATATTTTGTGGATTTTGTTTCCCACATGCCCCACATAAGAGTTTCAAGGGATGTATTATGAAGAATATTAAATTAACAAAATATTTAGGGACCTAGTTGAACCTGGCATTGGCCTAGATCCTATAGCACTGTATCAAAGAACAGAAAAATTGCCACTGGGGCACCTGGGTGGCTCAGTTGGTTAAAAGTCTGACTCTTAAAAAAAAAAAAAAGTCTGACTCTTGATTTTGGCTCAGGTGGTGACCTCAGGGTCGTGAGATTGAGCACCACATGAGACTCCGTGCTCCATGCTGTCTACTGCTCTCCCTCTCTCTCTCCCTTTGTCCCACCCCCTGCTCACACACTTGCACACTCACCCGCATAAATAAAATCTTCTAAAAATACTTTATAAAAAAAGAAAAATTGCCACACTGGATCTATCCAGCTTACTACCCAGTACTACAAAGGACATGCTCTGGAAAAAACAGAGATGGGGCACCCAGGTGGCTCAGTCGGTTAAGTGTCTGCCTTTGGCTCAGGTCATGATTCCAAGGTCCTAGGTTTGAGAACCACGCCAGGCCCCACGTTCAGTGGGAGACTCTGTTCCCCCTCCACCTTCTCCCTGCTTATGTGTGTGCGCTCGCTCTCTCTCTCTCTCTCTCTCTGAAATAAATAAATTAAAAAAATCTTTTTTTTTAAAAGAAAGAAAAAACAGAGATGGAACATTCAAACAACCTTTCTGGCAGGCTTTTTAGACAAACATAGAAAAGGCTTTAAAAATTTACACACTCTTTGACCTATAATTTTACTCCTAAGAATTTATGCTAAGGAAGTAATAAGAGATACTTCAAAGATGCAAGTGCAATGATGTGTATTACAACATTATTTATAATACTGAAACAATCTAAATATCCAAAATAGATGGCAAGGTAAATAATTTATTCTGTATTCGTATGATAGAATGTTGTGTACATTAAATTCCTATTAACACAAGATTCTTTGGCGACAAGAAAAATCTATTGCTGATTGTGAACATTTTTTTTGAAGATTTTATGTATTTATTTAACAGACAGAGATCAGAAGTAGGCAGAGAGGCAGGCAGAGAGAGAGAGGAGGGAAGCAGGCTCTCCGCTGAGCAGAGAGCCCGAAGCGGGGCTTGATCCCAGGACCCTGGGACCATGACCCGAGCTGAAGGCAGAGGCTCAACCCACTGAGCCACCCAGGCACCCTTGATTGTGAAAATTTTTGTTTTAATTTTATGCATAGAAAAAGACTGAAAGATTTACCTTAAACGTTGAAAATAATGTTTGTATCAAAATGATAGGAATATGAATGATCTTTTTAAAGCTTAATGTTCTAAATTTCCACAAGAAACATTCTTTTTTAATTGGGAAAAAACAATGCAATTGTCTATTTTTTAAATGGAATATTCCCTGAGAAGGACTACTTGTCTTCCTTAAAACATCAAAGAGTAATAATGTTCCCAACTTCTCCTAATGTAGCCATTTATAGTTTTTCATTTGTAAATGTGTTTAACAGTTTTAATCTTTTTCACTTCTGGTAACTTGTGCTATTATTTTTTTTGAAATAATTATACATTCAACAAAGGTTACAAGGAATGTAGAGAGAAGTCCCATGCACTGATTCCTCAGTAGCCCCAATGTTAGCATCTTATACAACTCTAGCGCAATATCAAAACCAAGAAATTGACATTGGTACAATCCTCAGTGCTTATTCAGATTTCACCAGTTATACATGTACTCGTTTGTGTCTGGGTGTTGCGTGTGGGTGAGTGTTTAGCTCTATATAATTCTATCAGATGTATAGCCTTGCATAACAACCACCACAATCAAGATCTAGAACATTTTCATCACAACAAGGATCCCTCATGTTGTACTTTTTAAAAGATTTTATTTATTTGAGAGGGAGAGAGAGAGAGAGGGCATGAGTGGAGGAGAAGCAGATGGAGAGGGACAAGCAAACTCGGTGCTGAGCGTGGAGTCCAACATAGGGCTCGATCCCATGACCCCGAGATCATGACCTAAGCCAAAATCAAGAGTCAAATGCAAAATTTTTAAAAACCAGTATTTTTCCTTATATTAACTGGTACAACTCCTTGCTATCCTTTCTATATTTTTTGCCTGCATCTTTTGATCACCTCTTCATCTGATACCACTTTTGTACTATAATGTCTATAAAGAGAACAGGGAAATAATTTAGTATTTCCCAAGAGTACAGAAAAGTTTTTTTTTGGTTTCCCAACCCATCACTGATTAATGTCACATATATATTCTGGGTTGTTGTCAAATTTGGGAAAACCTCTATCAAATTTGGGAAAACCTCTATATCATTTCTTGTCTATATAAGCTGTAAGATTTTGGGCTATGTCAAGTTTTTTATATAATGACTAATCTTAGATAAGCTTTAGACTTACTGGTTTAAAAGTGTTCCCTCAAGTCATTTCCACACTGGTACAGCACCCATAACTTAAATATATGCAGAAGTGATAGGAAACCACATAAATATATCCTGCTAACCCCAAATAAATATATCTGAAATGCAATTTCTCTTTGGTTGGATCCCCAAAAGAATAGTTCTAGTAGAGGGGCACCTGGGTGGCTCAGTTAAGCACCTGCCTTTGGATCAGGTCATGTTCTCCACATCCTGAGATCCAGACCTACATTGGGCTCCCTGCTTGGCAGGGAGTCTGCTTCTCTCTCTCTCTCCCTCTCTCCTTCTGCCCCTCCTCCCTGTTCATTATCTTTCTCATAAATAAATAAATAAAAATCATAAAAAAAAGAATAGCTCCAGTAAAAACAGAACTCTCCACAGAAAGCAAACAACGGCAGAAAATTTAAAAGGAGCAAAAGTGTTTTCTGGGTTGGATGAAGATAGACAACACTTATTTTTAATACATCTTGTGTCTTCACAAGTAGATTTAAAGTTAATAAAAGTATTCCCCTCTCATATACGTTTACAGTAGTCTAATGTTGTGAATTCCCTTGACAGAATTGGGAAAACCATGTCCCAGAAGAATGAAGCCTCAGAGGAAACCTGCTGGAGCTAATCTGTGGCAGGAAAGCCTTCCCCAGCACTGAATTCTAAACCTGCTCTGTGGCCAAGACTTCTGAAAGGAGGACAGCAAAGACAGAAATCCTAAGGAAAAAACGGGATGGATTTAGCCACACTAAACTTAAAAATACCCATGAGGTTAAAACAAAACCAAACACTAAAAAAAAACCCTAGGGGAAAAAAGTACTTGTTATTCATATTACAAAGGAGAGCACCAATACAGAAATCAATTAAAAATTTTAAAGCATGAGGAATCCAACAGAAAAACTGGCAAAGAACATGTACAGGCCATTCACAAAGAAAGAAATACGCAAAGGCAAAAATTGAAACAACTGCCAAGGAGTTAGAAAAACCAATCCCTCTCACCCTGCTGTTGGGAATATAAATTAGTTCACCTTTATACAAGGCTACTTGACAATATAAAAACAACACTAACGCTTATAAGAAGCTTGCTCTTTGCTAAGTACTCTGTGAAGTGCTTTGCACCGATTAAGTTATTCAATTCTCACTCAGCTTTATTGATATTCAATGTGCATTATTTGTAATAATGAAAACTCTAGACTCCTCAGACCCCCAACAATAGGATTTGGTTAAATGGATCATGGAACCTCTCTATATACAACAGGACTGAAATGATCTGTACTTACCACATGAAAAGCTCTCAAAATATAGTTTGTTTTTTTTCAAAGATTTTATTTATTTATTTAACAGACAGAGATCACAAGTAGGCAGAGAGGCAGGCAGAGAGAGAGGAAGGGAAGGAGGCTCCTGCCGAGCAGAAAGCCCGATGTGGGGCTCAATCCCAGGACCCTGGGATTATGACCCAAGCCGAAGGCAGAGGCTTTAACCCACTGAGCCACCCACGCGCCCTAGTCAAGTTTTTTTTTAAAAGCCTACAGAAGAGAATGTATGATATACCATTTCCATTGTAAAAAAACTGCATGAATAAATACCTATCTACATATGGATATGTATGTAGAAAAATCTTGGGGAGGAGCACCTGGGTGGCTCAGACAGTTAAGCATCTACCTTTGGCTCAGGTCATGATCCCAGGGTCCTGGAATCGAGACCCACAGTGGGCTCCCTGCTCAGCAGGGAGCCTGCTTCTCACTCTCCCTCTGCTGCTCCCCTTGCCTGTGTTCTCTCTCTCAAATAAATAAAATCTTTTAAAAAAAATCTTGGGGATATATAGCAAAATGATGGCAACAGTTATTCCTAGGTGGTGGGATTTTAGATGATCTTGATTTTCTGCCTTACACTTTTCCATGAATGCCTTCTGAAGTTTTGCTATCACTATTCCTGGGCAGCAGGGGTAAGACGGGCTTGAGGGGCACACGACCTGCGGTGTCGTACACAGCTCCATCCTTACAGAAGCCCATGTTTTGTTTAATATTCTACTGTCACGATTTTGAAATTCTAAATAATTCATGAATAAGGGGCCCCACATTTTCAGTTTGCACGGGCTCCTGCAGATTCTGTAGTGGGTCCTGTCAGGAGTACACCTTGCCTCTTCAGCTGTCAGCCTGAAGTGTGGGATCCTGCAACTGTCACCACTCTGAGAACTTGCTGTTTTCATTTTCCTTCCCTCACGCAGAAAGGAAAACCTCTCGACAAGGAGGCTTTGGATTCATTTTTTCCACCGTTGGCTGATTGATCAACCCTCTCCCTGGACAAGGAAAGCCTCTGAGGACAGACTATTTTTCTTCCCTATTAGATTTTAGCTTTACACTCTCTCCCAGCCCCCAATGGGGTGGATCATGGCATTCCTTACAACATCTGCCTATACCTTCCAAAATGCCAATCCTGGCAGGGGAAAAACTTGTTCTTCGGAGTAACACACTCAATCACAGCAACTACTCTAGCGTCAAACACATATGCGTACATTACCTATGTATATTGTCTTTAGGTCATTCAGTAATGAGCCCGTGACTGTGGCCATGAGATTTCCTTACAGTTTATTCCCATCAACTAAGCTTTTCATTGTCACCAACAGTTTCATCTCCACTTGGAGATTTCACTGTGCATGCCTCCCTTTAGATGTTTTGTAAAGATTTATCTTTTGAAAAACTAGCTGCCGGGGCGCCTGGGTGGCTCAGTGGGTTAAAGCCTCTGCCTTTGGCTCAGGTCATGATCCCAGGGTCCGGGGATCGAGCCCTGCATCAGGCTCTCTGCTCAGCGGGGAGCCTGCTTCCTCCTCTCTCTCTGTCTGCCTCTCTGACTACTTGTGATCTCTGTCTGTCAAATAAATAAATAAAATCTTTAAAAAAAAAAAGAAAAAAGAAAAACTAGCTAACCCCCATCCCTAAGAAATCATGCTTTCGAAATGTCAAAATAATATCCTTAACCTCCTTTATCTTTACCTTTGTTTCCTATTTCTAAGGCAGCATCTACTCAGAAGAGGGTCACAGCCCACTAGTGACTCAATTCCCTTTAAAACAGTGGTTGTGACATCTCATCAGAAGTTTCATGAGGTCAACTTATATTACATCCACCAAATATTTTATCTGCATGCTACTTAATCCTTCAAATAAATCCAGTTAACTAGATAAGCATTATAGAAATCACATCTCCTCTAAGAAATTCTTTTGGTCCAAATATCTTCTACTAGCTTTTCTGACAGGAAAGTCAAAATTCCCAGTTCTTGAATCACCTCTGTTGTGCCACACTTACCACATAAACAAAAAAAAAATCCAATTCTGGATATTTCCAAATACACATAAAAGTATAAGGAATGATGCAATTAAGTTCCCGGTATCCATTACTCACCTTCAGCAATTACATTCTGCCAATCTCAATCATCACTTTTTAATTTTGTTTCTTGATTTAGAGGAAATTTTGAGCATTGGGTTCTCACTAGGAATACAGCCAAATTCATAGTCTCACTTGAAATAAAGCTGTCACCTCAGTAGCAGTTATCTAGTTAGAATCTAAACGCATTCCCCCTTCCCAGATTCCCCATCTCTAACCAACCTGCTCCCCAACTCCCCCTCTTCCTACCCCTAAGCTACAACTGGCATTTGTCCCAGCTAACTGATCTAATGATCTAATCCTTTCTCCTTTCAACTATGGGAACACGGGACAGGGAGACTTAGAGAACACATTTGTTCAGCATTCTGCAGAAGAGGCAAAATTGCCTTCTGACCCATGCATCCCAGGGCAATTCCATTTCACTTCTTCACCTTCTGGAGAGGTGAACAAATAACAGCTTAAGAACAAAAAAAATATTTTTGGAACTTTTGTTCAGAGATCTGTTTAGGGGCGCCTGGGTGGCTCAGTTGGTTGAGCTTTCCACTCTTGGTTTCGGCTCAGGACATGATGTCACGGGTCCTGAGAAGGACCCCCATTGGGCTCTGTGCTCAGCGGGGAGTCTGCTTGAAGAGTCTCTCCCTCTGCCCCTCCCCCAACTTGTGCACACAGGGATGCGGCTGCTCTCGAATAAATACATTTTTTAAAAAGATCTGTTTAAAAGTATGCTATGTCTATGCATGAGAAAGTGAGTATTAAGCAAAGAAGGCAAGAACAGCAAGGTTCAGAGGGACTAAGATGGAGAATTAAGTTATGGGTCTCGCAAAAGGAAGCAATACTTCTGGGCTGCCTCTGACACTTGATCTCCTTTATCTTCCCAACAATTTCAGGTACAACTGAATTCCCATTTTACATATGAGGAAACTGAGGAAACTCAAACGTCAGAAATCCTGTGGCTCCAGGCACCCAGTCTGTGAATGCTGGAGGAGGAATTCAATCGTATGTGACTCCGAAGTCATGCTCTTTCTACCTAAGCAGTGGGCTTGGGAGCACTGGGCAGTGGCACAGGACATTTGTCAGGATCCCCAGGACAATCTCTTTTGAGGGCTCAGCCTGCAAACAAATGCCACTTTGTAATGAGACTTTCTCTCTTTCTCACCAGATGGTCCCCTAAATTAGTTGAAGCCTGTGGGCCTTAAATATAAAATAGGCGGATGCATGTTGATTATAATACTGCAGCTTGGTTTCCATCGCAAGTGTTAGGCTTAAAATGTAAGAATGTGATTGACTTATAGCATTTTCTTTTTAAAGGATGAAAGTTCCTTGCGTTTGATCAACCCAGCCCCTGGAAGCCTGGCTGCTGCTCTCCATAACACAGAGAACGACACCCAGGCAGGCGCCCGAAAGCAAGGGTACCATAGCCATCTGCCTAGGACAGGCCTGAGCCACACGACTTTGACCTAATCCACACTGCTGATGTTGCCCCTCGGAGGCCCATGGGAGGCAGTTTGTGCTCTTCCTCCCTTGGCCAGACTAGGCAAGTTGTGTTTCCTCAAGAAGCCCCCCGCTTGCTACAATATTATCCACCTAGCTCCTTCTTTGCCATCAGCATTACCTGACCCTGCCTGGATCTAGAAGCTGATCCATCTGGACTGGACATCCGCCCCTTTCTTCCCCACTGAGCTGGAGGGGAAAAGAGGTAGCTTTAAAACCTGCTTCTCTTTTACTCACACTTAGTATGCCTGTTTTGTCTGGATGTAAAGGCCCACTCACCTACAGCTAGGAAAAATTCTGCTCTCCTATCTAACTTTGGAACTGAGAAATCAGTCTTTGTTCAGACACGCTTCTCTACAAAGCACGGCAGCTGGGGTGGAGTGGTGGCAGCAGAGAGGCTGCGGGAGCCAGGAAGGGAGAGGAGGAAGGCAATGCCTAGCGGAGAGGAGCAGTCGCCTCAGGGAAGGGAGACGTTATCACAGGGTCCAGCAGGCAGCAGTAAGGGAGATGGTTCACGATTCAGGAAGAAGGGAGAAGGGGCTAAGTACCAAGCACTATGCTAGATTCTTTACATATACCAAGGAAGGTGGGACCAGAAATGAGGAAAAATTTTTGAACGCTAGGACACGGATTTAGGCAAGAAGTAATGAAGGACTTAGTAGAATGATAGCAGTTTGAATGGAAAAGAAAGAAGAAATAGGATTCACTGTGAGAGGAGTTTCAGCCTAACTTACCAGTTGACTGGGTGTAGAGGTCAGGGAAGAGGAAACCAAGAAAGCTTTGGGTTTTCATAATAAGTGACTGGGAAGGGGCGCCTGGGTGGCTCAGTGGGATAAGCCGCTGCCTTCGGCTCAGGTCATGATCTCAGGGTCCTGGGATCGAGTCCCGCATCGGGCTCTCTGCTCAGCAGGGAGCCTGCTTCCTCCTCTCTCTCTCTGCCTGCCTCTCTGCCTGCTTGTGATCTCTCTCTGTCAAATAAATAAATAAAATCTTTAAAAAAAAATAAGTGACTGGGAAGACAGGGGACATTAATAGGAAAATGATTGTCAGGAGATAGATGTAGACGAGGTTGATCAATTTGGCTTGGGACCTATCTGATCTTTAAAAAAATTTTTAAAGGTTTTATTTGAGAGAGAGAGAGAGAGAATGAGAGAGTGGGAGGAGGGGCAAAGGGTGAGGGAGACAGAGAGGGAAAGAATCTCAAACAGACTCTGAGATAAGTGTGGCTCCCAACAGGAGGCTCAATCCCACAATCCTCAGATCATGAGATGAGCTGAAACCAAGAGTCTGATGCTCAACCGACTAAGCCACCCAGGTGCCCCTTGAAAAAAAAAATTTTTAAAGAGTTTATTTATTCATTTGACAGACAGAAATCACAAGTAGGCAGAGAGGCAGGCAGAGAGAGGGGGCGGGGAAGCAGGCTCCCCGCTGAGCAGAGAGCTGATCCCACAATCCTGAGATCATGACCTGAGCTAAAGGCAGAGGCTTTAACCCACTGAGCTACCCAGGTGCCCCTGAAATTTTTTATAATACAAATTTTCAAACATAGAGAAAAATTAAGGAAATAGGATATTGAAGTCCCATGTACCCATTACCTAGCTCGACAATTATCAATTTATGGCCAATCTTGTTTCATCAATACCCTTACCTATTCCTCCTTTCCCCAACTAGATTATGTTGAAATAAATCTCAGATACATGAGACCATCCATAAACACTTCAGTATGTATTTCTAAAAGATATTCTTAACATAGACACATAGAATTATCTTACCTAAAAGAAATTAATCATCAAATACTTAATGTCATTGATAAGTATCCAAATTTCCTCTCCTTGTTTATTTATAATTGATTGGCTAAAATCAGAATCCAGATAAACAAGACCCACTGAATGTAAGATTCTGTCTAAAACTGCCATGTAGACATATCAAACAGGCAACTAAAATTTCAGGTCCAAAACTCAATGAAGAGGTAGAGGCCAGGGATACAGATTTAGAAATCATCTTCCCAGAGGGATAATGAAACTATTTGAATAAATGAAGCTGAGTAGATACCACAGAAGGAGAATATAGCAATAAGAATGGCTCAAGGATAAAACCTTGGGGAACAACTACATTCAGGAAGAAAAGAGCCCCCTGGGATGGGGATGGGAGTAGTTTGAGAAAGAAGTGAAAAGCTGAAAAAGAAAACAAGATAGTGATATCACCGGAGCCAAGAAATGAAAGCATTACACAGAGGGAGAACCACGTAATTGTGCTCGCTTCATGTTTTCCATCAAAAGAGTCTTGGGCTGGGGCACCTGGGTGGCTCAGATGGTTAAGCACCTGCCTTCAGCTCAGGTCATGATCCCAGGGTCCTGGGATCTGTCCCATGTAGGGCTCCCTGCTAAGTGCAGAGCCTACTTCTCACCCTCCCTCTGCCATTCCCTCCACTTGTCCTCTCTGGCTCTCTCTCTGTCAAATAAATAAATTATATATATATTATATATATATATATATATATATTTTTTTTTTAAAAGAGTCTTGGGCTAAATCTCAGTCCTTGCTCTACTGTGTGACTTTCTAGCTGTGCTATACATTAAACAAATCATATCTGTAAACCTAACATTCTTTGAATGTAAAAAGCAGGTAAGACCAGTCCTTCCCATTAAAAGGCTGTGTAAGGATCAAATGAGAAAGGGATCCATGTGAAGAAGGCCTTTTTTACTGCAAAGTATTGGACAAATATGAGAGGCTATTCACTCAATACATCTTTACTATTTTTATTAATGTGAAAATATACCTTAACTGCTGAAGGGAAGGTTAAGTTTCTAATATTAAAAAATGCTGAATTCCAAAGGCCAAAATTCTTCTAGAGTCTCATACTAGCTAGCTCTTATGAGCATCTACTGTCTACTGGGCACTGTTCTAAATCCTCCAAATAGGGACAGGGGCACCTGGGTGGCTCCGTCAATTAAGAGTCTGCCTTCAGCTAGGGTCATGATCTCAGGTCCGGGATCTAGCCCCACATCTGGCTCTCTACCCAGCAGGAAGTCTGCTTCTCCCTCTACCTCTGCCCCCTCCCACTGCCCCTGCTCATGTTCACTCTCTTTCCCAAATAAATAAAACCTTTTAAAAAATAAAATATATCCTCCACATACCTTAACTCATTTGAGCCCCTCAAAATCATATGAGATAGGTACTATCATGAGTCTTGTTTTACAGATGCTGAAGCTGAAGCTGAAGCTGAGAGGAGTGAACTAACTTGCCCCAGGTCACACAGCTCGAAAACCGGTGAGCCAAAGCTCAAGCCAAGTCTTTCCTATGCCCGAAACTGACCTCTTAGTCACTACACCAAAGTTCCTCTTAAAAATAGGTCTTGAGGGACGCCTGGGTGGCTCAGTTGGTTAAGCAGCTGCCTTCGGCTCAGGTCATGATCCCAGTGTCCTGGGATCGAGTCCCACATCGGGCTCCTTGCTCGGCAGGGAGCCTGCTTCTCCCCCTGCCTCTGCCTGCCTCTCTGTCTGCCTGTGCTCTCTCCCTCTCTCTCTGACAAATAAATAAATAAAATCTTAAAAAAAAATAGGTCTTGAAAGGGGCGCCTGGGTGGCTCAGTAAGTTAAGCATCTGCCCTTGGCTCAGGTCATGATCCCAGGGTCCTAGGATCAAGTCCCACATCAGGCTCCTTGCTCAATAGAGTCTGCTTCTCTCTATGCCCGTTGATCCCCCTGCTTGTGAGCTCTCTCTGACAAATAAATAAATTTTTTTAAAAAAGAAATTAGTCCTTTAAAAAATATGTATGCATTGAGAGGCACCTGGATGGCTCAGTCCTTGGAACATGCAACTCTTGATCTCAGAGTCCTGAGTTCACGCCCCACAATGGACTTAGAGTTTAAAAAATTTAAAATTAAAAAACAGTGGAAAAATATACTTTGGAAAATTAGAAGATCACCATATTATAACCCTAATGATTTACAGATCTAGGCATCAAGCATCAATGCAGCTATGATCACAGAAACAACCAGACATTATATGGCTCCTGAAGTAAGCACACATTCACCAACTATGAAGTTAATTTTGCCCCCTATCACACCCCAAATGGAACTTGAATCAAACAAAGCTTTTTTAAATTTTTTAAAAAGATTTTATTCATTTATTTGACAGAGAGAGAGATCACAAGTAGGTAGAGAGGCAGGCAGAAGGAGAGGGAGAAGAAGGCTCTCTGCTGAGAAGGGACCCGGATGTGGGGCTCGATCCCAGGACCCTGAGATCACGACATGAGCCAAAGGCTGAGGCTTAACCCACTGAGCCACCAGGTGCCCCCAAACAAAGCTTTTAGATTAGGGTCACAGTTGCCAGATAAAATTTAGGACACCAAATTAAAGTTGCATTTCAGATAAACAACAAATAATTTTCTTAGTATAAGCATGTTCTGTGCAATATTTAATATGTCCCATGCATTATACTTGGAGCATACTTTTACAAAAAAGTATTCATTGTTCATCTGAAATTCAATTTTAACTGAGTACCCTGTGTTTCTATTTGCTAAATATGGCAATCCTACTTTATTGTTTTTTAAAGATTTTATTCACAGATTTGAGAGAGAGAGAGAGAGCACATGAGCAGGGGGGAGAGGCAGAGGAAGAGGGAGAAGCAGATACCCCACTGAGCAAGGAGCCTGATTCAGGGCTTGATCCCAGCCAAAGGCAGACGCTCAACCGACTGAACCACCCAAGTGCCCTGGCAATCCTACCCATTTATAAGAAACACAAAGGACTGAGAAACATACTAATTTGAATACTCACTAGATGTTTGATTACATTAAGAAATCATTAATTTTTCAGTTTAATTGTGTCTAGTTATATTGTGAGTTTTTTTTTAAGATTTTATTTATTTATTTGACAGAGAGAGATCACAAGTAGGCAGAGAGGCAGGCAGAGAGAGAGAGGAGGAAGCAGGCTCCCTGCTGAGCAGAGAGCCCAATGCAGGACTCGATCCCAGGACCCTGAGATCATGACCTGAGCCGAAGGCAGCGGCTTAACCCACTGAGCCACCCAGGCGCCCTATTGTGAGTTTTTTTTTAAATAAGTTATCTTTTACAGATACACATTGAAATGTCTGTGGTTGAAATCATATGCTGTCCTAAAGGTCCTTCACAGTAATATGGAAGGGAGGGAAGGGGATGAGATATAGATGTAACAAGACTGGCCGTGAACTCATGATGTTGAAGCTTCCTCAAAAGTACATGTGATTTCACTACACTCTTCTATTTCTGTGTGTGTTTAAAATTTCCCATAATAAAAAAGTTTTTAAATGAAGCAATACCTAGCACAGTGACTGACATACTGTAAATACTTAATATGTATCTGTTGGCAGGCAAATGGTTTTTTTTTTTTTTTTAAGAAAGCTCTCAGATGGCCATCAAATGGAAAAACATTCTGGAAATGAGATTACAAGCATGAATATGCCTGAAAACACAAATGAGATTCATTTAGGGACCAAACTATACTCAAATGGAAACAATAATTAATTTTCCCAGACAAGGGAATTTGTTTATTGAAGATGAACAGTTGTGAAAGTGTGGGAAGAAGAGGTATGTATTACAGGAAATTAATTTGGGTAAACACATAAGACATATTTAACCCTCCAAAAAGATGCTATGTGGAAAACAATTCACCTTGGGTTTTCTTCAATATGACATATTCCAGTGAACTGTGTAGAAAGTCATATTAATTTCCCAAAGGCCTTTGGACAGATTTTGAAAATCTGAGTGCTCACATGCAAATAAATTGCCATTACTAGAAATTAATGACTTCTCATGCTAAATAATGCATGCACTTGACAGGATGTCTTTATCAAAAATGCAGTATTGTCAGTTTTAAATGCAGTCTTGCTTTAAGTGCTGGGTACATGGGGACAACCAAATTTGAAAGCAATCTTCTGCACAAGGTGTAGGCTAATGTGTTTAGTGAAGTGTTTAGTGTAGGTACGTGAAATAAGCTGTTTGTCTTATGCTTAATATCCCTCTATATCGATACATTATAATTAATTCAACCATTTCTCTTATTGATGGATGTTTCCTACCTCTGCTACTATAGACAACAATGCATTTACCCTTCTACATTTAGCCTTACATTCTGGTGCTTTAATTTCTGGGAGAGAGATTATAAGAAGTAGGTTGGCTGGGCCAAGAGTATAAATATTCTTAATTTTAATAGATACTAATTGCATGTATTTCTAAATTAGGGCTACAAATGTGCAATGGTGTTCTAAAAATGCAATCACCGAGGGCACCTGGGTGGCACGGTTGGTTAAGCGTCTGATTCTTGGTTTCAGATCAGGTCATGATCTCAGGTCCTGAGATCAAGCCCTGTGTTGTGCTTCATACTCAGTGTCTGCTTGAAATTCTCTTCTCCCTTTGCCCCTCCCTGCCACAAGCTGGCTCATGTTCTCAATTTCTTTCTCAAATAAATAAATCTTTATTTTAAATAATCGGTAATTGCATTTTAAATTATTTAACTACAAGCCAATCATCTTACTAACTTCACTACAAATGCTAAGTAAATTTCAGCTCTGCTTTAAGTAAAGAACTGGGTTCTCTGACAACTTCCCATTAACAGTGCCTTTGGTGTTAGAAATTCCATGGTTTATTCTATTTCAGAGCATACTGTATCAGTACTTCCAGTCTGGTATATCTTCCTGCATCAGGAAGTGGCATTTTATTTTATTTTTAAGATTTTATCTATTTTTTGACAGAGAGAGACACAGCAAGAGAGGTAACACAAGTAGGAGTGGGAGAAGGAGAACAGGCTTCCCACTGAGCAGGGAGCCTGATGTGGGGCTCAGTACAGGGCTCAATCCCAGGACCCTAAGATCATGACCTGAGCCAAAGGCAGACGCTACCCAGGTGCCCCAGGAAGTGGCATTTTAAATTGTAACCTTGTCAGTCTCTGAATTCTGTGTGCCGTTTCAATCTCTCCCTTCTTGCTCCTTTTTTTTTTTTTTTTTTTTTTGCGAGGACAGGCTGGTTCTCTGCACTCTTTAAGAAGGTACTTTTTTAGGGCGCCTGGGTGGCTCAGTGGATTAAGCCGCTGCCTTCGGCTCAGGTCATGATCTCAGGGTCCTAGAATCGAGTCCCGCATCGGGCTCTCTGCTCAGCAGGGAGCCTGCTTCCTCCTCTCTCTCTCTCTCTCTCTGCCTGCCTCTCTGCCTACTTGTGATCTCTCTCTGTCAAATAAATAAATAAAAATCTTTAAAAAAAAAAAAAAAGAAGGTACTTTTTTAGGGACACCTGGATGGCTCAGTGGTTAAGCATTTGCCTTCAGCTCCGTTCATGATCCCAGGTTCCGGGGATCAAGCCCCCCCCCACAGTGGAGCCCCACGTCGGGCTCCCTGCTCCAGGGAGAGCCTGCTTCGCCCTCTCCCTCTTGTGTTCTCTCTGTCAAATAAATAAATAAAATATTTTTTAAAATAAAAAAATAAGAAGGGTTTTTTTTTTAAAGATTTATTTATTTTAGACAGAGTGCAGTGAGGAGGGGCAGAAGGAGAGAACCTCCAGCAGACTCCCCACTGAGCACAGAGCCCAAGGAGAAACTCTATCTCACTGACCCTGAAACCATGCCCTGAGAGGAAACCAAGAGTCTTATGCTCAACCGACTGAGCCACCCAGGCACCCCACAAAAGGTATTTTCATTAGTAACTTCCCCTCTTCTATTTTTTGTCCCTCTAATCTTGAAGATCCCTTTAATTGCTCTTCTTCCAATTAAAAAGTAACAACTGCTTGTTAGAACCAGTGAAACAATTCAATATGAGGATGTATAAAGACAAAGCTCATCACCTCCATCTCAATATAATCAATATTAACAGCCTGCTGAGTCTTCCACAACTTTCCCTGCTCATACAAACAGATCACATATACAAAATTTTGTTTACACCAAAGTATAATCATACTATACACACTGTTCTGCAATTTGTTTCACTCAGCTATGTACATACACACACACACACATATATATTTATGTATGTGACAATATCTAGTACTTAACAAAATGTAGTGGAGATACTCCAGTCTAAGATTCCTTTCCAGTTCTAAAATTTGCTTTTGTGTTCCTTCAGAGAGCATACTACCACTATAATTATTTGTAATGAATTTCTCAATGTCTTTCTTCCCTGCTAGACTGAGAACTCTATGAAGGCAGGGGGCCAATTTTGTTTGGCCCTCTATCTCCAGAATTTAGGATAGTGCTGCCAGGAGAGTAATTGTCTAAAATCTATTTGTTCATTGTTTCAATGCTTCCTGAAACCTCAGTCTACTTAAACTGGGTCATTGTCAATACTCAAACATTTATTTTTAAGAACTCAAGCCCGAGGAAAGCCACCACTCAGTGTTATTTGGATGGAACCTAGAGACGGTACATTTTAAATATTTGGGGAAATTTGTGTTTTTTAGGGAAAAAAAGCGAATTTTAAAAGATCACGTGTTTAACAGAGAGTTCTGCACTTATAATTAGGAAAGCTGGATTCTAGTCCCACTTCCAACATAAATTACCATGTGGCCTTTAACCCACTGAGCCACCCAGGAAGTTCCTTTCCTTTTTGGTCCTGGGGTCCTCATCTGTAGCTCTAACATTCATTAATTCCACAAATATGTACTGTCTACTGCGCGCTGGCACTAGGCTAGGTGCTAGTGATACAGGAATGAATACTAATAACAGCCAACATTTAATGAATGCTTACTCTGTGCTTGGTCTTTTACTAATGGGAGTCCTATGCACTCTCATTTACCTCCTACGAACACTACCGTGATAGTTTCTGTACTTTACAAAGGAGGGAACTGAGGTATAGCGAGGTGAAGTAACTTTCCCAGCATACCAAAGGACGCGGTGAAGACAGGATTGGATTCCAGTCAGTGGGGCTTCAGATGCCATTCCAATAACCACAGAAAATCCTTGCCCTCGTAATTCGAGAAATATTTCAGTGGCCTGCATTTTGGTTCCAGCCCAGAAATACTGGGTGGCGCACCCTTCTCATCGATATGACGGTGCAACGATGAAGTAGCATATTACAGAAACCACTGAGAAACCTGAAACAAGCGGGGCAAGCACCAACGCTCTACCTCGCTCTCGCGGTTTCCACGCCGAGAAGGTGAAGAGGTGGGCGGTGTCAGCGGGTCGTACGCACGCACGCCTCTGCGGCATCCCATTGGGTACAGGCAAGCGTACGGGTCACGCCGGCAAGCGCGCTGCTCTGAACTCAGCAGGAAGCGGGGAGTAAAGGAGCGCGGTGTGCGTACGGGCCACTCCGACGTCAGCACGGGCAGGCGGCTTTGCCAGGCGGTGGGTTCGTTTGCCCCGCCTCGCTCCCGCGCGGTCGCGGCGTTCACTTCCGGGCCCTCCCCGCCTTTAGTGAAACCATCGAGAGGACACCCCCTGCATCTAGAGCAGCCCGACCGGCAGCGTAACCGGGTGGCGCGCGAACGTGAGAGGAAAGCCGTGCGCAGCTGCGCTTTCCCGCCCCTGAGCCGTTCTAGACGCCGGTGAGTGCTGGGGCATCGGCCAGCATCCTGTGCGGACCCGGGAGCGGCCTGACCCCGCCCCTCTCCTGGGGGAAGGCCTGGGCTCTGGCCGGGTCCCATCATGCACCACGCGGGGTACCCGGGCAGGTGCCGTGGGAGTGGTAGTTAGTGGAGGAGAGTGAGTCGCCTGCGTGGGGGCGCTGCCTTGGCCCCTTGGTGGGGTTTTGAAGTGATCACGCCCTCCCTCTCATTTTTGTTCTCCATTTCGTCCTCCCTTTTCCATACTCCACCCAACTATCTTCATCTTCTAAAAAGTTGCCATCGCAGAAACCACTCTGGTAGTTTTTGCCTCATTGGTGCCCGTCTGCAGTTTTAAGTTTCCCTCTCCTCCGCACCAAATATCCTATCACGTACATCTCCAGTGTTACTTTTTTTTTTTGCCCCCCCCCGATGGAAAAAAAAGTCTACTCCGAGTAATTTGTGCATATGATCCATGAGTAGTATCCTCGTCAGGAAGAATTCTGAATGCTGTTCTCAAGCTAAGAGACACGTGTGAGTTATCGTATATGGGCCAGAAATAATCAAAGTCCTATATAAATTACTTTTAGAGTTCATCTTATAGTTCTGATATTAAGCAGAGCCTGTTTTCTATCAGTTCTTTTCTTCCGTAGAGCTGTTTCTTGACCAAGTTCTGAGTGACACAGGAAAACCATCCTGCCTCTTTGCCTACCCACACCCTCATTCAGGAATTATTCTGCCAAGCCATTCCATACCTTGACCTTATAATAGAAGTCAAAGTCCATTTCCTCTAGAAGAAAACCAAGGGGTGGTTTCCTTATAGCAGGATGATAAGATGGGTGTAAAATGTCAATTATGGTTACAAATTCCACACTTTTTTCATTCATGAGAAAACAAGGTTATTCGGTAACTCATCTACTAAATTTCCAGCAATATGAGTGGAAGCACTCTTTAGATCATTATTCTGTAATAGGAAAAGCATTACACTGATATGAGGAGATCTGATTTCTGGTTCAGTTCTACCCCTGACTGTGTGACTTTGGGTCAGTTACTTAACCTCTGTGGACCCTCTCTTTGCTTGTCTGTAAAATGGGAGAAGTGATATTAGGTAGCTTCTAAGGCTTCTTTCAACTTTAAGAGGCAAAGGGGAAAATCTAAGGAGTTCAGTAGAACGTTTCTTGTGGAGATAGGAGATTGGGAAATCTCAACAGTTGTATTTAAGGTTGGCTTTTCTTTTAATTTCTAACTGAAATCAAAGTGTAGATCTTTCCCTTTTTACTTCCCCAAAGAATAAGAAAATGCCTTTGGAGGAAATAAAAATGTTCATTAGTGGTTCCCCAGATATGCCTATATTGAGTCAGTTCTCATCCAAATAATTTAACTATTTTCATTATGGGTTTTTATTACATAAGTTGACTGGGATACTGTATTGGAAGCCCTTTAGTCTTAGGAATGAAAAGAGTAATATGAACATGTATCAATCTCAAGAAATTTGCTATAGATGTACTCAAACACCTAAGGACAGCAGCTATCAGCTAAATAAAGCACTATGTTAAGAACAGAAATGCCAGCACAGATACCATTGGTGATTTGCTAATTGTAGGTGGTTTTATCTGTTCAATTTAAGGTTTCCATGTAAAGTCCATTTACATCTACAGAAGTATTTAAATAGTGCAAGCTTGTGAAATGAAATTCCTTCAAAGAGAATGATGGACTGACAACCTCTTTAACATTGGTTTCTAGGGTTAATGTTTTGATTTAGTACTCCGTTAATTAAATCCCCATAGAAGAAGTGCAAAAATGGCCTCACAGAAAATTCTAGTGCACAGAGGTGTTGTTGTAAAGTTCCAGTTTATACAGAACAGTGGTCAGATACCATTGGAAGCTAAAGATTCTTAGACCTCTTAGTATTGGAATTCTGTGCAACTAACTTGATTTCAAATTTAGGAACTTTTTTTATGTTAAGAGCAAAATGTAAGTATATAAGGTATACCAAATCAAATTGCTAGACTAATCCTTTTCTATTAAGTGTCCTAAGGATCTTTTTCTTTTTTTATAGGAAAAATGCTTTCTGAAAGCAGTTCATTTTTGAAGGGTATGATGCTTGGAAGCATTTTCTGTGCCTTGATCACTATGCTAGGACACATTAGGATTGGTCATGGAGATAGAAGGCACCAACATAAGCATCATCACCTACAAGCGCCTAATAAAGAAGATATCTTGAAAATTTCAGAGGATGAACGCATGGAGCTCAGTAAGAGCTTTCGGGTATACTGTATCATCCTTGTAAAACCCAAAGATGTGAGTCTTTGGGCTGCAGTGAGAGAGACTTGGACCAAACACTGTGACAAAGCCGAGTTCTTCAGTTCTGAAAATGTTAAAGTGTTTGAGTCAGTTAACATGGAAACAGATGACATGTGGCTAATGATGAGAAAGGCTTACAAATATGCCTTTGATAAATACAGAGACCAATACAACTGGTTCTTTCTTGCACGCCCCACTATGTTTGCTATTATGGAAAACTTAAAATATTTTTTGTTAAAAAAGGATCCATCACAACCTTTCTATCTAGGTCACACTATAAAGTCTGGAGACCTTGAATATGTGAGTGTTGAAGGAGGCATCGTCTTAAGTATAGAATCAATGAAAAGGCTTAACAGCCTCCTTGGTATCCCTGAAAAGTGTCCTGAACAGGGAGGGATGATTTGGAAGATATCAGAAGATAAGCAGCTAGCAGTCTGCCTGAAATATGCTGGAGTGTTTGCAGAAAATGCAGAAGATTCGGAAGGAAAGGATGTATTTAACACCAAATCCGTTGGGCTTTTTATTAAAGAGGCAATGTCTAATCACCCCAACCTTGTTGTAGAAGGATGCTGTTCAGATATGGCTGTTACTTTTAATGGACTGACTCCTAATCAGATGCATGTGATGATGTATGGGGTGTACCGTCTTAGGGCATTTGGGCATATTTTCCATGATGCGTTGGTTTTCTTACCTCCAAATGGTTCTGACAATGACTGAGAAGTGAAAGAAGAGCATGTATATGATCACCGTATAGGACAGGTATTGTCACTATTTGTAGTTACAACTACATATCCAACATACAGTATGTTTCTTTTTTTTTTTAGTTTGGTGACACTGGTTTAATTGAACATTGAAGTTTAGTGGTGCATTTTTAAAGAGGGTGGGGTTTTTTTTCCTTAAAACACATGAAAATTTCAAACATATTGGAAAAAAATGTTTTAAGGCTGATTTTGCAAATAAAAGGTATATTTATAAATATTATATTTATGTGATAAATCCTAAATTATGAATCTGTGGCACATATTTTTGCTGATTGGTTAAAAAATTTAACATGTCTTTTTAGCTTTCTAAGATATGCAAGTCTTAGTTGTGAATTTGTGATTACAGTAAAACTTTGAGCTATGTGTTTTCATTACTTGTAATGCTGGTCCATGTTCTAAGCCTCTGCAAGTGCTCATGGATTTGCTTTCTCGAAATACACAACCAAGCAACAAAGGAAATTCGTTCCTAAAACTAATGTTGACGTGAAAGTTGAATTCTGTCCCTGAGAGAAAAAGTGAAAATTACCTATAAAGGTTAATCATTTTCCCAGGAGCTAATTTAGTGGCATTCCTCAGCATATACAAGTTGTCTGATACTCTACTTCTCTGTGCAGACACTGAAATCAATTTCACTATGGAAATTAGTGAATAGTGGTCACTATGAAGAATCTATATCCGTTGAAATTTCTTTACTTTGCTGGGCAAATGAGTTCTGTGGAAGTCTCCTTTCAAGAACTTGTTTTAATGGTCTGGAAGTTTGACTTAACCTGAGTGGTGTCTGATCTTTGTTCACCTGTTCAAATTCTGAGATTTTCCCCATATTCATAGTTGCAATCATATCCAGTGGTTTCAGGTGTGGAGGCCCCAACCTCACCATTCATCTTGGACCATACCCTTTGCCTAATTTCAGTGGCTACCCAGAAAGCTTTATCTAGGGATGAATACACCAGCTCTTGGGCTTATAAATGTATGAAATATTTGCTGCTCAATTGTCCTATAATTGGGACTGTACATGCTATATTAAGTAAAATCCATAAGCCCCCCCACAGGGTGTGAGACCATGACGTATTAGAGATCAGTGTTTCCTGAAACTGGCCTCATGATGTTAATGGTCTCCCACAGCTTTTTTACAAACCAGGAAGAGAATTTCCTCAAGAGGGCCTCAGGCTTCAAATTATCGATCATCAGTGCATGAAGTGCTTTTTAAAAATTTTATCTGATTTTCCTTATTGGGGCTTTTGGTTAAAATGAAGTGTTATTAATTTTAAAAAATAATGAAACTTTTTATCGTGCACTCTATATGGTCTCAGATGCAACTAATAAAGATGAAGTCATGTTTAGTGTAAGTAAAATGATAAACAGCATCTCCCTGAATGTCCCCAACTTATAAGTGTCACCTTGCCCCAACAACAATATAAAGAATTATGCATTTATTACTTTCAATTACATTAGTGTATCGAGATATAATTGTAATAAATATATCAGAATACATTCCATTGTTTGAGTTCCTGGTGGATGGTAAGGTAACAACCATTGCTTTTTAAACCAAATTGGTGCTTCTCAGGGGTGCCTGGCTGGCTCAGTTGGTAGAGCGTGTAACTCTTGATCTTGGAATTGTGAGTTTGAGCCTATACTGGGTGTAGAGATTACTTAAGTTTTGTGTTTTGTTTTTTTTTTAAGGGGCATCTCTGTGACTCAGTTAAGCATCTGCTTCAGCTCAGGTCATGATCTCAGCGTCCTGGGATCTAGCCCTCTGTCAGGGTCCCCGCTCAGCAGGGAGTCTGCTTTGTTCCTCTCCCACTGCTTTCCCCCACTCATGCTCTCTCAAAAATAAAATCTTTTTAAATAATTATAATAAACCAAATTGACATTCTTGGTTGTATTTTTATACACAAGTATTCCTTTATGAAATGTTACTTGTCTTAACATGCTATCTCTTTAAATTTATTTGTACCCAGTCTTGTAGATAAAGTCTGATTTGGTAATACAGAAAACAGTACTACTGGGGTCATGGTTATAGATTTGATCATTGTGCATTCAGTAGCCAAAAACTGTAACCCTAATGTTACCTGTTACTGGGGAAAGAATTGCAAAGAGTGGAGGTTAGTGGAAATTAATCATGGTTGTGAATGTATTTTACAAATGGCTAGTGACTACCACATTGGACAGCACAGGCCTAACCAGTTCCAGAAGTGTGAGATCCACTGGATGAGATGTGAAAGAGAACGTTTAGGGGTGCCTAGGTCACTCAGCTAAGCGGCTGCCTTTGGCTCACATCATGATCTCAGGGTCCGGGAATTGAGCTCCAGGCCAGGCTCAGGGGGAGTCTGCTTCTCCTTCTGCCTCCTTCCCACCACAGCTTGTACTCCGTCTTTCTCTCAAATAAAATCGGTTTTTTTTAATTTAATTTTTTTTAAAAGATTTTATTTATTTATTTGACAGAGAGAGATCACAAGTAGGCAGAGAGGCAGGCAGAGAGAGAGAGAGAGAGAGAGAGGAAGAGGCTCTCCACTCAGTGGAGAGCCCGATGTGGGACTCGATCCCAGGACCCTGGGATCATGACCTGAGCCGAAGGCAGCGGCTTAACCCACTGAGCCACCCAGGCGCCCCTAATTTAATTTTTCTTTTAAAAGTTGTATTTCTTTTCCTGGGTATCTTGAATGCAGTGGAAACTACAACTTGACTTTTTCACAGGCCCTAGGCCATCTCCCTGTGTCATCACTACATCTACTACATCACTACACTACATCACTACATCTTCTTTCGCCAAATTAAAACATTGGGTTTGGGGGAAAATATAGATTAGACCCCTTGGCTTTTTGGGTTTTATATAGCTAAAAGGTTGCTTATGTATCCAATCTGAATTATAATGCCCAGGTTTTTCTGTAATGCATTTAAACCCATCTACTGAGCTTTCTTAAAGCAGGCCACACCAGATTAGGAAAGTTACTGAAAGCACAGAGTCTAGTGATGATGTACCACTAATTTCCCCTCATTTGTTAAGAATATTGTGTTCCTTTTACTGCCAGCTGACTTGGAATGATGAAGGTCTGAGTGGTTATGTGAAGAGCATTGTGTTTGTAGAAGTTCAGCACTTTTTTGGCATACAAAGAAATTCAGAAATGTTTGCCAACCTCCCCACAAAGGAGTCCCTTGAAGTTTCATTAAAAAAGAATCAGTCAAGGGGCAACTGAGTGGCTCAATGGGTTAAGTCGCTGCCTTCGGCTCAGGTCATGATCTCAGGGTCCTGAGATCAAGTCCCGCATCGGGCTCTCTGCTCAGCAGGGAGCCTGCTTCCCCCTCTCTCTCTCTGCCTGCCTCTCCATCTACTTGTGATCTCTGTCAAATAAATAAATAAAATATTTTTAAAAAGTAATCAGTCAATAATTCTAGTATCAGGGAAAAATATTTAAAAGACAATGGGGGAAATTACTTGTTTGGAAGGTATGAAATGATGGTATGTATCTGGGGTCTCTACCGTAATTCTTTTTTTTTTTTTTCCCGTAATTCTTTTTTTAAAAAAAGATGAATCCACTTCTAGGGTTCCTGGCTAGCTCAGTGGGAGGAGCATGAGACTTGATCTAGGGGTCACTGAGTTTGAGCCCCATGTTGGGTGTGGAGATTATTTAAATTTTTTAAAAAGACAAATCCAACTTTATTCATATGACACCTGTATACTATAAATATTCCTTGAGTAAATTAATTATCTGTGAGCTCAACACTAGGTATTTTGTGGGAAGCAAACTCATAGAATTCACACAGGGAGTCAATCACTTCATGTAAGCTCTGCATGAGCAATGAAACAAGCTATCATTTATTATTGGAATATGGTTGTCCTTTTGCCTTAAAATCCTCAATTTGATAAATGCTACATATTTTAATCCACATAATTCTCATTTCCTTTGTTGTTTTCACCGATTCCATGCAAGAACGGCCACATTTGATGAGGCTATTGCTTTGGCAATTTGGCCAAAGCCTTAACAGGAAGAGCAGGACCTAAAAATAAGACTCAGATTTTCACTGGATGCATGGATGGATGGGAGTGATGGGATAAGGATGTCCTTAATGGGATGGGCTTGCATTTTTTAAAAATTTTTAAAGATCTTTTTTTATTTATTTGACAGAGATCACAAGTAGGCAGAGAGACAGGCAGAGAGAGAGGAGGAAGCAGGCTCCCCGCAGAGCAGAGAGCCCGATGTGGGGCTCGATCCCAGTACTCTGGGATCATGACCTGAGCCGAAAGCAGAGGCTTTAACCCACTGAGCCACCCAGGCGCCCCTGGGCTTGCATTTTTTAAGAAATGGAATGCTTTGATCTAGTGAGTGACTAAGAGACACTCACATAATAAATGGGGATGTTCTAATAGTCAAAAACACCAGCCCCATATCATCTGAAGGGAAAAGGGAAAGGCTGGTCCTAGCCTGATGGAAGAGGGAATGCTGGCACTGGGAATCTTTTCATGTTTACCACTCTAAGGCACTCGCCACTAGAGGGAAGCTTCAGGGACTACTGCCCATTCTCCACTCCAGTGCCATCCAACAGAAACAGGTGAGCCACATGTGTTGTGTTAAGTTTTCTAGCCACATTAAATAAGTAAAGGCACAGGTGTAATTACTTTTAGTATTTTATTTTACCCAGTATATCCAAAGTATTGTCACTTCAACATGTAATCAGCAGAAAAAAATTAATGATAGCTCACATTACTTTTTTATTTGTCTTTGAAATCCAATATGTATTTTAGAGTTACAGCACAGGTCTAGCCAGTTGCAGAAGTGTAAGACCCCCCCCACCCCACTCCCATCCCCAAGGCTCATACGTGAAATGGCAGAAAACTTGAAGTTCCTCCTAAAAGTCCTGTTTATTATTCTCGTTGTCTTGAATGCTATGTAAATTACAACCTGACTTTTAGTAGGCCCCAGGCCATCTCCTCGCATGAGTTTAATCACTAGACCTTCCTTCTGAAAATTCAATCACTGGATCTGGAGCAGTAGAGATTAGACCCCTCAGCTTTTCTCCTTAGATTAAAACTGAACCAAACTGCTCCTGTCATTAATTTTAATATTTTAATACTCCTTTCCCCCATTTATCTTTTGGATATATCAATAGTCACAAAGCAGCTGCTAGCCCTGCCCTTGCACATTATACACCATAATCTCTGCACTTAACTAACCCCTCCCCCTTGTATCCTTTTCTAAATGGCCTATTAGCCAAGGCTTCTAAACGGCATAAACTTTAAATGGTCACAAGTCCTCTGGCTTGTAGGTGACTAAAAAAAAAGTTCACGCCTCAGGACTGGGTCCAATTTCAAAAGATTCTCTCCATATACCCCACTGATGAAGAGGGAAATGGGAAAACATTCCCTCAGAAGCACAAAGAAGACCCCGTGCAAGCAGCCTATTCTCACCACATTCAAATCCTATTCCTATTTCCCACTGTGGAACAGAGGCCTGGCCAACTCAGACTCCCCTCCAATAACCCATAAATAAAGATGGCGAAACGACTGTGGGATGAGGTAATTTTTTGAAATATGAGGGGAGAGTTTGCAGTCAGGAACAGCTAGGTCCAAATCTACCACTTATTAGTCATGTATCTTCAGGAAAGTTATATAACCCCTCAGGTGCCTTAGTTTCCTCATTTATAAAATGAAAATTAAAATTTACCTCATGGAATCATACTAAAGATGAAACAAGATACTGGAAGTAGAGCTTGTGCATACAGTAGGCGCTCAGGGAATGTTATTTCCCTTTCCTTAGCCCCATGAACAAGTTCAACTAACACTTTACACAGCTAAATATGTATCAATCCCTTTTGTTAAATACCTAGATGGTAAAATAGTAGAATGTTGATGACAGTAACAGCTGGCATTGAATATTCAAGTTCATAAGGGAACTCCCTTAAGTTTTAAGATAACATCTGTACATTTAATCTGTGCCATGCAATAAAACAGCTCTTCCTCAAACAGCTTTTTTATAAAGTAAATATTTCTTTTTTTTTTTAAGATTGATTTATTTATTTATTTGACAGAGAGAGATCACAAGTAGGCAGAGAGGCACGCAGAGAGAGAGGAGGAAGCAGGCTCCCTGCTGAGCAGAGAGCCCAATGTGGGACTCAATCCCAGGACCCTGAGATCATGACCTGAGCCGAAGGCAGCGGCTTAACCCACTGAGCCACCCAGGTGCCCATATAAAGTAAATATTTCTTTAGAAGTTCAGAAGTTGCTTTTTAAGAATATTAATCTAGAGAAAGTTCCCCTTTCACAGCAAATTAGACATTATTGAGCCCAAACTGCCCAAATCGGTATGGTTTTTATCTGCTCACACTTTAATCAAGATGTTTCTCTTTATACAGGCAAAAACCACAGCTTAAGTGAGACTTCTGCATCCCCAGTAAATGTATCTGGGCATTTGGTAGTTCAGAGGGAACTGGGTGTGACGACACCCAGAAACTCATGAGGCCATGTGCCTTCTCTTAGGTTTCCACATTTGGGAGCAAGAAAAGGGAATTTCTTCATAGACTTTTTGGAAGTATTTTACAAAATATAAAATTTGTACCTTATAAATCACAATATAAAATAAGTACAGTAAAAAAATAAAAAATAAATGAAATAAGTACAGTATAAGTGTCCATGTTTTTACAAGACTTTAGCCCCGGGGCACCTGGGTGGCTCAGTGGGTTAAGCCTCTGCCTTCAGCTCGGGTCATGATTTCGGGGTCCTGGCATCGAGCCCCACGTCGGGCTCTCTGCTCAGCAGGGAGCTTGCTTCCTCCCTCTCTCTCTGCCTGCCTCTCTGCCTACTTGTGATCTCTGTCAAATAAATAAATAAATCAAAAAAAATTAAAACAGAATAAAGCATTGCCAGTGAAAAATATTTTCTACTCCTGTACTTTCTGAAAGCAATTAGGAGACATACTAACTTGATGGACTAGAGACACAGGTTATCCCACTAAATGAAACTGTTTCTACTCTATATTTGCATTTCAGGTTGAACTTTCTGAAATCTAAAATGCTTACACAAGCAACTTCTAGAAATATCTTAGTCAGGCAAAAGCCTAATTTTTCCTAATCCTGGATAAGACAACTCTCCAAGAAACCTTCCAGAGCCTACAGGGCAAAAAGGACTCTCCTTCCAACCTCCTCATCCTGCCCAATCTAATCCAGATGTTTAAGTGAACAGTGAATTTTGACTTTACAAAATGAGTTCATCAGGATTAGACCTGATAAAAACAGAATTTAGACCAAGAAGTGCACACAAAATCTTTCAGATCGTGAGAAACTAAAAATTTTTGTTAAGACATCTGTATGCAGAAACAGACATTTCAAGCCCTGCGGATAGGGAAGCAAAACCAGAAGACAGTGCACGGCTCCTTTTAAAAGTTGTCTCAGGGGCGCCTGGGTGGCTCAGTGGGTTAAGCCGCTGCCTTCGGCTCAGGTCATGATCTCAGGGTCCTGGGATCGAGTCCCGCATCGGGCTCTCTGCTCGGCAGGGAGCCTGCTTCCCTCTCTCTCTCTCTGCCTGCCTCTCCGTCTACTTGTGATTTCTGTCAAATAAATAAATAAAATCTTAAAAAAAAAAGTTGTCTCAGATTTAAGTAGTATCAATCCAACATGCACTTTCATCACAAAATCATCTCATTAGTTTGCAAATTTCCAAGCCTCAGGTTTTCATCATGCATCAGCATAGGACAACCCCAGCATTTGGTAACAAAGACTGAGAGTGTCCCCTTTTGAAATAGAGTGGGAAGAATAAAGAGTGCCTGACCTCAAAAGTATCTCCAATATGGCTTTCCCGGAGGCAAAAAGGGAACTGAATTTGATTTGTTTCCAAGGCATATGTTTGGAGAAATGGCACTTCCTCCAAGCAAGTGCTTACATGATTTATTGCTTATTAGAAGTCTTTTGCTCATACACTTGTGAAAATCAATAGAATTTACTTATTTCGCCAAAGAAGATTAAATGAAAGTTCATAGTTAGCATTCACAATCATGTCCTATGGTAAAAAAAAAAAATTAAAATTAGAAGGAAAATAAACTAACCTTTGCATCTTTTAAACGTAGAGAGTTATTTCCCCCTATGGTAGAGTTCTGGGAAACCTTACAATGAACCTGAAGAGAGTGAATGATTATGCCTCAAAAGTCCCCTCTATTCACATACTGGCTGAAATTAAAGTACTTTAAAATTGAGGAATGGAACAAGAGCAATAAAAAATAGGATGTAGAAATCATAATTTGTTTTACTTCTAAAATGAGATTTTAAAATGTGTAAGAAAACCTGTTTAATTAGAACTGAACAACAGTGAAGCATGTCATTCTCTGTAACAATTAGGGTATTAATTAGAAATTATTTCACTAATTAATCTTTTACTGTCAAATTGTTCAAGGGTAAGATTTAGTGTCCTTTCGGGGCGCCTGGGTGGCTCAGTGGGTTAAAGCCTCTGCCTTCGGCTCAGGTCATGATCCCAAGGTCCTGGGATCGAGCCCCGCGTCGGACTCTCTGCTGGGCGGAGAGCCTGCTTCCTCCTCCCTCTCTCTCTGCCTGCCTCTCTGCCTACTTGTGATCTCTGTCTGTCAAATAAATAAAATAAAATCTTAAAAAAAAAGATTTGGTGTCCTTTCATTTTTTTTACTCCAAGAGGCAAATATTAATAGTACTAAGTACTTTGGATGAACGGGATATTACTAGGAGAATTCCAGTGAATCATCTCCTGTATGTTTTCCCATACATAAATTATATTCTCCAAGAGGCCCGCCTCTTAAGCAAACCAACCAACCAACCAACCTGCCTGCCTAATAATCTTCCAGATTAAAAACTGGTTGTCAATCACATTCATTCACTCCTGTTCTGATGGAGTTGTAGTCCTTTACAAGCACTTAATTAATTTTAATATAATATTAAACAAATTAGTGTTATAGTTCATTATATATAATCATTCTTTTACCTGTTATAAAGAGGGTAACAAAGTATACATACAAAATATAAAAACATACAATACAAAGTATACATTTACATGCATCAGTCTCCATGCTGACAGGCGTGATTTCTTTAGGAACTATTGCTGAGAGACTGGGATATTAAGAACAATTATATTTAATCTAATTTTTACTCTAATACAACCAATAACATTCTAAACATTAAGTGTTCTGAAGGGCTTTCCAAATATATTTTAATGGCCTAATTCTTACAGGTTATAACTTGAGTAAGTTTCTGATTGCTTGAGACCTCAGAAGTGATGGTTACATTGACACAGGATGCATACATTTTCATTTTTTTCCTTTCATTATAAATCAGTTCTAGTGACTACTCCTTTAGAAACTGGAACATTTTGAGTTTCATGAAGAGCCTTGAGAGATACAGTCTCAAAATTAAGGAACCTAGATAAACACAGTTAAAATATTTACCACATTTTGTTTGGGCATACATTCATTTCATATTCCCATTAAGAGATGATTGCTACATTATTAATATTCTCATGCATAAAAAGTAAAATATTTATTGTAATGAAATACCTGTGCACATTGAGTCATTTGCCATTCTTATATTTTTTGAAGTACTATGCTTAGAAATCCTGTATCCTCAGTAGCTGATTTGTATCCAGAGGAGGAACTTGGCTGGATATAATCATTGTTTGACAAATGCCATATGACCTTCTGTTCGGGGACTATCAAATCCCTTGAATTGGAAATGTTCAAGACTACCCCTGGGATGAATCCAGCTGTCTGTTTTGGGTCCAGAACATTAAAAAAAAAAGAAAAAAGAAAAGGAAAAATGCAGCTGCCAACAGAACACCACCAAACCACTGTAACAGTCTCCTAGAAGAGGGCTGATCAGGCCTTTCTATTACTGCACAATGGGACGACCATCTGAGTTGGAATGCTGAATCCTTGCAACTCTAAGACATCTGGATGTTCTTAACCTTCTCACACTGGATATAATCTAAGGAATATTTTTATATTTAGCTCATGTGTAATTTTGAAATTTTGGTGACCAAAATTGGAAGAGTATTAATAACTTCCCAGTGGCTTTATCAGTCGGTATTGGGCTATCACCATTACCCAGATTTTTTTAAATGTAAATTTACTCACTAGCCTGAAGCTCCTTAAGGGCAGGGGCCATTGTGTATTATTCATCTTTGTGCCATATCACCTAGAACCTGGCAGGTATTTAATAAATATTTATTGGGGGCACCTGGGTGGCTCAGTCAGTTAAGCGTCTGCCTTTGGCTCCGGTCATGATCCCAGGGTCCTGCGATGGAGCCCCGCATGGAGTCCCACATTGGGTTCCCTGCTCAGCGGGGAACCTGCTTCTCCCTCTCCCTCTCCTTCTGCCTCTCCCCCTGCTTGTGTTCTCTCTGTCAACTAAACAAATAAAATCTTTAAAAAATATATAAATGTTCATTGAGCTGAACTGACCTTGGCTGAGTATGTCAGATACACAGAAATGGCTAGATTGTAGGCTGGCTTGACACAAAGTTAATTTTTGAAACTAAAAATGAACTGAAGACACATTGCCTGAGAGAAAACAGGCTCTCCCTGTATTCCTACTCTCAGGAATGTGGGTAGACTAGGTTCCCTTTAAGAGTAAGACCTCAAGAGGCTGAGATGCTAGTTTAACCTCTTTGAATTGGCTTTTCTGCATGACCTCATGTTGAGAAACTGACCAGGCTCCCATGTAGAGTGACACCCCTGACTAACACCATGACCTGAGGCCTCAGACCCAGGGGGAAGAAGAAAACATATATATTTAGTCCACATCACCAAGGCAACAGAGTCACTGTACCTCAGCATAGTAGGAAAAACAAGCACAGATGATGATGTTAAATATTTTTAAAGTGTTCCCTACACCCACTGTTAACAGTGGTGAGAAATAAGGATAAATTATTTCAGAAACCAGGCAATTAAAGGTTTTCATTCCTCTAATATGTGTGTGCTTTGTTTTTTTGTTTGTTTGTTTTTAAAAGATTTTATTTATTTTTGACAGAGAGAGATCACAAGTAGGCAGAGAGGCAGGCAGAGAGAGAGAGAGAGGAGGAAGCAGGCTCCCTGCTGAGCAGAGGGCCCGATGCGGGACTCGATCCAGGACCCTGGATCGAGCTTAACCCACTGAGCCACCCAGGCGCCCCATGCTTTGTTTTTTTTTTATTGCTAACACTCCAGAGGCAATCTTGGTCAAGTAACATGAACTTAGCACCAAAAATAGAAGTTCAATGTTTGATTTTGACATCAATGACTCAGATACTCTCTTTTTAAGAATGTAAGGTGCTACAGGCCTCGAATAGGGTGCCTCACCCCTCAAGTGGAGAGACATCTGAATTTGAAACCAGTAAGTCAGCATAAAATGAGACTGTCGAAGAAACCCACCCTGAAAGATGATTTATAAACTATTTACACTTTTATCCACGAGGAATAAATACTAAAATATAAAAAGAGAATCGATTCTCTAATTTCCCTTTCTGTATTTTCATTGTTAGTGTATAAGAAAGCCACTGATTTCTGCACATTGACTTTGTATCCTGCCATGTTGCTGAATTGCTGTATGAGTTCTAGTAGTTTGGGGGTGGAGTCTTTTGGGTTTTCCATATAAAGAATCATGTCATCTGCAAAGAGAGAGAGTTTGACTTCTTCACTCAGTTGTGGATATTATAACTGTCACGATGAAGGAAAATATTCTACATAGAACTTAAAAAGGATATAGGAAGTAAAATATCAGGATTCCTCCACAGGCTAGGAAAGAAAGATTGTGGCAGACATAAGCATTCTAATTAATGATGAAGTAGGAAAAATTCTCTAAGCCTTATGCCAGCCCAGATGAAATATTCCCCCAAATGTCAACCTTCCTTTACTCTTATCCATGTACATCAAGAAACTTCTTGTTAAAAATAAAGAAAACTTCTTGTTTACTAATTGTGTACCCTAAGCAGACGTACCGCTATAAACTAACACATTTACATTTTAATGTGGGAGTCCTCAAGTCCTACAAGTTTCATTAGTGGGAAAGTTTCTCAGTCTGAGGGTCAGAGCGCAGATCAATAACCTTCACCTATGTTGTATCGTGGGGGTAAGCTGCAACAGCCAAACGGCCTCTTTTTACTAACCTCCCTCACCTTTCTCACCAACTTCTAACTTTAACACGGGTCACCACAGTCTTGTAAATGTCTGTATCCATCTGAAAAATAAAACCACATGTCATATATTGGTACACAACCAAATGAAAATGACTGAGACACTAGAACAGCAAGGTTATTGAGAAATACCCACTGTCATTATGTACATTCCCATTTAATTCTCATTTAATTCCCAAAACAGTTTACTGTTCTTATTGAAATAGGTCCACGGCCTTCATAGAACACTTATGATATGAGATACATGTTCTCTGGGGCATACAGAGGGGATGCAAATCTGAAAGTTCTGAGCATCTGTGTAGTATGAGTTTCCCCAGCTTTGGGACAGGGCACTAAATAAATTCAACCTGAATCTCATCAAGCCTATCTGTTTATGGGTTACACAGGGGGGCATAAAAACAAATTAAACTACTTTACAGTGATACAACCGACAAAATCCAGAATGCAGGAGAAAACTCTAAGACAAAACAACCAGATTTCTTCAATCATTAATTTAAAGGGGAAAAGACAAAGGGAGAATTTCTAACGTAAGAGACTTAAACAAATAACCACCAAATGCAATATATGGACCTTGTCTAGGACCAATTTCAAGCAAACAAATGGTTAAAAAAATAAAGAGGCAATCAAGTTCACTTGTCACATATTTGAACCAGATATTTGATCATATTAAGAAACAGTTAAATTTTTGAGGTGTGATAACGATAGTTTAGGTGTAATGATAGTTTTTTTTAAAACCACTTATCTTGTAAAGATACATATTAAAGTTTGGATAAAATTATATATCTGGGATTTGCTTCAAAATAATTGGGGAGTGGAGTGGGAAAGAGTAATGAGATACAGATGAATTAAGATTTGCCATGAATTGAAGCTGGGTGATGGATACAGAAAAGGTTCATTATCCTATTCCCCACATACTTTCATATATGTCTGGAATTTTCCATGATGAAAAGTTGAAAAACAACAAGCAAACAAACAAAAAAACACACAAAAGAGAAAGGGCATTTCCAGGGAGTAATGGGAGAAAATTTCCAGTCTCTCTTCCAGCCCCATTAAGTAAGCAGAGTCTCTGGGGGTCAGCCATATACTATCAAGTTCATTTACCAAGTCCTGCCCTTCATTTTACATCATTAGCCTAAAAAAGGACATCAAGTTGTCTGAGTTTGATTACTTACCAGATACCTCTTAATGTCCAGGTTTACTACCCAATTTTAACTTGACTTTAAGAAAAATTAAAATAATTTTTGAAGCTAACAGAATTTTAGCATCTGTTGAATTTATTCAGCATAACCACAGAGGTATTGTCTTCATGCTGTCACACACAGACACAAACACAGATACAACACAATATCTGTATTTAGCCAAGTGCATTCCTTCTGAGGCTCATTTATATGTCTTCATATGCCACAGCCCATCATTTAAATAATGGATATTTTCAATGCCAATTCCTTTGTTGACTTTCTCACTGTAGAAGGAAAAAACCATATAAACATATTGTTATGAATTTTTATAGGCTTACTTATGGTAAATATAATTCAAAATGAATTGCTATTTTGCAATTATTGAGCCACGTGTAGGGAATTTACTTATATTACATTAACATTATTGACTACATTAAACTACATTACTCTGCTGCAGTTCCTGTCTTAAAGTGATTCCAGTGATCTAACTAGTTGGTCTATAGAAACAAAGTAATGATGTCACCATACCAGGAGAACATCAAAGTGTTATACTTAACCGTGAAACAAAATTAATAGAAATAATTTGGTTATCAAATGAGTTCCAAAGTTTTTCAGTATACTGACTATATTTTGGTAATATATCTTTAATATTTCCCTAATATTCTATACTACCAGGTCAAAAGAGAAGATAAACACTGTGTAGTACTGAACTATGTCACTGGTTTAAAAATTAACTATGGGGCGACTGGATGGCTCAGTCAGTTAAGTGGCAGACTCTTGATTTTGGCTCAGGTAAAGATCTCAGGGTCCTGGGACTGAGCCCCACGTCGTCGGGCTTGGTGCTCAGTGGGAAGTCTGCTCAAGGATTCTCTCTCTCCCTCTGTCTGTCCCTCCCCTTGCTCCTTCTCTCTTTCTCTCTCTCTCAAAATAAATAAATAAATAAATAAATATTTTTTAAAATTAAAAAAATAAAAGAAACTAATAGCAAAAATCTTTCCTCCCACCCAATTTAAACCATACTAAATAAGATGTTCCTAAAATACCACACACATACATACATACATACATATAGAACAGCTGTGTTGGCACACAGTTCTTGTCTGAGTGCTTAAGAAAGAATGCAATCCGGGAGAGAAAATAGGTTTCAGGGACGCCTGGGTGGCTCAGTAGGTTAAAGCCTCTGCCTTCGGCTCGGGTCATGATCTCAGGGTCCTAGAATCAAGCCCCACATTGGGCTCTCTGCTCAGCAGGGAGCCTGCCTCCCCCCCACCAACTCTCTGCCTGCCTCTCTGCTTACTTGTGCTTTCTGTCTATTAAATGAATAAATAAAATCTTTAAAAAAAAAAAAGAAAGTGGGTTTCAATGGCTTCTTAAGTGTTAGGAAAAATCAGAAATGAGGCTTCTGTGCTTAAATATTTGTAAGATGTGGTATGAATGAGAGCAAATTTAACCTGTAATTCTGATGCTTCCTGAGTAGGCTACCCATATCTCAAAAGCTTAGGGGAGACTGACATGAGACTTACATATCTTCTGCAGACATCTTCATGACTCCAACACACAGAGCATGCTGTTTTCCTTCTGCCATGATTGCCTGAAAACACACTGCTAAGAAAACTATCTATCAAAATGCCTTAGAGAGGGGGTGTCAAACAATGATCACATTACTAGTAAAAGTCACTTTGAACCCATCTTGTATCCTCACCCAGACCACCAACACTCCTTGAGGACAGACACCTAGCAGAGTCTGTAGGCTCATGGTAAATATTCAATAAACAATAAATGAATGAATCTAATTATCATTCTTGGTTGTTAAGTTAAATGCTAATACTATAACTCAATGCCAACAAAACCAAAATTAAGTCATGCAAAAAAGGAGATAAAATTTCTTGCATGTAAGTATTAAAAACTGTGAAATAAATATGAATTTTTCTAATGTAATCACTGAATGATGGTTTTATTTAATAGATACATTAAAATAATTATTATATCTCCAATCTATCTTTAAGAACTCAGTGTTTCGGGGCGCCTGGGTGGCTCAGTGGGTTAAGCCACTGCCTTCGGCTCAGGTCATGATCTCAGGGTCCTGGGATCGAGTCCCGCATCGGGCTCGCTGCTCAGCAGGGGGCCTGCTTCCCTTCCTCTCTCTCTCTGCCTGCCTCTCTGTCTACTGTGATCTCTCTCTCTGTCAAATAAATAATAAATAAAATCTTTAAAAAAAAAAAAAGAACTCAGTGTTTCAACCTTTCTAGAACAACCAAAATGTTCTTGGTTATCATTTGAAGCGTTTAGAATGTTAAACATGGTGGGGCGCATGGGTGGCTCGGTCAGTTAAGTGTCTGCCTTCAGCTCAGGTCATGATCCTGGTTGTCCTGAGATCAAGCCCCACAGGGAGCTCTCTGCTCAGTGCAGAATCTGCTTCTGCCTCTACCCCCACCTGTGCCCTCTCATGCACGCTATCTCTCTCTCTCAAATAAAATCTTTTAAAAAACATAAAATGTTAAACACTGCAGTACATATTCTACAAGGTAAATGTTCAAGGGTACACAGTATCTCTCTGTACTAGTTTTGTAACTAAAAGTCTAAAATTATTTCAAAATAAAAATTGCTTAAAAAGCAAAGGCTTTCTAAATTTTCCATTTAAGGGGAACTCCAGAACTACTAACCTACGACACTTAGAAAAATCATAAACATAAAAAAAAACCCTGTCCTCACAGAATAATATTCTCCATTTTCTCCACCTCACTTTCAGTTCATACATTCATTCGACGTTCCAAAAATATTTGAGCACCTCTGACCAGTATCTATGTCAATATAAGCTGTTTCTAAGATATAAACATACACTTTATATTACCCCTTAAATATAACTGCCACAACAGAGGATACTATCCTTTCGAGTACAGGACACACTCTTAAACCCCCTTCAACAGCCTTCCCACTCCACAGTGATTTCCCTATTCCTACCAAGTATTCTCTCAACCTGAAACAAATGGCCACTTTATCTATGACAAGATATCCTCCTGTCCAGATAGTTGACAAAAACCCAGTTAATCAGGGTGTCTGGGTGGCTCAGTTGGTTAAGCCACTGCCTTTTGCTCGGGTCATGATCTCAGGGTCCTGGGATTAAGTCCCGCATCGGGCTCTCTGCTCAGGAGGGAGCAATAAAATCTTTTTTAAAAAACCCAGTTAATCTAGAATATAGCTAACCACCGCTGCAGAAATGAAAATAATGCACAATTATTCAACCATATCATTGAGTTTTAAGAACTACCTGAAACTTTTCTTTTTGAGGAAGTATGTTCTGAGGCCTAGCCAACTTAAAAATGAACTTTAAAATGAAACTTGGGAATTGTCCATATTTCCCACTACCCACTTCTAACACCCTACCTGATACTTAAGCTCTTTTCCCTTTTGAGTGCTTTTACTGCAGTGCACATGGATAAGCCACCAGTAAAAGTAGCAAGCCAATGTCCGAAGAAGTGATCTAGTCATATCATACATATCCTATCCATTCATAATCAAGTTTTATTATTATTTTCTTTAAAGATTTTATTTATCTGAGAGAGAAAGAGAGAGTGAGCAAGAGAGAAAGCACAAGCCATGTTGCGGGGGCGGGGGGCAGGGTGGGGGAGGGGGAAGCAGAGAGAGAAGCAGACTCCCCGCAGAGCAGGGGCCCCCGCATTCGGGGCTTGATCCTGGGATCGTGACCTGAGCCAAAGGCAGATGCTTAACCAACTAAGCCACCCAGGTGCCCCCATAATCAAATTTTATACTGTGTCCTGAGTCTGATAACACTGGGCCATAACTGGGCTGCAATGCAGCTGGGACTCTTTTATTACTTGTTTCCATTTAACTTCTAAGATGGGACATAATTTAGTCTCAAGAAAAGATATTATTTCCCACATCTTGAAATGTAACCAGAAAGGAATGAGATAACAGTAACAGTAACCTCCAAAAAGTACATCTAATCTTCTCTGGAACAAAAGATCTTTCAGTAATGACAAAAATACTGTGAATACATTTTTTCAGCAGTTACAGCCTGGGAAGGATACAACAATTGTATCTACTACAGCAGGGTAAAGTTTAGCTCCAGGAGAAGTTAAGCCTGGACACATGATATTTGCTCCACTGAGTACAAATTTGATGGCTCCTTTATCAACTTGCTGGTGTGGCAGGATAAAAGGATCTAGAAGAAAAGAAATACATTACATAAATTAATGAGGCTAATGACTGAATAGAAAAAGGCAAAGGACATGAACAAGTATTTCCCCAAATTACAGTATTCTGACAGATGCACAATAAAACTAAAGCACCTCCTTTACTTAGCAAGTTGGTAAATATTTTTTAAAGATTTAATTTCTTTCTCAGAGAGAGAGAGGCTGAGCACAAGCAGGGGAAGCAGCAGGCAGAGGGAGAAGCAGGCTCCCTGCTGAGCAAGGAGCCCGATGTGTAACTCGAATGTAGGACCCTGGGATCATGACCTGAGCCAAAGGTAGCCACTTAAACCGACTGAGCCACCCAGGTGTCCCCATATTGGTAAATATTTTTAACAAAAGTAATCCCCAGTGCTAGCAAGAGTGTGGGAAAACTAGCATTCTTATACATTGCTAGAAGGCTTATAATTGGGTACAATCTTTCTTTAGGACTACTTGGCAACATGTATCAACAGCCTTGAAAAGGTTCAAACTCTTTGACTCAGTAATTCTATTTCTAAGACTTTATCCTAAGAAAAAATTAGAGAGGGCCACCTGGGTGGCTCAGGTGTTAAGCATCTGCCTTCAGCTCAGGTCATGATCCCAGGGTCCTGGGATCGAGGCCCACGTTGAGCTCCCTGCTTAGTGGGAAGCCTGCTTCTCCCTCTTCCACTTCCCCTGCTTGTGTTCCCGGTCTTGTCTCTCTCTGTCAAACAAATAAATAAAATATTTTTTAAAAATTAGAGATACATAATATACTTAGGTAAAAATATATTCATTGCAGTACTACTCTATATAATAGAAATAAATCGGAATCAACCTAAATGTCCAACAATAAAGAGATAAATGACTTAAGTATAACATACATAAAACAGAACCATATTTTTAGAGACTATGTAATACTCAGGTAAATGTTCATACTAATGTTAAAAGAAAAAAAAACAATAAGAAAAAAAACAAACACCAGGGACGCCTGGGTGGCTCAGGTGTTAAGCATCTGCCTTCGGCTCAGGTCATGATCCCAAGGTGCTGGGATCGAGCCCCACATCGGGTCCCTGCTCAGCAGAGAGCCTGCTTTTCCCTCTCCCTCTGCCTGCTGTTCTGCCTACTTGTGCCCTCTCTCTCTGTGTCAAATAAATAAAATCTTTTAAAAAAACAGCCACTAAAGAGATCAGTGGGTGGTAGGGGTTGAGGGGAAGGAGCAAGGGACAAAGAGGTGGATTTTTAGGGCAGTGAAACTGTTTTATGATAGTACATAGTGATACTGTAACAGTGGATACATAACATTATGCATTTGACAAAACCATAGAATGTACAATGCAAAGAATGAACCCTAATATAAACTATGGCCTTTGGTTAATAATAATGTAAGAACATTGGTTCATCAATAGTAACAAATGCAGTACATCAATATAAGATGTTAGTAACAAGGGAAGGAGGGTAGGAAGTACATGGGAACTCTGTACTTTCTGCTCTATTTTCCCATAAACCTGCAACTGTCCTAAAAAAAACTCTATTAATTAAAAACTATTTAACAGAGTGCACAACTTCAAATGGAAAAAATACATACATTTATACATACACCCACCATAGCAAATAGAGGTACCTGGGTGGCTCAGTCAGTTATCCTTTTGCCTTCAACTCAGGTCATGACCCCAGTGTCCTGGGATCAAGCCCTGCATTGGGCTCTCTGCTCAGTGGAGAGTCTGCTTCTCCCTCTGCCCCTCCCCCTGCTTGTTTTCCCTCTCTCTCAAATAAATTTTAAAAAAGAGAAATACACTGATATACTAGCTATGGTTATCTCTAGGTCATGGAAATACAGGTGATTTCATTTCTCTATTTTCCAACTCTCTATGAACACGAATTCCTTTTGTAATCTCAAAAAACTTATTTGTGTGTGTGTGTGTGTCTACTAATAGTTCACAACCTAAGAAGTAAAGGCTTCCTGAAGGATTCAAAACGTTTTAGACCTCTCGGGGTTTTCTGGAAATAATAATAACTGGTAAAATTTATTCACTTTTTTAAAAGATTATTTATTTATTTATTTGACAGAGAGAGAGATCACAAGCAGGCAGAGAGGCAGGCAGAGAGAGAGGAGGAAGCAGGCTCCCCGCCGAGCAGAGAGCCCGATGCGGGACTCGATCCCAGGACCGTGAGATCATGACCCCAGCCGAAGGCAGCGGCTTAACCCACTGAGCCACCCAGGCGCCCTAAAATTTATTCACTTTTTAAAAAATACTTTATTCATGTAACAGAGAGAGAGAGATCACAAGTAGGCAGAGAGAAAGGCGGGGGGGGGGCCTTTCAGCAGGGAGCCCGATTCGGGGCTCAATCCCAGGACCCTGGGATCATGACCTGAGCTGAAGGCAGAGGCTTAACCCACTGTACCACTCAGGTGACCCTCAAATTTATTCACTTTAATGCCCTACCACTAGCCCTCCTACTAGTTAGAGAACAAGTAAGTCTTCTTCCTACCGAGACCATATATTAAACATGGATTCAAATTTAAACATCTTATTTAAAAAAAGGAACCTGAATGAACGCATTTATACATAATTTGTTTTCCAGTTTTCCATCCTCATTAGTACCTGCCCTTTAATAATATGATGATGATGATCCTGATCATGGTAAGGACAATAATACACAGTAGTAGTGGACGTTTTTTGCACAATTACTATATCACTACAGCGGCTATTTTATATTAAGCCATTACTGTGTTCCAAGCACTGTGTTAGATGAATTATATGCACAGTCTCATTTAATGCTCACAACCCTGGGAGATAATACCATATATCCTTTTTCTTGAAAATTTTATTTATTTATTTGAGAGAGAGAGAGAATGCAAGTACACACAGGGGAGGAGGAGGAGAAGGAGAAGGAAAGGGAGAGGATTCCAAGGAGACTCAGCGCTGAATATGGAGGCTGATGCAGAGATAATATATCCATTTTAAAGATAAGGCAATAGGGATGTCTGGGTGGCTCATTGGGTTAAGTGTCTGCCGTTGGCTCAAGTTGTGATCTCAGGTTCCTGGGATCTAGTCCCAGGCTCCTTGCTCCTTGGGGAACCTGCTTCTCCCTCTGCCTGCTGCTACGCCCTGCTTGAGCACTCTCTCTCTCTCTCTCTCTCTCTCATCTTCTGACAAATAAATAAATAAAATCTTTTAAAAAATAAGGATAAGGCAATAAAGCTTAAGCAAGTTAAGTGACTTGACCTGTTTAAGTGGCTTGGCAAAAATGACATGTGCTGGGAATTGAACCCGGTGTTCCTAACTCCAAGTATGCTTTTAACCACCATATTACTGTGCTTCTTGCAAATCAATAACTTTAGGATGTCCTAAAAGGTTGGTTCCTAGCAAAATATCATTAAATAGGGACATTTCTCTCTTCCAACTTATTATGCAAAGTCTTAGCATAGAGGAAAACCGTAAGAATAGTTCGATGAACACTTGGACACCATCCACGTAGATTGAAAAACTCTTCATTAACCCTTTGCTCTACTTGCTCTATCTCTTTTTATTTCTACACACATATTTTGTCCTCCACCATTTGAAATTTCAGACATAATGCTTCACCATAAGTACATATCACCTAAAAATAAAGTCATTCTCCTAAATAACCACAATATTATCATACCTAAAAATTTAACACTAGTTGTACAATATCATCTTTAGCCAAACCATGTTCAAATTTTGCCCCAAGAGTCTAAGAAAGTGTTTTATTTCTTTTGAGGCAGGGGAGGAGGGCTTGAATTTTGTTTTTCAAACAGGACCCAACCTAGATTCATGCAAGACATTTGAGCATTTTGTCTTGGTTCTCTTTTAGTTAAAAAGGAATTAATGTCATCAAAATGTCCTAATGTCACCAACATATTTTCATTTTAAACTTTTCCCATTGCATCAGGACTCAGTTTTTCTCCATTGTACTTTTTTAATCTGAGGAAATCAATACTTAATCAAATAACTGTAAATAATCCTTCCTAATCTATAAATAATCTTCCTAGATGATAAAACGCTTCACCTCTTTTAAGACTCGCCTTACCGCTCCAGACCTCCATTCTACCAGGTAATTCAAAACTGATCTCGTCTTACCAAAAACCAAACTCATTAAGTTACCACTACCATCTCTAGAGCCCTCCAGTTGCTCCCTTCCTTTCTGCCTCTTGGCTGGAATGCCAGAAATATACTGGTTTGAAAAGCGGAAATTTTGACTTCACAGTTAAAAACCTCTTGTGCATGAGGGTTGTTTCTCCTTTGGATTTTCTTTTGTAATGTACTCAGTCTAATAATAATGTAGGTATGTAAGAAACATTATTTCATAACACCTGAGCTTGGCACTCAACTAACAGTAACCGGGACTCCCACAATTAGTCAATCCTTTCCTTTATACAGAGTTATCTCTACAAGGCAAATCTACATACAAATTTAAAAGAAGGAAGTGCTCATAGCACTTATCACCGTTTGTGAATATTTATGTATTTATCGAATGTATACATGTATACATGTGTATGTATATATATGTAATTATCTAATTGTTATCTATTCTTCCAACTAGACCGTTAGCTTCATAGGGACAGGAACAATGTCTGCCTTTGATTCCTGTCATATTCTCAATCTCATATGATTCCTGTCATAGCTAGTTCAGAGCCTGACACATGGTAAGTTCAATAAATATTTGCTCAATGAATGAATGTTCTTTCTTGGCCTTTCTGGAATGCCTAATGAGAAAATTTGCATTTTTTAAGATTTACCACAAGATGGGGATTCATTTTAGTTTTATATCCCTTATCACCTAGTATTAATAAGTTAACTTCCAGAAATCACTTTCAACTTTCCATGTCCCCAAATACATATTTTCTTTTTTTTAAAGATTTTATTTATTTATTTGACAGACAGAGATCACAAGTAGGCAGAGAGGCAGGAAGGGGGCTGGGGAAGCAGGCTCCCTGCTGAGCAGACAGCCCAATGCAGAGTTCGATCCCAGGACCCTGGGACCATGACCTGAGCTGAAGGCAGAGGCTTTAAGCCAGTGATCCACCCAGGTGCCCCCAAATACATATTTTCTAACAAGACTTACATTTGTGAAGTAACCTTAGGGTTGGATAAAAAGGCCCTTCTCTTTGTCTAAAAAATAGTAATTCTCCATTTACTGTAAGGATTTCTATATGTTCATGGCTGTAAGACAAATGTCACAAAGTACCAAGTTAGATATTTTCTTTCTAAAATAAGTATGTCAAACATCCTTTAGATAATAAAAAATATGAAACATACATCTACAAAGATACAGTAACCTCTTTTATATTTCATTAAATAACCAGGAAAAAAAGTCACCGTTTAAATTGTTTCACCTACCATAACAGTCCAGTAGAGGAATAAAAAGAAAAATATGACCTACTACAATTTCATTTCACATCTTATTATCTTAATTTCATCATTAGGTAATTCAATAAAACAAATATCTACAGTACAAACTGAAATAAATTCAAGTCTGAATAAAAACACTTTAATAAAACACTCAGTACACAAAGCTACATTTTTCAGGAACATAGAGAAACACTTGAAAATACAAATACTGATGTTTTAGTTATTCTATTTATCTACTTCTATAATTAATCTACCAATGGTTAATGTGAAAGTAATTCCATTTATTATGAGTGCAATCTAATCATACAATATTCAGCTACTCTGAGCTTTATATAGAGAAAAATAGACTTACCATCGCACTATTTTGACAGGATCTTTCTTAGGCATGATTTGATTAAGCCATGGTTCAATACCTGGAAATTGTTCTATCAACTGGTTCTTAATACCCTTTATAACTGAGGTTTTCAACTGGATGCAGTTGGAGACATTTTCTTTTTCATCAAATCTGTCAAATGATTTTTGCAAGAAAAAGGCACATTCAAGCAGACATATCAAAATAGCTAAAGGTATTGTTTTAATTAGTCATCTATTCCCAAGTAAGTATTTTAGATGTCTAAAATAACTATGAAATAAATTGTTTTTAAAAATATCATTTCCCTTTAATTCTGTCCAGCGCAAAACCAGTGTCTTAATACAATATTAAACTGTCATGTATACACAATGGAGGGGGGCGGTGGGGGTGGGGAGTATAGTAGGCACATTTCACATCCTAATCTGTAATCAGCTACACAAATGCCTTTCCTGGAAAACCCTTCACAATTCTACCCAGGAAGAAACAGATTCCCACCTATAACAAAACCTGTGTGAAAAAACAAAAGTAAAACAAAACAAAACAAAAAACCCTCAGGCGCTGAAACACAAAAGACCAACCCAAATAGAACACAGAAAACTGGCCCCTGCTAGGCTATGCAATCTGCTGAGGGTTGTTTTTTTTTTTTTTTTTAAGTGATGATGAGGATTATTTCTAAGATCCCTATTTACTTTTGTTCAAAATGTCATGCACAAAACCCACCTTCCTTTGCCCATGTTCCCCCTTTGCTTTTTATGTCTACCAAGTCTGGAAGAAAAACCCACTAGGTAGGTTCCCAAAGAATTTTTGTCTTCCTTACACTGAACTGCCTATGGGGCAATCACGCTATTTTCAAGACAAGGTTAATCTGGCAGCTAGGCAATAGACATGACAGGCCCCTTGCTTCCTGTCACCCAGACTCCTTCACTCCCATGACCCAGGAAGTCAAGCCTTCCCTTATTCAGTTCATAACTAATAAACATATGGCAGTGAGTGCAGGGCTCTCCTCTGAGCTAAAGAGAATATACCCTTAAATCACAGTGCAAGGATGTGATTGGTAGAACCTAGGAACAGGGATAGGATTGGGAGAGGGGGCAAAAGAGAAAGAGGGCTAAGGAAAAAAAGAAAATGAGGGTGGGAGGATCAAAACTCGATTGAAGATTAGGGATGGAAAGGTTACAGTGTTGCAAGTTGCGAGTGAGAGCCTAGTGCTACAAAAACCTTAGGGAATAAGGACGGCAGGGGTGGGGGAGAGAGAAAGAGGTTCTTTGCTCTCGCCCTCTTCCCCACCCCCACCCCCAACCCCACCCCCTTTGTGAGCAGCCGATGGAGTCCACAGCATGTCCTTACTTCTTGAACATGATCCAAGGTGAAGGGGGCGACGATAGGGAAGGGCCCGGAATGGGAAAAGAGAATTGAATTAGCAAGGGTCCGGCAGATCCTCGTTACACGAGGAAGGCCGGCACTGACAGTCTGAGCTGTTGTCGTTATCCGGAAAGGGAGACAGCCAGCCGCACTTTACGGTTCTCAATGAAATTTGACTACTTCCGCTCCTCTGAACACGTCGGAGCTTTTGCCGGTCCTTTTTGGGCTACAGATTACCCTCCAGCTAGGAGAGCTGGAAGGGCGGGACTACAGAAGGAAGAAGAGATAGAGCAATCATTCTAGCTGCAGGAAGAGGAGAATGAAGGGGGTGGAGTAATCGATCAAGGCACCATTTATGGCAGTTGCGTCAGTTACGGGCTCCTCAAAGGGCCAAGATTATTCCGTGTTTGGTTGCCACCTGCTTATCCACCTAGGCAATTTTTCAGTGGGAACGTTTCTGTTCCACGAGACACTCGAACGGATCGGTGCTTACCAAACACCGTGAACCCAGGAAAACCTCATGGCATCTTGTTAATGTATTCGTGGGCTTGACCACGTTTCGCAAGCAATAATACAGGATATCCAGTTAACTTTGAATTTCAGATAAACAATGAATATCTATTTTTCAGTATGTCTACACCTCATGCAATATTTGGGACATACTTATATTTTTAAATTTTCCTTGTTATCTGAATGTAATTAGGCGTCTGGTATTTTAATCTGACAATCACATTCACCGGCCACAGTGAGGTGCCCCCATAGAATTATTCACTAGGTTGCTGTCCCCTGACTCAACATACCTACAAGTTAGGCTATAACTCAAGGGAGCTAATTTCCCTGACGATAGAATGGCCTCTAGGTAAGCTATACAAGACTTACCTGACCGAAGAGGTAACAGTTAAAGAAACACGTTTTATTAGTTAATTTTAAAAAGAGCAAATCCAAAGTTTTGATCAGCAAAGAAATCATAGAAAAATACAAAACCTAACTAAACAGGCACCATCCAGGCAGTTGAGTGGATGAGCACTCATCTGTAAAACAAATACACCAGTCTCTCCGGAGAGCAAATACTCTATACTGGGGAGATGGGTGTTTGGAGCAATCATAATAAACGCTATTATGTATTTGAATTGTACAACAAACTCACCTTGCCTTGATTCTATGGTAGGGACACTCTTCTTCTTCTTCTTTTTTTTAAGATTTTATTTATTTGAGAGAGAGAGAGATCACAAGTAGGCAGAGAGGCAGGCAGAGAGAGAGAGAGGAGAGGAAGCAGGCTCCCTGGGATCATGACCTGAGCCAGAGGCAGAGGCCTTAACCCACTGAGACACCCAGGCACCCCTGGTAGGGACAGTCTTCTGATTATAACTTGGTTTCCCATAAAGATCTCCCTGACAAGAATTTGCCATTTTTAAAAATTCTATTTATTTATCCGAGAGAGAGAGAAAGAGTGAGAGAAAATGAGCAGGGGAGGCGCAGAGGGAGAAGTAGACTCCCATCTGAGCAGGGAGCCTGAGGAAAGGCTCCACCCCAGGACCCTGAGATCATGACCTGAGCCAAAGGCAGGTGCTTAACTGCTGAGCCACCCAAGTGCCCCGAATTTGCCATTTTTAATTCAAATCCTCATGAACAGTTGTTTGTCTTTGTAAATTAATAAATTGCCATTCTGGTTTATACCTGTCTCTTGTGAATGTCCTTAGTGTGAGTCTACATCCGCTCTGTAACATTTAGAATATTGAATTTATGAACATACAAAACTGAAGCCCAGACCCCAAGCTGTGGTTGGTGGTGCTACACTGTCAGGCTTCTTGCCAAACAGCTTTCCTCTCCTGGCACATCACCCTGGGAGCCTGCCATGTAACAATAAATACATTATAACACCAATAAACAGTTATTAAGTAGCTTGAGATGAATGGAAAAAAGAACCCATTGAATCTATACATGTTAATAGCATAGTAGTAACTATATATTCCACTAGTAAATAAAATTTAACTTGATAGACCCCAGAGTTAAGAATACCTAGATGGACTTTCTACTTTCTACTTACTTTTAAGAAAAGTAATAATTCAAAAGTCAAATATTTGCAGCGCTAGAAATAATAACTGACTTTTAATTCTACAAAATCATGCATACTCTATCCAAATTATGACAAGTCTCATATGCATGAGACTAGATATATAGCAACATGTACATACATGTTTTAATCTAATTTCATACACTCTGATGATCATAGAAACTGAATCTGAATTATGACAAATGCCAAGTTAGGTCATCAGTATTAATGAGGTATTTAGTTTTGTATGTGTGCATGAATACCTTCATTCATAACCCACCTACACAAATACATAAGCAGGGTCCGATTTTCACTGCAATGTGTTTCTGGTTTTATGTTGTAAATGGTATCATCCTAAAGTGGATTTTTTTCCCAAGGTTAATTGGGGCTTTGCTTCTGACAAAGGACTCATCTTCAAGTAGATCATTGCTATAACAAACTATATATCATAAAAGAAGAAATACCCCAAACTAAACCTCTTCAAAACTTAAAATAATGAAAAAAAATTTAAATGGTGGTGGCACCTGGATGGTACAGTTGGTTGAGCAACAGACTCTTGGTTTGTACCCAGGTCCTGATCTCCAGGTCATGGGATTAAGCCCCACATTGGGCATGGAGTCTTTTTTTTTTTTAATTTTATTTTATTTTTTCAGTGTTCCAAGATTCATTGTTTATGCACTACACCCAGTGCTCCATGCAATACATGCCCTTCTTTTTTAATTTTTTTTTAAATTTTTGTTTATTTTTAAAATTTCTTTTCAGTGTTCCAGAATTCATTGTTTATGCACCACACCCAGCGCTGGGCATGGAGTCTTCTTGAGAATTCTCTCTCCCTCTGCCCCTCCCACTCATGCGCTCCCTCTCTCAATCTCTCTCTCTCTCAAATAAATAAATAAATCTTTTGAAAAATTAAAATAATGGAGTGCCTCGGTGGCTCAGTTGGTTGAGCATCTGCCTTCGGCTCAGGTCGTGATCCCAGGGTCCTGGGATTCAGCCCAGTATGGGGCTCCCTGCTCAGCAGGGAGCATGCTTCCCCCTCTTCTACTTCTCCTCCCCCCACTTGGGCTCTATCTATCTCTCTCTCTCAAATAGATAAACAAAATCTTTAAAAAAATTAAAATAATGGGGCGCCTGGGTGGCTCAGTGGGTTAAGCCGCTGCCTTCGGCTCGGGTCGTGATCTCAGGGTCCTGGGATCGAGTCCCACGTTGGGCTCTCTGCTCGGCGGGGAGCCTGCTTCCTCCTATCTCTCTGCCTACTTGTGATCTCTCTCTGTCAAATAAATAAATAAAATCTTTAAAAAAAATTAAAAAAATGAACTTCATTTATTCATGCAATAAGTAGTTATGAAGGACCCTTCTGTTTTAAATGTACATGCTCTCTGTACTATAATTTGTGCATAAATATTCTGTGCAACCTAGAAGGTTCTTCAGTGCACATGCAGCATGAAACACAGAAAACCCAAGTCTATCATATATTTTACTAAAATATATAACCTAGCTATAAGAAACATTAAATGTTCAACAATGGTATTTGCTTCCTTAAACTTTGGAAAGGATTTTTTAGGGTCATCTTGACACAAGGCTCTAATATGCTGCCCAGGGAAATTTGCTTTAGAAAGACTGCCTTTTCTTCTCCATAAGCCTCCTTGAGCAATAAGTGTGGCACCAAAACCCTTGAGCACCCAGTAAAGAGAGGTTTCTTTAGGAGCTAGGCCACAGCTCTGAACACTGGAAGAACTGCTTTCACTGCAAGAAAGAATTGGGCCACTGCCAGACCCCTGCTAGGCCTCACATCTCTCAGAATCTACAGCCTGTGATGTCTTACATTAAGGTCAATTCTCCCACAAATTGCCTCTCGGCCTTACACCTTAGAGCCCTTTGCAGCCCGGCTTTCTATCCCCACAAAGGCAAGGCATACCTAAGAATCACACCACTACCGCCACCACCAATCCCTCTGCAGAGCATAGGTGAGAAAATGCGCTGGGCCTGGCCATTGCCTGAATCTTTCCATATGGAGCAATATAAAGAACACCAACAAAACAGCAGCTCCTGCCTCCGGTGCCAAATACAGCTAAATTTGGGGAGAGCTCAAAGCTTCCCATGTATCTGAGGACTGTAAGGACTAACCACCCTGCCAAACTTGGGACAAGTTGAACTCACTCACCATGCTCATTCACATCCTTGTTTTTCTCTTTCACAGCCCAGTATGCAAGCGCCCAGTTCAACTTATTTGCTATGTGACCTTGGGCAAGTGACTTGAATTCTGTGCCTGTTTTCTCATCTATACAATAAAGGCTCTACTTTATGAGGGTGCTACAAGGATTAAATGAGTTAATGCATGCAAAGCATTGTTACTTTTTTTTTTTTTAAGTAAGCTCTACCGCCAGTGTGTTTCTTGAACTCATGACCCTGAGATCAAGAGTCCCGTGTTCTACCAACTAAGCCAGCCAGGTGTCCCTATTATTGTCACTACTAAATTACCATATTGTTATTGTTTTCCCAATATCCCTCTGGGCTTCTTCTCCCCCCACCTGACCTGTCATTTCTACCTTAACTTCCAAGTGCTTCTGCAGTGGCTTCTAGAACACCACTCTATGATTAACAAACTCTCCTACCATCCTCCAACTCATCCCTGAATATTCATGGCCTTCCCGTGAGAGTGGAGCTTACCTTGCAGATCTTTCAAATGAAAGTGATTTATACCAATACATGCATATACTACCCAGTCAGGAGGTGAGGTGGGCATCCTCTTCCAGCCCCATCACAACTTCCAGATAATTCTTCCTTCACCCTCAGGTGAAAAACCCCAATTCTTCCTTTAAGTTTCATACCATTTGGTTACACCTCAACACCTTTACTCATTCACTGAAGATCCTGGCATCCGGCTCACAGCCTGTCCAGTCCCCACTCCACCCCCATAAAGCATTGTTTACAAAAAGAAAAAAAAACCCTCCACAATATATTTCACCCATAAAGTGAAAAAAGCAAAAGTAAAACTGCATGCATTGTATGGTCCTACCTATGTTCTTTAAAAGCACATCTGTACAATATATATGTAAATACACCAAAAAATTTCTGGAAGAACACACATAAAACTATCACTAGTTATTAAAGTACTGGCAATGGCAGGGAGCTGGGGCCAAATGCCCTGGTCTCAGGCTTTGGGAACTCTTTGAGTTCCCCAAAGTTAGGGGCTCAGAGGGAACAGGGGTTAACCAAGACAGAGGAAGCAGCGGCAGGTTATGATTTCCCCTCCCCCGTGGTTCATTCACAGCCCACCTGGCCCCTCAGCCAGGCCCTGGGAAGGGGGACAGGCGGTGGCACGGCTTCTCTGGGGCCAGGACAGGGGAGAGACTCGCCCTCCCAGCGCCTGGGTCTGGGGCCCAGCCAGAAGGGCCGGGCTGGTCCTGGAGAACGGGTGAGCTGCCTCCCTCCATCTGGGCAGCTCCAGGGCTGAGGGGGGCCCCCGCCTGGGAGCTCAGAGGCTGTGACAGCTGGGCGGGGCAGGACTGTGTGGGCACACTTCAGGAAAGCCTCTTCCCCGTGAGGACGCTAATGGCCAGGAACATAAGTTCATTTTCCTGGGCAAAGCGGGAGGCCTCCAGGAAAGTAAGCTTGCGCTCAGGGTCCAGGTCTTTTTTGAAGCCACAGAGACAGGCCACGATGTGGGGACTAGCCAACGTGCGGCCTCCGCTGGCCAAGCGGCCAGCGAGTTGTACCCATGCAGGCACCCATGCAGGGCTCCAGCCACCGGTCAGCAGCAACTCCATGTCACTGACCCAGAGGGCCCCCCCCGGCCGGCTGTGGCCCAAACCCGGAGCGTCACAGTCTCCCCACCCACGTTGACCTCCCCGGGGGGCAAACTCCTGGCCGGCTGTGTGCTCGGAGCCCTGCTTGAACTTATTCTCAATGAACTGATGAAGCAGACATGATTTGCCTGTTCTCGCACTGCCAATCACCAGGAATTTGAAGGGGAGGTTGGAGGTCGCGCAATAGGGTACCATGGCCCAGCCTGCTCCCCGAGGGCATCCGCTTCACTCCAGCTGCCGCCCGGATGCCTTCCTACTGCCAGGCCGGCGCCGCCACTTCATCTAGGGGATTTTTCTATGTCGGATCATAGATGAGAGACAGATATGCTTCGATGCCTTTGATGGCTATAGAGCATTCCATTGTATGTGCATACCATAATTTAACTAGTCTCCTTCTGATTGTCACCTACAAGAGGACTGAAGGGTAGAATGGAGCCATAGAACTCCAAGCCTCCTCCACCTTCCACTGGCTTCCCATCATCAGGAGTCAGGTCCCTATGCTCTAACACTTGTCTTAATCTCAAAAGTCCTCAACTCAACTATACCAACAAGAGGTCACTGAGGACCCCATACACAACCCTGCCCCTGGCAGAAATTAAGAAAAAACTCATACACTGGGACTAACCCCTCCTAGAGGTTTTCATTCACTGTCAACCGCAGTCAAGAGAGGGCCTAGAGTGGGGCAAATTTCAAGCCTCCCCAAACTTCTTCACTTCTATCTACAAGAGTCCAGACATGCAGTGCTCCCTACAACCTCATCATTCCTACCTACCTTGAGTCCACCAGGGACTGCTTTGATTAGAACATCCATCTCCAGGGGCACCTGGGTGGCTCAGTGGGTTAAAGCCTCTGCCTTCAGCTCAGGTGATGATCCCAGGGTCCTGGGATTGAGTCTCAGGTCGGGCTTTCTGCTCAGTAGGGAGCCTGCTTCCTCCTCTCTCTCTGCCTGCCTCTCTGCCTGCTTGTGAGCTGTCTCTCTGTCAAATAAATAAATTAAATTAATAAATAAATAAAATAAAATAAAATAAAGAACATCCATCTCCAGTTATATTAGTCCCATAAGAAGCCCCAGATTCTCTAGTCAGCACCCCTCATCTCACCCGGTCTCATCTCTATGGCTCTGTACATCCCCCATTCTGTCTCCATCTCCCAACCTGCTATCTTCCCATATCAGGAAATGGCAATGCCATCCACTTATTTTCTTGGGTCAAAAATCATCTGTGTCGTCACTCTCACATCTTACATCTAGTCCATCAGCAAATACTTTCACCTTTACTTTCAAAATATATCCAAACTCTGGGGAGCCTGGCTGGTTCCAGTCAGTAGAGTATGCAACTCTTGATCTTGGGGTCATGAGTTCAAGCCCCATGTTGCACCTAGAGCATACTTTCATATACATATATATATGAAATATATATATATTTTGGAGATATATATATATATATATATATATATATATATATATATTTATCCAAAATCTCAGTGCTTTTCACATACCTTCACCACTGTGACCTAGTCAAACCTGCCATCACCTTTCACCTTGACTACCAAACTAGCCTCTTAATTTGCCTTCTGGCTTCCATTCATGTGCCTGCCCCAACCTTTCAGTCTATTTTTTACAGCAGATGGGGTGAACCTTTTAAAACATAAGTCAGGCAGGGGCACCTGTGTGACTTAGTTGGTTAAGCGTCTGATGCTTGCTTTCAGCTCAGGTCTTGACCTCAGGCTCATGAGTTTGAGCCCTCCACACTGAGTGTGGAGCCTGCTTAAAAAATAAATAAATAAAGCATAAATCAGATCATGTAACTCTCCTGCTCAAACCCCCCAGTGGCTTCCCATCTGGGTTATAATAAAATCCAAGGTTATCACCATGACCCGAAGACCCCACACAATCTGGCCCTCATCTACCCCTCTACTTCATCTTGCTGTTCCATAAGAATGCCAAGCATGGTCCCTGGATTCTCAGAGCCTTTTTTCATTGGCCCTCAGATAAACAGAATTAAATTAATCATAGTCCTTGATTAATGAGACTTCCTCATTATTAATCCAAGTATAGCTCATTTTTAGTGACTAAGTATCCATGAACCCAATAACCAAATCTAACTACATGGTCCGCAATCTCATTCCCCTGCCTATCCCCTACCCCCCATTCTGGCAAAGAACCATCATCTTGGATCTGGTGTTCATCATTCTGTGGCGCTCTGTTTAATACAATTCTATCACACGTATGTATGTGTTTGTGTGCGTTTATACATACATATATAGATATATTTTTCTTTTTTTAGATTTTACTTATTTATTTGACAGACAGAGATCACAAGTAGGCAGAGAGAGAGGAGGAAGCAGGCTCCCCGCTGAGCAGAGAGCCCGATGTGGGGCTTGATCCCAGGACCCTGAGATCATGATCCGAGCCAAAGGCAGAGGCTTTAACCCACTGAGCCACCCAGGTGCCCCTAGATATATTTTTCTTAAAAGTATATACTTTTATAATAATTTGCTTTAACTTTATGAAAAGGTTATTTGGCTACATGTACTCTTTCAGAACATAATTTTTCTCCTCAATATTTAATTTTTATTTTATTTTATTTATTTGAGAGAGAGAGACAGTGAGAGAGAGAATGAGCGAGGAGAAGGTCAGAGAGCGAAGCAGACTCCCCATGGAGCTGGGAGCCTGATGTGGGACTCGATCCCGGGACTCCAGGATCACGCCCTGAGCTGGAGGCAGTCGTCCAACCAACTGCGCCACCCAGGCGTCCCTCAATATTTAATTTTTTAAGATCCGTCCAGGTGTATTTGCATGTTGCTGCAGTTTATTTATTTTGATTGTTGTATAATATTTCATTGTGTATATGAACAACACTTCAGGGCCCTTGTACTTTGTTCCCTCTAGAGTGTGCTTCTCTCAGATATTCACATGACTCTCTCCGTCACTTTATCCATGCCATTACTCAGATATCACCTCATCCTTGTACTAACTAAAATAGCGCTCTATTTTTTTTTTAAGATTTTATTTATTTATTTATCAGAGAAAGAGAGGAGCAAGAGGGAGCACAAGCAGACAGAGTGGTAGGCAGAGGCAGAGGGAGAAGCAGGCTCCCTGCTGAGCAAGGAGCCCGATGTGGGACTCGATCCGAGGACGCCGGGATCATGACCTGAGCCGAAGGCAGCCGCCCAACCAGCTGAGCCACCCAGGCGTCCCAGCGCTCTATTTTACTCTTTCTCTTTTACCTTTCTTTTGCCCATAGCACTTATCACCACTATGTTGAATATTATCATTTGGTCTGTCCAGACCCACTCTATCCCTTCCCACCTTGCTCTGAGCCCTGCAACAGTAGGCTTCCTTGCCTTCTGGCTTCCCCTTTGGGTTTTGCCTAGGAGAGATACCCTGAGGAGATAGGAGGGTAGGAGAGACTGATATTGTGGTATTTATTTCCCAGCTCCATCCTTACCATGATTTTTTCAGGACCTGCCACATTTCTATCTATTGAGTCTCTGCTATTGCTATATTTCTCTTCAGGTCTCAGTGAACTTCTCCTTCCCCTTGCCTCTTAATGCCAAGCTACGGTAATGTCTCCCGATCCCTCTCCTATCCTGGGTGCTTAATTATTGCTTATCATCTCCCTTAACATTGTTCATAATTTTGTAAATACTCTTTCATTAAACCTATCAATTCTTTTTTTGTGGAGCCCAACATGAGGCCCGAACTCACAACCCTGAGGGTCGAGACCTGAGCAGAGATCAAAGAGTCAGATAATTATTAACAGACTGAGCCACCCAGGGAGCCCTAAACTTATCAATTCCTCTTTTGCCAGTATCCTGACTGGCAGGACTGCCTTACAGTAACATTACTTATACATATTTGTTTTGTTGATTGTTTCTCCCACTAAGTTGTAAGCTCCAAGAGGGCGGGGACTTTGTCTAATTCCCTGCTGTATTCCCAAGGTCTAGAATAGTGCTGAACTCATGATAAGCATGCAAGAAGTACTTGTTAAATGAATTATTAACACATACAATAATACATTTAAAATGCTTACACACAAAAAATTGCTGGTGCATACCTCTTTCAAAACATTGCTTATTTCTTTAAGCTATATACCTAATAGAATTACAAGGCTGAAGTTTAAATGGATTTTTAATTTAATAGCTATTACCAAATTTCCTCCATTCTCCGAGGAGAACTGTTTGCCTCTAGGACTGGAGCAGGAAAATATAAGATCAGCCTGGGGTGTCAGAAATTTTTCAAATTTTCAAAAACTGAACAAACATACAGACAAAAAACCCCACAACAACCCTGCAATGACAGGTATGTCAAAGGGATATAGGGGTTAACTCAAAGATCCCAATAGCCAAATTGGATCAACATGAGCAACAAGAAGATGGGGCTGCCCTCATTTTCCTTTTTCCGAACAGAACTTACAACCATCTACCCCATCCCATTCCATTTAACTTTTCTCATTCTTATAGCAATGCAAGAGCTATTCCTCCTTCTGAGAGGGATCTTTCCACATAATGAGTTACATACCTTTCTGCTTTCTCAGAAATCTTACCCTATCAATTATCCCTTTTCTCTCTTGATTTTTCAGCCTCCCTCCCTCCCACTCTCTCCTCCATTGCTCCCTCCCTTTCTTGTCTAATTCCCCTCTTCCTGAATCTGGACTGGTCTTAGTGACTTGCTCAACCAAAAGAATGCAGCAGAAGTGATGTTCTGGGAGTTATAAGGCTAGGTCGTAAGAAGCTCTGCAGCTTCTACCTGGGCTTCTTGGAACACTCACCCTTGGACTCTTGAGGCATCGCGTAACAAGTCTGCCTACTCGGAGTCTGCCATTGTGTGAGAAAACTCAAGCTAACTGTGTGGAGGCTGTCTAGAGAGAAAGATGCCAACCTTCCCCCAAATATCCTAGTTCCTAACTATTCAAGTCACCGCAGCTGCGGCCCTAGACATCAGTAAGCAGAAATGAACTGTCCCAGATGTCCCTTGTCTGAATTCTTGATGCAAATAATCATGAGATATAATAATGATAACTAAATTTTTGTTTTAAGCCACTAAATTTTGGGATTGTGTGTTATGCAGAAACGAATGACCAGAGCAGTCAAAAATGACCTTCGTGTCGCTAAATGTAAGAGATACGTTTTCATCCTCATTTATTTGTCCTGAGGGCAGCTCTTGTCACAGGTAACCATTTTCTCTCTCTTTTTACTTTTTTAAAAAAGATTTTATTTATTTATTTGACAGAGAGAGAGAGAGATCACAAGTAGGCAGAGAGGCAGGCAGAGAGAGAGAGAGAGAGAGGGAGAAGCAGGCTCTTTGCTAAGCAGAGAGCCCGATGCGGGGCCTGATCTCAGGACCCCAAGATCATGACCTGAGCTGAAGGCAGAGGCTTAACCCACTGAGCCACCCAGGCACCCCCCCTCTTTTTTTTTAAGATTTTATTTATTTATTTGACAGACAGAGATCACAAGTAGGCAGAGAGACAGGCAGAGAGAGAGGAAGGGAAGCAGGCTCCCTGCTGAGCAGAGAGCCCGATGTGGGGCTTGATCCCAGGACCCTGGGGTCATGACCCAAGCCAAAGGCAGAGGCTTTAACCCACTGAGCCACCCAGGTGCCCCCCCCCTCTCTTTTTAAATTGAAGTCTATTTGACACACCAAAGCCTAGTGGTTTCAGGTGTCCATCATTGTGAGTCTATATTTTTAGACATCATGAAACAATCTCCACATTAAGTCTAGTTACTGTCACCATACAAAGTTATTTTAATATTATTGACTATATTCTCTATCCTATAATTTACATCCCTATGACTTATTTATTTTATAACTGGAAGTTTATACCTCTTAATCCCCTTCCCCTATTTCGCCCATCATCCAACCTTGACCCTCTCTGGTAACCAACGGTTTCCTGTATCCATGATTCTGCTTCTGTCTTGTTTTGTGTTTTAGGACCCACAAAGAAGTGAAATCATATGGTGTTTGCCTTTCTCTGTCTGACTTATTTCACTCACCTTAATACCCTCTGGATCCCTTCATGCTGTCCCAAATGGCAAGATCTCATTCTTCTTTATGGCTGAGTAGTGTGTGTGTGTGTGTGTGTGTGTGTGTGTGTGTGTGTGTGACGTTTTCCTTATCCTTTCATCTATCAGTGGACACCACTTAGGTCATTCCCATATCTTGGCTGTTGTAAATAATGCCCCACTGGGGGCACCTGGCTGGCTCCGTCAGTGGAGCACACAGCTCTTGATCTCTATGTTGTGGATTTGAGCCCCATGTTAGGTGTAGAGATTAATAAAATCTTTTTAAAAAATAATACTTCAATGAACATAGAGTGCATATATGTCTTCAAATTGGTGTGTTTGTTTTTTCTTTGGGTAAATACCCAGAAATGGAATTGACTGGATCATACGGTAGTTCTATTTTTTATTTTTTGAGGCATCTCCACACGGCCATTCCCTTTTTTGGAAATATTCCCTTTCCTTGGTTTATCTGACACATCACTCTCCCTGCTTTTCTACCTCTTTGGCTCCTCCTTATCCTCCTTTTTTCAACCACTAAATGCTAACATTCAACTTAGTTTAGCCCCTCTTCTCACTTTAAAACCTCATTCAGGGTGAGATTAAAAGTCTTTCAATTTAAAAACATTAAAGTTTAGGGGCACTTGAGTGGCTCAGTGGGTTAAAGCCTCTGCCTTCAGCTCAGGTCATGATCCCAGGGTCCTGGAGTCGAGCCCCGCATCAGGCTCTCCGCTCAGCGTGGAGCCAGCTTCCCCCTCTCTCTCTGCCTGCTTCTCTGCCTACTTGTGATCTGTCTGTCAAATAAATAAATAAAATCTTTTTTAAAAAAATAAAAATAAAAACATTAAGGTTTAGAAACTTTAAAACCTTATTTGGGTGGCTTGGACGGTTGGGCATCCAACTCTTGGTTTTGGATCAGGTTGTGATCTCAAGCGTTGTGGGATCAAGCCCTGAGTCCAGCTCTGCATGGAGCATGCAGCCTGCTTCTTTCCTTCTCCCTCTGCACCCGCACCAAGAATAATTAAGGGGGACCTGGCTGGCTCAGTTGGTTAAAGAGCTGCCTTGGGCTCAGGTCATAATCTTGGGGTCCTGGGATTGAGCCTGCTTGACCCTCTCTGTCTACCACTCCCTCTGTTTATACTCTCTTTGTGTGTTAAACAAATAAATAAATAAAATAATTTTAAAAAATAAAAATAAATTCTCATCCAAATCTGGGACTTCAATTACCAGCTGTTCATATATCTCATAAATTCGTATCTCCAGCTTTTCTCTGTGCTCCAAACATTTTTATCCAAGTGCTTACTATACATCTCCTCTTGTATGTCTCAAAAGCGTCTCAAATTCAACATATTCAAAACCGAACTCTTCTCTTCCTCTTTCCCTTAAAAGCCAAAAACAATAATCTGGTCCTCTTGCAGTGTTCCCTATCTCAGTGAATGGCACCATCATCCATCCCTTTGCAAAAGCCAGACACCAGGGAGTCATCTTTGCCATGTTCTCCCTCTCTCTTATTTTCATGCACAACCCATCCTGAAGCCCTATCAATTTTGCCCACTAAGCATCTTTTTTTTAAATGTATTTAGACCATAGAGTGCTACCAATGTTACCAATTATGGATTTTTCTTTTCTTTCTTTTTTAAAAATATTTTATTTATGTATTTGTCAGAGAGAGAAAGCCAAAGCATGAGCAGAGGGAGCAGCAGGCTCCCCACTGAACAAGGAGCCCCATGTGGGACTTGATCCCTCCTGGGATCATGACCTGGGATCATGATTAACCAACTGAGCCATCCAGACATCCCACCTGTTAAGCATCCCTTAAAGCTCTCTTCTCTCTCAATGTCTACCACTCTCCCCTACCACTAAGTTATCTTCTTTTCTCACCAGAAATATAGTTGTAGCTTTCTAATTGAGCTCCCTACTTTGATGTTTGCCCCTCATCTAATGCCTTTTACAGACAGAATAGTCTTTTTCACTTTTAATATTTTCAATAATCCCTACTGTGCTTAGAATAAAGACACAAATCATTAGCATAGCCTCTGAGGCCCTGTGCAGCCTGCCAATATCTATCTCATCAGTGTCATTTTTTAAAAAAGAGTTTATTTATGTATTTATTTGACCCAGAGAGAGAGAGAGAGAGAGAGCACACAAGCAGGGAGAGTGGCAGAAGCAGGCTCTCTGCCCAAGCAGGGAGCCCAATGTGGGGCCCAATGTGGGGCCCAATATGGGGCCCAATGTGGGGCTCAATCCCAGGACCCTGGGATCATGACCTGAGCCAGAGGCAGACGCTTAACAGACTGAGCCACCCAGGCACCCCCGGAGGCTTCACCTTAAAGTGGGTGGGTATTGAGGTGATAGAAAGTCTGTCTGTTCCCCCTGGATCCCCGCAGGACTTGAGGGTATTTCTCTCCTGGCCAGAGGAGCTTCTTTCTCTTTCTCTCTCTCTCTGTATATTTTGTGAAAGTCTAGATTATACATACCAAGGTCTGCTCTGTTTTTTTTTTCTAGAATCCTATACTCATAGAAGCCAAGTTTGGGAAGCACATAGCTCCCTTCAGTGTGAAAGTTTAGGTTTTTGCTTTGTAATGAGTGGAGGGATGCAGGGGCAGGGCTGGTCACAGAGGGGCCGATCTGACCCTTCTTTTCTGAATGCAACTCCTTAATTGACTGGAGGGACCACCCCCCTCCCACCGCTTTTTCTATTCATTCTGAGATTTGATTTTCTCTGCATTTGCTCCAGCAGTTTTTTCTTGCATGTTTGAGACAGGGCTCTTCCTCCTCTCATCAATATGACTACATCTGATTTCTATCCTCAAGGGATTCTTCACAATTTCTGAACTGTTGATGGTACACTTTCCTTTAATTACACCACTCTCGGTCCTTTTAAAAGATTTGGGCAGAGAAGATAGGGATGAAGTTACCAGTGCCTATGGCTGCCCTCTTAGTCTAATCTGACCAAAGTAATTTTCTTACGTCAATTTGCCTGAGGCAAGGAGAGTGGCTAGGACTTGCCCTCCGAGACAAGGGGAAATGGCCTCTTGCAGCCCAGGCTTCTGATTACTCAGGACTACTAATTAAGGCCCATTAGGATTTAGAAACCTAGTATCTGCATATCAGTGCTTCTGAGAGAGCCAAGCTGGCCGCTAGTAGTCAGAACCCTCAGAGTAGAAAAATTGCACACACACACACACACACACACACAAGTGCCCCCTCAGGATAAATTAATTAGAATGTGGCACCTCCCGGGGCGCCTGGGTGGCTCAGTGGATTAAGCCGCTGCCTTCGGCTCAGGTCATGATCTCAGTGTCCTGGGATCGAGTCCCGCAGCGGGCTCTCTGCTCAGCAGGGAGCCTGCTTCCCCGTCTGTCTCTGCCCGCCTCTCTGCCTACTTGTGATCTCTCTCTCTCTGTCAAATAAAATAAATAAAATCTTAAAAAAAAAAGAAAGTGGCACCCCTTTGGATAGGCCAATTGTAAAAAAGCTTGCCCTTCTCTGCTGATAGGGGCATTCCTGCATGAGGGCACAAGGCTGGCAGACTACAGGCTCCTCTCACCCTCCTCCAACATACACCTTCAAATATGCACCCTGGGCAGGACATATACTGCAGGACCGCGTACAGCAAATGGTAGCCTCGGCTAATGTCAATTACATCGCCCAGAGACAAAAAGCCTCCACCCTCTGGGGCTTCTCCCAATTCCACCCACCCCCACAGGGCTGAGAGGTCAAGTTCAAGCTCAAGTAGGCCTCCTGTGCCAGCAACCTCTGCTCCCCACCACCCTCTGCTCCAAGAGACGGGTTTTTGACTTCCTAAGCCCTTGCAAATCCTACATTGCAGAGTAACCAGAGATCATGCAGCAGCTGGGGGAGCTCTGGTTTTAAAGACTAGGCCCTCTTTCTGGAGACAGATCCACCCTCAGCATCAGGAGGAGAGGTCTTTAACGCAAATGCCACTAACAGCCCTCAGAGACCATCAACCACCACTAGGCTTCTCCAGGAGTCATCCCCAGGAACTAGGGACAAGGCTTCTACTGACCATGCTAGAGGGCCACCTCCCTCGCCTGCCCCCACAACCTACCCACTTATCCAACCTGGGTAACTTTCACAAGAAGAACCAACTCTATCATGAGCATCCAGCTCTCTCTCTGGTTCAGTTTCTACAAATAATAAACCTCTTTGCAAGAGTAACGTCTGTGCAGCACTTAGAACAGTCCGTACTACGCTGCGAGTCCTTCGGCTAGTGCTAGCTAGCATCATTCAGTTAACCTGTCAACCTACTTCCCATTTGCACAAGTTATGCTTTCATGTAACACTTATCTCTTAGTTTCATGGAAGGTGGAGTCTACATTCCAGTTTTTTTCCCCCTTACTGTTTTCAGGTGATTTCTGTATTTTGCTTCTTACCAAAAAAACATTATTTTATGTAGTCTAGTCTGTCAATGGATGGCCAGAAGGTATTAGATAAAAATCAGAAGCTATTCCTTATAAAAATTCTTTTTTATAAAGATTTTATTTATTTATTTGACAGACAGAGATGACAAGTAGGCAGAGAGGCAGGCAGAGAGAGAGAGAGAGAGAGGGAGAGAGAGAGAGAGGGGAGGAAGCAGACTCCCTGCAGAGCAGAGAGCCCGATGTGGGGCTCGATCCCAGAACCCTGGGATCATGACCTGAGCCGAAGGCAAAGGCTTTAACCCACTGAGCCACCCAGGCGTCCCTATTCCTTATAAAAATTCTAAATACAGGGGGTGCATGGGTGGCTCAGTCAGTTAAGCATCTGCCTTTGGCTCAGGTCATGATTCTGGGGTCCCGGGATTGAGCCCCATGTCAGCAGAGAGTCTGCTTCTCCCTCTCCTTCTGCCCCTCCTCCCTTCTCATGATCTCTCTGTCAAATACAGAAATAAAGTCTTGTTAAAAATTCTAAGTACAGGGGCGCCTGGGTGGCTCAGTGGGTTAAAGCCTCTGCTTTCGGCTCAGGTCATGATCTCAGGGTCATGGGATCGAGCCCCACGTCGGGCTCTCTGCTCAGCGGGGAGCCTGCTTCCTCCTCTCTCTCTGCCTGCCTCTCTGCCTACTTGTGATCTCTGTCTGTCAAATAAATAAATAAAAATATTAAAAAAAAATTCTAAGTACAGGGGCGCCTGGGTGGCTCAGTGGGATAAAGCCTCTGCCTTCAGCTCAGGTCATGATCTCAGGGTCCTGGGATCGAGCCCCGCATCGGGCTTTCTGCTGAGCGGGGAGCCTGCTTCCTCCTCTCTCTCTGCCTGCCTCTCTGCCTACTTGTGATCTCTGTCAAATAAATAAATAAAATCTTTAAAAAAAATTCTAAGTACAATAGAATAGGAGAGAACTTTCTAAACATAGGATAGAGTATCAAATAGCCATGTGTAAACATCATGACCAAGTTATCTCCCATCAGATTCAGGAATAAGGTACAGATGTCCTGTATGGTGTTTTGAAGATTCTAAAATGTAATAAACCGAGAAAATGAAACAATTTGTATAAATCTAAAAGGAATAAAGAGAAGAAGAATAATTATTTACAGATGATAAGATTATATACGTTGAGAATCCAAGAAATGCAATTTAAAAACTATTAAAACTAAGAAGTCTGTAGAGTGGACATCTGCTGTTTTGGTTTGCCCAGCATTCTTTCTTCCGACTCTAGAAATAACACTCCTCTTCCTTTAGAGAGCTCTTCCTCCTTCACTGTCCTTTCAGTATAGTCCTGGTGGGACAGGTAATGATAGTACCTTGCCCCATTCACCCTCCATACACATGGCTGTGTACCTAACCCAGGATGGGTTAATCATAATATCAAAGTGTGCTAGACACAGTGGCAGCTCCAAGGGTGTAGCATGTGTCCCAGGCCAGAGGTATAAGACCTTCCTTGTCATAATCTAAATCAGAGGTAAAGAACGAGCTTTCTCTTTTCTTTGGATATTAAATTGTAAGGATGTGACCCCAAAGCGGTTGGTTTCCATGTCTCTATAACATGAAAGAGTCTTAGAGAATGAGGCAATGCACAGAAGAGAGAGGCAGAGAAGAGAGATGGAGAGATGACTGAGAATCTGGCCATTTGAGTCTCTGGATCCTGGTGTGTCTGAGATCTGTCTTGTCCTTCCCAGCTATAGAAGCCAATAAACTCCATTTTCCTCAAGCTTATTCAACTTGGGTTTCTGTCACTTGCAAACAAGAATCCTAACTAATATAAGTGGTATGTAAGATAAATATACCGAATCCCATAGCTTTTGTTTTTTTCTTTTCTTTTTGAAGTATTATAAAACAACTCCCTCTTGTTTTATTTTCCATCATTTATTATAAACATTTTCAAATATACAGAAAAGTTTAAAGAATTTGAGTACCAATATACACACCACCTAGATTTTATAATTAGCATTCTATTATTATATTCCAATAGCTTTTTTAACAATAACAGAAATAGAGATAGGAAAAAACCTATTCCATTCACAAGAGTAGAGAAAGATATATGTGAAACAACAACCAGCAGAGACAAATAAAGCCCCCACAAAATTCTGGGTTTTTTTTCTTTTCTTCTTTTTTTTTTATTTTTTTATTTGTTTATTTGACAGACAGAGAAGCAGGCAGAGAGAGAGAGAGGGAAGCAGGCTCCCTGCTGAGCAGAGAGCCCGATGCGGGACTCGATCCCAGGACCCTGAGATCATGACCTGAGCCGAAGGCAGCAGCCCAACCCACTGAGCCACCCAGGCGCCCCTCTTTTCTTCTTTTTAAAACTTCATTTTTAAGTAATCTCCACACCCAATCTAGGGCTCCAACCCACAACTCCAAGATCAAGAGCCCGAGGCTGGCTGAGGCTGGCTGGCTTTGGTTTTTCTAGACAAAGGACCAGGAAAGGCGTGACCCGGCAAGATAGAAATTTTTAGATAGATCTCCTCTATCCAAATGTCACGGAAAAAAACCTATGGCTTCACCCTCACCCACGTCAGCAATGAGCAGAGTGGGGAGTCTAGGCGTCCACCCTTGCCGGTTTGAAATGAGGCTCCCATCCTTACCCACTTGCCCCACCCCTCGCGCCTCAGGGGAGACCACCTGAGGAGCTTGACGCCCCCTCCCCCCACCCCAGCCCTGAGGTGCTGTCAGAGACGACCCAGCGGAGAGTCAAGATTTCAGTCACTGTAGGTTTTGCACAGAACAACTTTGGTTCATCTGCTGATGTTCCCTGAGTGGTATTTTTAAAGACAGAGAAACTCGGGACTTTAAGAAATGTGTCAAAATCAGCGAGCGGCCTGGGTGGCTCAATCGGTTGACAAATGCATCAGTTACCGGACACAGAGCGAGTTTTCTGGTTTCGCTTTTGGCGCCAACTAGGCCCCTGTTACGTGGGTGGGGTTTTCCCTGAAGGGATTGGTCAGATCCGCTGTCAATCAAGGATGAGCCTCCTTGAAAACCGTTAAATACACCGGAACTCCAGGTTGGGTGGGCAGAACTTAGCCAGAAGAAAGCCCACCAGTTGCTAGCTTGACCAACGGCTGCTAGTGACCAATTGTCCTACATATTCCAAGCTGGCGGGTTCCAATAATAATAGATGGAACGGCGGTAGCCAGAGCAAATTCTCTTGGTCCTGGGACGGTGAGTTAAACAGCCCCTCAGAGATGGTGGAAAGCAGAGAGGTTATCCTTTAGGAGCTTACTGGCTTGAGATCCTGTCTTCGAGCCAAGAGACCCGAAAGCCAAGGCTCGCCTTTGGCAATTTTAAGTTATTATGCTGTACTTCTTTTCGTTATTCCGCAACATTTAAAGGAGGTATGTTGCTATAGAAGTTACAGCCTTTACTCACCGGCGATATGGAGAAGTTAAGGAAAAGCATGTTAGAGCCATGGTTACCCGCTGAGAGAAAATTCTCAGCAAGATGGTGACAGCGATGGGGCGGGGACCCCAACAACCGTGGCTCTGTAGCCCGATGAAGAGGCCAATATAGAAGATAGAGACCTGGTTCGGATTGCAGTGAGATTAATGAGACTCTCCGAAATAGCGGGAGGACACCCTGAAGGGAGTCCGTTGGCTTTGAAGCCGCCCGCGGGTGGGAGGGGGGTGGGCAGCGAATGGGGGGGCACCAGCCATAGTAATTTAAGAGGGCATGGCGGATTTCCAATTTAAGATGTTAGCCTGAATAATTGTGTTTTCCCCTAAGTTAGCACTAAATGAAATTAGAAAACTAAATATTAGAGCTGTAACCATAAGGGGTAACAGGTAAGGGTGTGACTAGCTGGCCAAAATTGTAGGATTTTCTTGGAAGTTATGAAACAAATAGGATGCAATTGATTGAGAAGCCAGCGTCAATGAATCCAGAAAACTGATCAGATATGGGAGTGGACTGCTGTAAACATGAATTCTGTTTTTTAATGTAGCCTTTCACAGACAGACTATGTCACAGTCCTCAGAATCGGGGAATGCGAATGATGATGCAGCCATCTCAGAAGATAATGGTGAGTAAATGAACTAGTAAAAGTGAAATACAGAGTTAAATACAAATAATTGTTAAGAATATATCTAGGAAAGGGTGGCTGGCTAGTTCAGTCCGTAGAGCACGAAGCTCTTGATCTCAGGTAGTGAGTTCCAGTCCCACTTTGGGCATAGAGCTTACTTAGTTAAAAAAAAAAAAAAGAATTGGGGGGCGCCTGGGTGGCTCAGTGGGTTAAAGCCTCTGCCTTCTGCTCGGGTCGTGATCCCAGGGTCCTGGGATCGGGTCCCGCATCGGGCTCTCTGCTCGGCGGAGAGCCTACTTTCTCCTCTCTCTCTGCCTGCCTCTCTGCCTCCTTGTGATTTCTGTCTGTCAAATAATAAATAAATAAATCTTAAAAAAAAAAAAGAATTGGGACACCTGGGTGGCTCAGTCAGTTAAGCCTCTGACTCTTGATCTCAGCTCAAGTCTTGATCTCAAGCTCCTGAGTTACTGCCCTGCCTTGTACTCCACGTGGAGCCCAACTTAAAAACAGAAAAAAAAAGAAAATCAAGCACAATGAAACCATTCATATGAAAAATTAATAGCAAGGTGGAAATAAATTTCTGGAGAGAGGATGGTGGTAAAGAGAGCATTTCTGCTTTGTCATGGTTGTTTTACAGTGAGAATGAATTCATGTTTATTTTGGCAAAAAACCTGGAAGTTTGATAATATTTAGTGTTGCTGATGATGTGGGCAATCAGCAGTCATTTTGAGAGTGTATGTACTACATTTCTGAAAAGTAAGATGGCAATCTATCAAAATTTCCCTTGGTTCTACTTCAAATATATCCTCAGAAATACTTTTCCACGTGCATAAAGATTTATATTACAGGATGTTCGTTGCTGCGTATTTGTAGTTGAAAAAAAACTGGAAATAACCAAATATTCAAAAATAAGAAAGTGGTTAAATAAACATGGTATGTCTTTACTATGAAGTAGTTTGTAGCCCTTATTTTTTTTAAAGATTTTATTTATTTATTTGACAGAGATCACAAGCAGGCAGAGAGGCAGGCAGAGAGAGAAAGAGAGAGAGAGGGGGAAGCAGGCTCCCTGCTGAGCAGAGAGCCCGATGTGGGGCTCGATCCCAGGACCCTGGGACCATGACCTGAACTGAAGGCAGAGGCTTTAACCCACTGAGCCACCCAGGCGCCCCAGTTTACAGCCCTTAGAGAGAGTGAGATTTCTAGGTACTGTCATGGAAAGATCTCCAAAGTATATTAAGTTTAAAAAGCAAATTGTAGAGCCAAATGTACAGTAATGTTACCATTAAAAAATACCAAAGCTCCCTATTTGTATATGTACAAATATATGTACAAAATTGCTGAGAAATGCTATGCACCAAACCTAACAATGAAGGGACTTTTTATTGTATATTCTTCTATATATCTTTTTAAAATTATCTATTTATTTGACAGAGAGAGATCACAAGTAGGCAGAGAGGCAGGCAGAGTGAGAGGGGGGAAGCAGGCTTGCCGCTGAGCAGAGAGCCCGAGGCAGGGCTCAATCCCAGGACCCCGGGGTCAGGACCTGAACTGAAGGCAGAGGCTTTAATCCACTGAGCCACCCAGGCGCCCCTTCTATATATCTTTTTTACAAGAATGTGTTTGTTAAGTCATTTGTATAAGTTAACAAAACTGAAAGATAACCAATAATAGAATTTAGTGTGTAGAAGTTTGCAACTACGAATAGTTGAAAAAAAGCTAAAAATGAAATTAAGTCAATCCAGTAAGGAAAGGGAGAAAAGAAACAATAAAGCAATAGCTAGATTTTTGTAAGTGATAGGAGTATGTATATTCATATATATTATACTATGCTGCCCTTAAGAGTGGTAAGGCAGATTTATGTATACTGACAAGGAAAGATGTCCATGATATAATAGTAAACAAAATAAAGTCACAGAACAATTCATATAAGTATGATCTATTTTTTTAAAAGCAGTATGTTGCTAAATGTATCAAAAAAGTCTTTAGGGGCACCTAGGTGGCTCAGTTAAATGTCTGCCTTCAACTCAGGTCATGATGCCAGGGTTCTGGGATTGAGCCCCACGTTGGGCTCCCTGCTCAGGAGAGAGTCTGTTTCTTCCTCTCTCTTTGCCCCTACACCTACTTGGGCTCTCTCTCTCTTAAATAGATAAATAAAATATTTTTTAAAAGAAAAAAAAATTTATTTTAAAAAGATTTTTATTTACTTATTTGACAGAGAAAGAGAACACAAGCAGGCTTCCCGATGAGCGGGGAGCCTGACTTGGTGCTTGACTCGGGGCTCGACGCTGGGCTCGATGCCCGGCTCAATACAGGGCTTGATCCCAGGACACTGGGATCATGACCTGAGCCAAAGGCAGACCCTTAACGACTGAGCCACCCAGGCACCCAAAGATAAAGACTTTAATTAGCAAACTATTAACTGAAATTAGCTTTAGGGAATGGGCTTAGTTGGGGAGTAGAAAGGGGAGGTATCACCTTATTTTGTGGTTAAAGGTTCTTGAGACCTGGACATCTCACAAAGAGGGAAAGAGGCAGAGGGAGAGGGAGAAGCAGACTCACCACTGAGCTGGCAGCCCAGGGTGGGGCTTGATCCCAGGACCTGGAGATCATGACCTGAGCCAAAGGCAGATGCTTAACCATATGAGCTACCCAGGCACTCTGAGACCTGGACATCTCTAAATGTACAGCTGATCATATTATTCCCTTCTCTGCTTGAAGCCCTTCAGTGGTTACTCATGACCTACTGGATCAAATCCAGACTCTGGAGCATGGCATGTAATGTATGATCTGAACTCTGCCTGCCTCTTTGTCTTCATCTCTCACCATCCCTCCATCAAAGCCTACTGCACATCAGTGTCACAGTGTGGTAATACCTGCATTTGCTTAAATGGGCCATGATTTTTCTCATAGATCCATACGTTTGTACACACTGTTCCCTTTTCCAAGTAACCCATAGGTTTCCAGATCTTGCCATCCCGATACTACAAACTAAGTTCAGATTCGTATAATTAATAAACAATTACAATAACTCTAAGTCCCCATCTTGTGGACCATGGAAAGTCTGTTCTTTCACCGGGTTGCATGGGGATTCCCCCAGGTTTCCAATGGAATCCATGAGAAATGCCTAAATGTTCCAAAAATCAGTCCCAGTTGTCATGCCATCTCTGCCAGCTATTCTTTCTCCAAACTGCTATGCTCTAGCGTTCAACAACTCACCACTTGGTCTTTATACTTTATTATTATTATTATTATTATTATTATTTTTAAACTACCTTTTTGGGACACCTGGGTGGCTCAGTGGGTTAAAGCCTCTGCCTTCGACTCAGGTCATGATCTCAGGGTCCTGGGATCCAGTCCCAAGATGGGCTCTCTGCTCAGCAGGGAGCCTTCCCGCCCCCTGCTGCCTGCCTCTCTGCCTACTTGTGATCTCTGTCAAATAAATAAAGAAAATCTTTAAAAAACAAACAAACAAACAAACAAAAAACCCCTTCCTTTCCCCCCTTTTTCTTTAAAAGGATTTCTCTATGCCCAGGGGCATCTGGATGGCTCAATCAGTTAATCATCTGACTCTTGCTTTTGACTCAGGTCATGATCTCATGGGCAGTGACATCCAGCCCCATGTCAGGCTCCATGTTCAGCAGGAAGTCTGCTTGAAGATTCTCTCCCTCTACCCCTCTCCTGTTCTCTCTCCCAAATAAATTTTTAAAAATCTTAAAAAAAAAATCTCTATGCCCAACATGAGGCTTGAACTCACAGAGTCGCATGCTCTACCGATTACGCCAGACAGGCATTCTGTTGCCTGCCTACACTTTAAACAAACTTATTATGGGTCACCTGGGTCTCAGTTGGTTAGATGTCTGACTCTTGATCTCAGCCCAGATCTCGCTCTCACAGTCATGAGTTCAAGCCCCATGTGGAGCCTACTTAAAAAATATAATAATAAAAATTAAAAATGTTATTATATAATTTTAATACATACAGAAGAACATATGTAACATGTAATTTATGGAGCATAATAAGAAAACAAACACCCATGAACCCACCGTCAACCTAAGAACTAGAATATTACCAATGCTTTTGAATCTACCTAAATTCTCCCCCTTGCTTACCCCAGAGCAATCCCCTATCCTGGATTTTGTGTTTATTTTTTCCCTTCTATATTTTAATGGTTTTACCATATTTTCTACCCCTTATTTTTGAGCTTTACAAAAAGTTATCAACTGCATATATTCTGTAATTACTGCTTTTTCATATAATTATTTTTGTGATTTATGCACATAGCTGTAATTAATTTTTTTAAAGATTTTATTTATTTATTTGACAGAGAGATCACAAGTAGGCAGAGAGAGAGGAAGGGAAGCAGGCTCCCCGCCTAGCAGAGAGCCCGATGCAGGGCTCGATCTCAGTTCCCTGGGATCATGACCTGAGCTGAAGGCAGAGGCTTCAACCCACTGAGCCACCCAGGTGCCCCTGTAATTAGTTTTTCAATGTTGTGTAGTAGTTCATTGTGTGAATATACCCCAATTTTAGTCATTCTATCAAAGAATACTCTCTTGCTGTTTTCTGAGGTCTGTATCAAAGGTGGTACAGACTAGGAACAGAAAATCCTTAGTGTGTTGTGCCACCACTATACAGTCTCCATATATCTATTATATACTTAGTATATTCGAGGGCAAAGGTCAGCATTTCTTTTTTCTGTAAAGGACTGGACAGGAAATATTTTAGGCTCTTGCTGGCCCTATGGTCTGTCCAAACTACCGAACTCTGTTGTTTTAACACAAAAGCAGCCACAAAAAATATGTAGATGAATGAGTATGACAGTATTCCAATAAAACTTAATTTAAAAAAAAGATTTCATTATTTCAGTGAGAGAGAGAATCAGATCTGAGCTGAAACCAAGAGTCAGACGCCAAACAGACTATGTCACCCAGAAGCCCCTCCAATAAAACTTTCTTTATCAAATAGGCAGCTGGCTGGGTTCATTCCACTGACTATCCTTCCTCAAATTCTGCTCTAGTTCATCTGAATTCTGGTAACATTGTCCAGTATTGTGGTCACATGTGCATCTCAGTTCTTTCTCATTACCCTATTTCCCATGCTTATCTGTCCCCATGCACGCTCTCCCCCCAACCCCCAACTACTGAACCAGTGTGGCTCAAAGCAAGAATTATCATCAGTAGCCACAGCTCCAATGGCAAGTATGGGATAGGAGGAAGGCCTGGTACTAAGAGGCCTAAGCATTATTATACCAGTTTGAGACTGGGATGGTGCCTTGATTTCCCTCCTTAACACTCCATGGGTTTCAGTTAAGACAAACTATTCCCTGAGAACTAGTTTCCTTGCAGATCCTGCATATGTCTTGGTCTTTCTCATCTTCAGGATTTATTTAATTTTTTAACTTTTTTTTTTAAGATTTTGTTTATTTATTTGACAGAGATCACAAGTAGGCAGAGAGGCAGGCAGAGAGAGGAGGAAGCAGGCTCCCTGCTGAGCAGAGAGCCCGATGTGGGGCTCGATCCCAGGACCCTGAAATCATGACCTGAGCCAAAGGCAGAGGCTTTAACCCACTGACTCACCGAGTCACCCCTCACCTTCAGGATTTAAACCTGCACCCTGTTTTCCTTCTTTGTGCCCCTTGCCCGCCCCCTACTTTTCTTGCCTGGTTAATTCCCACTTACCCTCACAGATTTAAATTGAATTACTTTCTCTGGAAGCTATTATTTTCTCTGGAAGCAATTTTATAACTCCCACCCCCACTTTTTCTTTACCCCACCCCACCTTCCTAGGCTGTGCAGGTGTTCCTGTGTTCCTGTAGCAGCTTTTATCAGTCTGTCCTCTAATTTTCTGCCTCACCCACTAGGCCAGTTGAGAACTGTTTGAGGGCAAGGGTTGTCTTTGTATACTCAATGAGTGGGTCATAACGGGTCCTCAGGCAAGGCCTGTTAGTGTTTGTCGGGGTTTGGCTAATAGAGGGAGCTGGTTTCTACCTGTGGTGAAGATCAGCCATTGGCTTAGCGTCCAGCCAAAGAATGGACTGATTCTGATTCTCTAGAAGCAAATTGCTACTGCCTCCTTGAATGTGCATTGCTTGATGCTGGGTCCTGCCTGAACTGAATCCAGTCTTGGTCTCCTATTGGGCACTATGACTTGGGTCATCTCAGTAAAGGAGTAATTTTTTATTCCTCCTTTTTTTTTCTCTCCTGGTGAGTGGGGCTCTGAATGTCTTTTCCTAACTTGACTATTACTTGAGACAATTTTATGGCATGTCTTCTTACTAAACTGGAAATTATGGGAAGTACCATATTTGGATTTGGAGAAAAAGTGGGTTTGGTTTAAGTCTGCATGCTTCTTGTCTTTGGAAAGTCATTTTAACCTCCTTCCCTGAGCCTGTTTCTCTCTGTAAAATGCGGATGGCACCTGACCTATCTCAATGTGGTTATGAGGATAAAATAAGATTGTGTGTGAAAGTGCTTTGAAAAACTGTAAAATCAACCACAAATGGAATTTTGTATTAGTTCTGTATTCCCTTATGACATCTAGCACCATGCCTTGCCCAGAGTAGTTGCTCAATACATTTTTGTTGAATGACCAAATGAATTGGCAAGAAACATAATGCTATTGGTGGGAATAAAGGACATTTAATGGAATCAGGAAAAACAGAGCACTTGGCAATAAAACATCCATATGGTGAATAATTAAGAGTTGGGCATTTATAGATAGCATTAAATCTACATTCCCAATGTCTGGTCTTTGTTTTGCTTATAAAAAATATTTAAATTTCTTTGAATAAGCTTTTGGCAGCTGAGATAAACTTGACTAGATCTTAAATATGCAGTCATCACAAAGCAGGATTGGCCCCAGGCAATACTGTGAGGTCAGCAAAATGTACTCTCAGAAATCTTACCTCCCTTGATGGTAACTTTACCCCCCACAACCCCCATTGTAAGGCCTAGTCCAAGTTCTGTTTACCTCCAGGAACTTAGGACTTTTGTATTATCCTTTGTTTAAGGAGCATTCACCTTAAAGGGTCAGGAACCGAGCCTCCCTGACTAATCTGTATTTCAAAAAAAAGGAGTCTGGGAGGAGGAGACTATTTTTATCAAAAGGAATGAATAAATACTTGTGAAATTTCAAGCATTAAAGGGTACATAGGCTTATCAGCCTCATTCAAATCATGACGGTGCTTAGTTCACCTACGGCTAGGGTCTCAGTCTTGGAGGTATATTGTTCACCCTGGGAACTTCTTAGAAATAATGATAATCGAGGGGCGCCTCGTGGCTCAGCTGTTAAGTGCCTGCCTTCAGTCCGGTCATGATCCCAGGGTCCTGGATGGAGCCCCACATCAGGCTCCCTGCTTGGCAGGAAGCCTGCTTCTCCCTCTCACACTCCCCTTACTTGTGTTCCCTCTCTCACTGTATCTCTCTCTGTCTAATAAATAAATAAAATCTTTTTAAAAAAGAAATAGTGATAGTTGAGGCCGTTACTCAGAGGAGCTGGGAACCACTGATTTAAGCCTAAAATGGCCTTGCTCTTGCGAAAAAGAAAAGCAAAATGCCATTGGAAGATCAAATCTTTTTTTTTTTTAAAAGATTTTATTTATTTATTTGGCAGACAGAGATCACAAGTAGGCAGAGAGGCAGGCAGAGAGAGAGAGAGAGGAAGCAGGCTCCCTGCTGAGCAGAAAGCCTAATATGGGGCTCCATCCCAGAACCCTGGGATCATGATCTGAGCCGAAGGCAGAGGCTTTAACCCACTGAGCCACACAGGCACTCCGGAAGATCAAATCTTAAAGCACGGTGAGAGTCATTGATAAAGTGAAGGGAAGGTTAAAAATAGGCCCAGCTACTCCACAATAAGCAAGTGCTAGGCAGCACCAAAGGAAGTAATCTGTGGCTGATCTAGTCTTCCACCCCAAACCCCAAGGAAAACGGCCTGGCCCTAACTGTTAGTCCTTAAATCTGCTTTCCAGATGGTTCACAGTTATGACTGTAAGTAAAGTCTCTGAACTAAGGGGCTAAGTCTTCAAATGTTTGATGTACCCAAGTCAGTAAGTCGTCAGTTGATATTTTATGTAGCGGATAAATGATTTTGTTAAAAATATGACATCTGTGTCATTTATTTACATTGTACTTAGCACCATGGGTTTAGCATTTGTTATCAAGTTCCTTGCTTTAAACTCTATGATGGGCAAAAGGTGAATTCACCTTGTGTAGCTGGATCATCTTTGCTAAAGCTCTGACCTCAGTCATCCCATAGCTATCCCTTGCTGTTGATAGCATCACAAAGCCCTCATTATGACGTCACATTGGCTCCCTCACCCCAGCTTGCTTTGCCTTTTCTGTCTTTCCCTGCTTCAGAGATGGTCCTTCAGAAAGACAGATAGGGAGCATGAACTACCTTTCACCCACCAGCTGTGTTTTCTAGACACATCCCTAAACAATGCTTGCTGGAGAAACATTTTTAGTATTCTAAGCAAGCAGTGTCTCCTACTTCTAAGGAAAATCCCATCTGTGGATAGCAAGGCTTCTGTGTCCATTGACAAGCCCCTGCTCCGAGATGTCTGAAGACTCAGAATCAAACACCTCGGGAAATCCCCGTGATCAAAAGAAGGAAACAGGTCAAATTCTTTTTTAGAGACATGACTGTTGAAATAGGGGAATGGACATAAGAAAAATTAGTCCTGTCTTTGTATTTCTTCCTGTATGTGTATATTTACTTTTATAAATAGCTACATATTTTATTTGCTTGATTAAAAGAATACCAATAATAACTATACTTCATCTGGCAGCACTGTAAAGTTTAATTAATGTTTCTAAGGTATGAGTTGAACTCACAAGATGAAAGTTTCTATATATGGAATATGTGTTAAGTGCCCAATCTGGTTTAGTCTGATAATGGCCATAATTGTATGGTGTCCTACATAGCATCTCTTGATTATTGTGGTTTCAGTGAGTTCAACCTTGAGAAATGTATTTTAATGTTGAAAATTTGTTTGACGTTGGTTGGCAAATGTTTAGGTGTATAGAATATATATGCTTCTGTTTTAATTAGCCCAATTATTTTATTCTTGATTTACAAGATGTTTTACAAAGAAACATGGAAGGTTTTTCTTCTTTTTAAATTGGTCCAAGGGTCCAAGAAGGCACAAAGGTCTGGCCCTCACACATCATATAGTCATATCTAAGTTGGTTTGTGTCACAAAATCTAAATGTTAAATTTAAAAATCATCATTAAAATTACATATCCATATTAAGACATGCTAAATATGTGAGACATGGTAAATATTTTGTGACCTGTCACAAAATAAAGTAAGGTTGTTAGGATATCAAAAGAAGATTACTGTTAGTCGCCAAGATAAAAAAGAAAAATATTTTTTCCACAAAACTCATTTAAGGATATTTCATGGAAAACTTAAATAGTAAGTTAGACTACCAGGTCATTCAAAGTGAGCTAGCACTTAAGAGCCAAGGATCTGTGCTTTTAGAGACAACATATAACTTGGAAGACTGAAGGCCTTTGATAATCATGTTGGATTGGGAGATATTATTATTATTAGAATGTAATTGAATATTAACTCTCAACTATACTTTATGTTTGTATGAAAGTTTATCTTTGAATGACAAAAGCAGTTTTCTGTCTGTCCATTCCCTTTCAGCTAGAGTAATATTTGTAATTTTAAAAATATCTAGTACTTTCATATACCCTTTAAGAAATATCATTACATGAATTAGAACAGGCCTTATTTTTTTTAGTCTTGAGAAGTCTTTGGTTAAATTGCCAATCCTTCTAGAAAAAGTATCAATTTGAGCCATTATCAGCAAGCCCAGCCATACACCCTTCCAAGGAGTATAACTATACAAATTAGAACAACCCTGTTCATTAAATCTGGAAAATTAGCCAGTTAATCCTCCCCTGTAAAGACATGGCATTATTTTGAGTCTCGTTCAAAGAGATATTCAATTCAATAAGTATCTACTCTGCATTTACAGTTATTTAGCATCGTGTGAAATATGAGACACCATAAAGGAGAGTTTAATGTTTTAGGATAAGAGTTACAGTCTCATTTTAGGCAGCAAGAACAAAATGGTATATTCAAAACATAGTAGTCCATCTTCCCCCTTTTTCAGTGTCTAACACAGTTCTCTGTGGCCCCAGGGCTTAAGTCCATCAGAGCCTTGCTCTCAGCCAGTTGTCACCAAACAGCACAAGGCTGATAGTGGCTCAAGGTGGCACCTCTTTCTAGGAGAATCTGTATTTTTTTAAAGATTTTATTTATTTATTTGACAGACAGAGATCACAAGCAGGCAGAGAGGGCAGACAGGGGAGGGGGAGCAGGCTCCCCGCTGATCAGAGAGCCCCACTTGGGGCTCAATCCCAGGGTCCTGAGGTCATAATCCCAGGGTCCTGAGATCATAATCCCAGGGCCCTGAGATCATGACTTGAGCTGAAGGCAGAGGCTCAACCCACTGAGCCACCCAGGCGCCTCTAGGAGGATTTGCATTTTAACCAAGGACTTTTTTTTTTTTTTTCTTTTAACCAAGGACTTTTGAAGACCTAAAACTTTAAAAATAAATGAATAAAAAGTGGGCTTGTATAAACAGCAAGAAAATGGATTTATTCTTAGAGTTCTGATGTGTCTATCACAAACTATACAATAGAAACTGCTTTTACACCACCCACCATCCTGTTACTCCCCTGCTTTTACTAGCCTAGCCTGTTCCCTCCTCTCCTTGCTATCTATCCTAGGGTACAGGGTAGACCAGATTTTTGGCTTTGTATGCCAGAGGAGGAAAGGAAACATTCTTCCTCTACCCTTCAAGGTCTTCCATCTGGATTAAGAATTTAATTTACATGAGATAGATTAATAGGAGGAAAAAACCAAAGTTTTATTATGTGGCCACAGAGGCCTAATAATAAAATTGAGACCTCAAGAAATGACTAACACAGGCAGTTGCTATATATTATAGACAATGAGACAACGAATTTGTGAGGAATTGACAGGATAAAGAAAACAGGTGTTTGGGAGCTTTAATTAGTAGGGAATTCTAAGCAGAATTTAGACTGAGGTAAATTAGAAGAATATTTCTGCAGCTTTCTCAGCATTAAAGTCTCTGTCTCTGGTGATAAGGATTTTTTTATATCATAGTACAGGGAGGATATTTTTCTTATGGGGAATTTGTTTCTTGATTTCAGTGGGACAGCAGGGGGTCTTCCTGTCCTTGCACCAGTTGCTTCCTAAGTAGCTTCAATTCAAAATAATCAATATGCCATTATGTTACATTTTGGGCAACCTGCTCTGGCCCCTACCCAGGCACTCTTGAGCCTCATTTTCCTTACTTCCAACCAGACATCTTACTTTCTAGCTTCGCTGCACTTCCGGTATTTCCATGAACAGGCCAGACCATTTCACAACTCCCTGCTTTGCCCATTTCCACTGCCCAGAATGCCTTTCACATTCTCCCCTCTTGTCTTTTTGGCAATTCCCACTTTGGGACCCAGCATAAACAATTCCTCTGTGAAACTGACTATTCAATAAATAATTCCTCCAAATCTCTTGATTCATCTGTTTCCAGAGCACTTTGTACATCTGTTACAGAACTGTTACAGAAATTAGTTTTGAAACTGTTACTGGCTTCCCAATGGCAGGGACCTGGGTTTAGTGTGTGGCATAAACTCTTTCAGTATATGCCTGTTTAATGTTTCTGCAGTTAGAATGATCAACAGGTTGGCAGATCTAGTTTTATTTGACATTGTGCTGCCCCCCTCATGCCCTCGGGTTAAATTTAGGGCAGGAAATTTACAAGGTTTATTGTTGCTAACTTAACCAAATTTAGAGGTTTGTTCTTATGAGTTATCCATTTTGAAATTTGAGCTTGTGTAATACATTGGTAGAACACATTGATTTTTTGCCAATGTCATTCTCCTAAAATGTGTTCTTCCAGTATGAACTGAGATTTGGTAAAAGAGGCTATGTTTACCCTGTAAATTGCTGGATTGATGACGAACGAGATCAGGGTTGGGCTTGGTACTGGGAAGTGTGTGTGTGTGTGTTGGGGGGAGGTGTTAGTTACCTTCCTGTTTCTTGGGCCTTAGAATGCACCCGTAACTCTGGCCAGCCATCTTAGAAAATGCTCCTGTTAGGAAGGTAAAAAGATTTGCAGCTACATTACTGAGAAAGGTATCAAAACTCAGGCCCTATTCATATTGGATCAGAGGTGTCTTTGACATAATTTATAGCTCAATCAAAGCAAAAACTAATTTTCTTTGTATCTTAAGATCTTTTTCCTTTCTATTTTAACATGACATTTCTGCTTAGCACCAGGCATAATGCCATGATTATGTTTTCCTCCATTTCGGGTTACTCCCCTTGCCTTACTACCCCTCCTTATTCCTTTATCTCTTTCAAAGTTTCCATTCTCGGTTCCCTAACTTTTTACTCCCTCCCTTCCGCTCTTCCTCCTCCTCTTTTTTCCCAGCTAGCTCACCCCGCCCCTCGCCGTCACCACCTTCCCTCCCCTTCAGGCTTCTTCCCGCTGCTTCTCCCGCCACCTTCCCCCCACCCGGCCCGCCTCGCCTTCAGAAAGCTCCAATCAGGAGCTCGGGAGGTGTCTCGAAAGCCCGCCCCCTCCTCCCTTTCCACTTCTCTTCCCCCCCCTTTTCTCCCTCCCCCACCCCCCCCACTCAAGTCCTGCGGACCTGGGGGCTTCGGGATCTGGGCGCTATGAAAAGTGTCTGCCCAGTCACTTCCGGTAAGGGCGCTGCAGCGCGAAGCTCCCCGCGGGACCGTTAAGGAGGGGGTGGGAGTTACCGGCGGGCCAGGGGAGGACAGTGCTGCCCGGGAAGGGGAGCGGAAGAGGGAGGGGATAGGACAGCGAGAGCGAGCGAAGGAGCACGAGTGTCTTGAGCGCCTTAGTCGCCGCTTTCCCGCCGCCTTCCCGGGAGTCAGCTCCCCCGCCCCCCGGGCGCCCGCAGTGTTTCTCTCCACCCCCCACTTCGGAGGACCGGCGCTGCCCCTCCTTCGCCGCCGCGTGACCGGAAGTGGCGCCATCTTTAGCCTCTTGTGCTATTGACAATAACAAGCCCTGGTTCTCTCCCCCTCCCCCTTCCCCCTCCCCCCAACCACGGCATCTCCCCTCCCAGAGAGAGGGAGAAAAGGAGGAGGAGCTGCAGCCTCACAGACTCACTGAGTCGCTCCTGCAGAGAGGGGGGAGAGAGACCGAAAAGCAGGGGAGGGGGACGGCACAGCCGTTTACCTGTCTGCCTCCTCATTCGCTCTCCCCCCTCGTTCTGCTCACTCCTGGTGTCAGCCTATCCGCCTTCCCAAACCCTCCCATTCCCCCGTTGTAGCCCCCCCTTCACTTTCCTTCTCGTCCTCTGTGTTTCTCCTCTCTTTCTTCCCTTCCCCCTCTAGCATTGCCACCTTCTCTCCTACACGCACGCAGGCATATAAACGTAGGTTTTTGATGCTCCTCTGCCTGTTGACCCCGCTATTTTCATGTTTCCAACAGGTTTTTCTTCCCCCAATCCCTCAGCTGCTGCTGCTGCTCAGGAGGTCAGATCTGCCACTGATGGTAATACCAGCACCACTCCGCCCACCTCTGCCAAGAAGAGAAAGTTAAACAGCAGCAGCAGTAGCGGCAGTAACAGTAGTAACGAGAGAGAAGACTTTGATTCCGCCTCTTCCTCTTCCTCCACTCCTCCTTTACAACCCAGGGATTCGGCATCCCCTTCAACCTCGTCCTTCTGCCTGGGGGTTTCAGTGGCTACTTCCAGCCACGTACCGATACAGAAGAAGCTGCGTTTTGAAGACACCCTGGAGTTTGTAGGGTTTGATGCGAAGATGGCTGAGGAATCTTCCTCTTCTTCCTCCTCATCTTCACCAACTGCTGCAACATCTCAGCAGCAGCAACTTAAAAATAAGAGTATATTAATCTCTTCTGTGGCTTCGGTGCATCACGCAAACGGCCTAGCCAAATCTTCTGCCACCACTTCTAGCTTTGCTAACAGCAAGCCTGGCTCTGCTAAGAAGTTAGTGATCAAGAACTTTAAAGGTAACCAAGGCCAAAATCCATAATCACCTACTAAGGATTTGACACTTGAACGGTCACGTGCTCTATTTATGTTAATATATTAAACAGTATAGAGGTGGCCTAATGTTTTATGCATAATCAATGAGGTGGAGGGAGGTCCTTTTTTGGGTGGAGGGTTCATTTTCCGGGGGTGGTTAGTATTCTTGTGCTGAAGCATACACTGAATGTTTCTGCAATATTTTGATATCTGGCTCAGCTTATATCTAATCTGTTATTATAACATTGACAATCAATATGATTGATCTGGATTATACAGGTGAGAAATTTGTATTCTAAAGAGGTTTATTTATTTCAGGTGCATAGTGAGCCCAGGCACTGCTGGGATTTTTATTTTTATGCTTCGGTAGGCCACATTCTCTAGTCCCTAGAAATGCAGGTAGCAATGGTGATCTTTTCATGCTCAATGATGATTTATAGTTAGATTGATAATGTTGGGTACTATATTCTTGAAACTCATTGTGTAAGCATTTGGAGAAAAACATTTATGATCTCTGCATTTCTTTTCAAAGGTAAGGTTTGGAAGTGAAAAATACTGTGTACACAGAAGTAGTAACTCTGTGTACACTAGTCTAAAGATAGGAACAATTACTACATCTATTTTTTTTTCACTAAAATGGGTTTTAAAGTACTGACCTGCAGTTTTTAGGAAAATTTGTTCATTTTATGTTTGAGGTACGTGATTTAGAGTATTATGAATGTATTGATGCATAGAAAATCAACAGTTTTTAAAACGTAAGTGAGCTGAATTACTTTTTTCTGTTGACTGTTTCTGTTTTTCTGACTTAGTTTTTCAGCATCCTTAACTGGTAGGTAATAGATGATGTTTATTAAATGGAGAAGTAAATGAATGAACTGAAGTAATATTTACCAGATAAGTGTCTTGTGGCTAAATATTAGTATTGAGAAAATTAGATTCTCAATGCTTGTGTTTTCAGCATTAGTGTGGAAATCAGAAACATGCTTTATTTTATTTAAAGCCAAGGATTATAGTGTTTGTTTTTAACCTTCTCTTTTTTTCCTATAACTCTTCTCCCATCCCCAGGTTCTTAAGTGTTGTAATCTTTCTGATTTAATTAGACCTTTTTGAAGTAAATGTGCATTGTAATTGACTAGCGTGTTCACTGTTCCACTCAAAGTGTATCGATTTAATAGCCAAGAATTTTTAAAGAGATGAGCTATGATCCTAATTTCATTTGCGTACTGGTCTCTGAGATTTTGTTTGGGTTTTTTCTTTCCCTCTTAAACTAAAAACATATCGTTAAGATATTAGGATGTTTTAATTAAAAAAATACTCGTTGCTGGTCAATGAAGTTTAAAGCCTGGGTTAAGAGAGTCCTTTCCATTCTGAAAATGCTACATAGGTTCTGGAGTCATTTGGATGTTCTGATTTTTTAAAATTGCACTCTCCTCATAGATGTAGTTTAGTATATGTGCTGCCGAAGCGAGCACCATAGATGTAGTTTAAATTAAAACCTGAGTGAAGATGTTTCTCTCCATTTGTGGATGGTGCATAAATGTGAGGGTCAAGCAGACTTGGATTAGAATCCTAGTTTTGCCATTAGCTGTTGATGACCTTGGGCAAGCCTTACTAAATGAGTCTTCTTAGTTTTCTTGGTTGCAAGATAGGGATAAATAATACCTTCCTTAGAGCATTGTTAGGGAGATTAAGATGTTTGTAAAGTGCCTTGTGCATAGTAGACATTCAGTGTTTTAAATCTCAGGTGTTGAATTCATGTTGACTAACTTAGGTTTTACATGTGATGGAATAAGATCAAGATTGTTATTTTTTATCTGTGATTCTTGAATTTTTATTTTTTGAAGCAATACAGTCAATTGCAAAAAAACCCCCTCACTTTTCATTCTAATAGGTGAGTCAAAATGACTTAAACAGTATTGTGGCATTTCAAATTTTATTCTTTCTGCTAAGCCTAAATACAGTAGCGACTTTAATATTTAGCTGTAATAATTATAAAAATCACAATTTACCCTTAAAAAGCAGTAATACCATTATTTTACCTTTAATGGATCCTTTCCTTACTGTATGCTACATATTCTGATATCAACCTTGTACATATTATCTAGATAAGCCCAAATTACCAGAGAACTACACGGATGAAACATGGCAGAAGCTGAAAGAAGCAGTGGAAGCTATCCAGAATAGTACTTCGATTAAGTACAATTTAGAAGAACTCTATCAGGTATGTATTAACGTGGATAACCAGATTTGCCAGCGTAAATTGAGGTGGTATGTATATGGATTTTACTTTGAAATGAGTCTTTATATAGACTTACAGCTTTCTTCTAATGAAAATTTCTTGATGAATTTGTGCACTCTTTTATAATCAGACTACATATTCTGACATACTGGACATTCTGACAAACTATGAGTACGGTCATATTGGTATATATATTGGTTTATCTTAGACCCTTATTAGGATTTACAGTGAGGAGTACCTCGGTATAATCAAGGTTTTACCTATAATGGAGTCCTACAGCCCGGATCCCAAAGATAATTTCTGGTGACATGTCATTCCATTAGGTTACTTCTTGCTAAGTGGTGTTACTTGCCTATAGGAGACCTCAAGAAATGCAGATATTCTCTGTATACTTTATCCTCCCTCCTTCTTATTAGTAGCCCTTTGCTGTTTCTTTTTCTTGCTCTTTATGTTTGTTTTATTTTGTGGGCTACAAGACAGTCCTTAGCCAAAAACTGGCATCAGATTGTAATCCAGTGAGGTTCAGGTTTGTTTTTTTGCTTAACAAATGGGTCTGTACTTGAACTGTTTAGTTTAAATATACTATTAAGAACAATTACTGATTTAGACTGCTTACTACCATGATATTTTGCCTACTGTATTTTTTTTAAAGATTTTATTAGGGAGCACATGAACAAGCAGGGCTGCGGGGAGAACCAGAGGGAGAGGGAGAAACAGATCCCTGCTGAGCAGGGAGTCCAGTGCAGGGCTTGATCCCAGGACCCTGAGATCTTGACCTGAGTCAAAGGCAGACGCTTAACTGAGCTAACCAAGGACCCCGTCCTACTGTATTCTTGATACAACCACTTCAAGAAGTTACTTTCCATTGTAGCACAAGCAGTTTCATATAAAAAAAAATTCAGGGGCGCCTGGGTGGCTCAGTGGGTTAAAGCCTCTGCCTTCAGCTCAGGTCATGATCTCAGGGTTCTGGGATCGAGCCCCGCATCGGGCTCTCTGCTCAGCAGGGAGCCTGCTTCCCCCTCTCTCTCTGCCTGCCTCTCTGCCTACCTGTGATCTCTGTCTGTCAAATAAATAAATTTAAAAAATCTTTAAAAAAATTCGGAGTACCAATAGGTTGTGCTTTTTTTTTTTTTTAAGATTGATTTATTTTAGAGAGCAAGGGTATATGCGACTGAGCAGCAGGGAGGGCAGAGGGAGAATGAATCTTAAGCAGACTCTGTGCTGAGTGGGGTAGTGAGTTCTCGGGGTCGTCCCCAAGATCATAACCCTGAGCCAAAACAAAGAGTCAGAAGCTTAACCAGCTGTGCCACCCAGGCACTATGTTTGTGTTTTTCTTATTGATAAGTACCTTCTAAGAAATTAAGTTGTTTTGATTGATGAGAATTTGTCATTTTTATCTATTCATTTCAGTTGCAGAGGTGGTATGGTAATGGGCAAACCCAACCTGGATTAGGAGTCCGAAGACAGGTTTGGGATCTTCTTTTGGTGGCTGTTACCCTTCTGATCTTGAGCGAGAAGCTAGACCTCCCTCAGCTTCAGTTTCCTCCTCTGTAAAACAGGGAAAAGAGTACTTGTCCTACCTACCTCACGGGGTTGCTTCTAAGAATCAAATTAAGATGTGAGAAACCCCTTGAGGCACCATGTTATAGAAATATAAGATGATGTTATCACTAGTGAAGCTCTTTCATAAGTCACAGTGTGGCTTTTGCACTTGTAATAAGTCAATTAAGATCACCAGTTTCTGTTGCTGTGAGAACTGAACGAGTCAGTGCATGTGAAAGACTCAGAACGATGCCCAGCACGTAGTTAATAATGTCATACAATATTACCGCTGTAACACAATGTGTCAGGTAGTAGCTGTACTAAGCTATTAAGGAGAAGCCCACCTTAGATGTCTGTGTTGGTATATTGCATATGTGGCTCCTGGGCTGTACAGTAATAAAAGTAGAATTATGGAATTAGAGTTGGAAAGGCCTTAAGAGATCATGTAGTCCCGTGGTGTTTCTTCATATAGTGCAGATGGTCCTCTACATATCAGGTTTATCTTTTATTATCTTTTAAGCATTATAGAAACTGTGAAGTAGACATGTAGCAGTTATTATTCCTCTATTGATCAGGAAACTGAGTGTCAGGGAAGTTAAATAATGTGCCCAGACTCCCATTGAGATGCCCAGGTTTTAAGCCAGTGCACTTCCCCTCCTGTGCTGCTTCAGTAATATGCTGTGGCACTTTGAGTACCTCTGTAGAGCAGTGTTAGAGGCAGACCGGTTCACTTTAGGGAAAAAACTGTCCTCAAAGAAAGTAATTATTTCCTTGAGGTAATTTTTTCCTTCATGTGTGTGTATATACGGTGTTTATTTGGGTATGGTGGTATACAGCAACTTTAGTTTCAATAATGTTATTTTATGTTTTATATTTATAGCATATTGTTTTAAAGGATCACTTCTTTAGGAAGCAGGAAGAGCTTAGGAAAGCTCTCTCTGCTGAGCAGAGAGCCCAATGCGGGGCTGGATCCCAGGACCGTGGGATCATGACCTGAGCTGAAGGCAGAGGCTTTAACCCGCTGAGCCACCCATGTGCCCCCTGTTTATAGCATATTGATTGTGATTGTTATTGAACCCTATTTACTTTACCTTGAATATTTTCCTAGAGCTTTTGGGTTCAAAAATACTTTTCTGCTAGGGACACCTGGGTGGCTCGGTTGGTTGGATGACTGCCTTCGGCTCAGGTCATGATCCCGGAGTCCCGGGATCGAGTCCCGCATCGGGCTCCCAGCTCCATGGGGAGTCTGCTTCTCCCTCTGACCTTCACCTCGCTCATGCTCTTTCTCACTGTCTCTCTCTCAAATAAATAAATAAACAAATCTTTAAAAAAAAATACTTTTCTGCTAAATTGATTCTCTTCAATTCTTTTATGTTTCAAGAGTTCATAGCTTACTTTTTTTTTCATTTTCTTCTACTTCAGAATTATTACCTGCTATTGTTCAGTTGCGTTTCTTTAGCCTAAAATCAGCGTTCTTTCTGCTCTCTGCACTTTTCACAGTACTTTACTGTTTCTGCTGTAATAAATTCAAAAGCATTTGTTTCTAGCTCTTTTGTTGTTTTTGACCTTAATCTTTATAAATGCTCCTCTGGATTATTCTCAGAAAGTTTATTTTGGAAGTTCAGGTTCAAAAAGGGATAAAACGATAAGGGAGTAAAATTTTTTCATACCATCTGGGTTTCAGGTGCTTGTTTAATTTTGACTGGTTGAGATGTAAATGAAAAGTACTCTCCCAAAGAGGGGGTAGGTGAGGGAGGGAAATGGCCGAAAAAAAAAAAAAGTATTCTCCTAAGTCTCCTAAAATTGAAACTATAGAAGTATGTAGTATACCAACGAAAAGTTCACCAAACCCCTCATTCCCCCATCCTCCCTTATATCTGAAGTAAATGCTTATTTGGCATATGTCTATGAAGAACTTTTTTCTGTGCATGCAAAATCGTTGTTTTAAATCCTAAGCATAGAAGTCCCTAGTGCAGATTGCTTGTACTGCCTCCCTAAGTTTTTAATTTATAGAAAAGAACATGTTGAGTGCCTGGGTGGCTCAGTGGGTTAAGCATCTGCCTTCGGCTTGGGTCATGATCCCAGGGCCCTGGGATGGAGCCCTGTGTCAGGCTCTCTGCTCGGCAGGGGGCTTGCTTCCTCCTCTCTCTCTGCGTGCCTCTCTGCCTACTTGTGATCTCTGTCTGTCAAATAAATAAATAAAATCTTTAAAAAAAAGAAAACATGTTCTGAGTGCATTTGCAAGAAAAGTGAAAGACATTTTTTCAATGATTTTTATTTTTAAAAATGGTCTTTTTTGAAGATTTTATTTATTTGACACAGAGAGAGACATCGAGAGAGGGAACGCAAGCACGGGGAGTAGGAGAGGGAGAAGCAGATTCCCTGCAGAGCAGGGAGCCCATCCTGAGCAGGGAGCACAGGGTTCCATCCAGGACCCTGGGATCAGGACCTGAGCTGATGGCAGACGCTTAATGATTGAGCCATCCAGGTGCCCCATTAAAAGTGATTTTATTTTTCTTTTTCTTTTTTAAAGATTTTATTTATTTATTTGACAGAGAGATCACAAGCAGGCAGAGAGGTAGAGAGAGGGGGGGAAGCAGGCTCCCCGCTGAGCAGAAAGCCCAATGCGGGGCTGGATCCGAGGATCCTGAGATCATGACCTGAGCCGAAGGCAGAGGCTGTAACCCACTGAGCCACCCAGGCGCTCCAAAAGTGATTTTAAATGAGAATTGTACTTGAGTTTAAAAAATTACCTTTCCTAGAAAACCTTGAAATCCTAAAATATGAGGCAGTGATTAATGTTTTGATTTGGGGACATTTTTTTGGTTTGTTTGCTTGTTTTTGATTGACTACAGGTAGTATCGTTAAATGCACTGACTTTTGAGTTGAGCTGCCTTAAATTAGAGATCTGGTACTCATGATAACTTTGGGCAAGTTACTTCTCCAAGCCCTGTTTTCCTCATTTGTAAAATTGGAAGACCAACATTACCTATGTAGCGGGATTGTTGAGTTGTAAACAAAATGCTGCAAAAACTACTTATTGCATTGTCTGCTACTTATTGGTGTCATCAGTGATGATGATAATAATAAATGAGCCTTTTTAAAAGATACCTTTATTTTAAGATTGTACTTTATTATACAGCTCTAAAGCCACACATGTTTTAAAATTCTAAATCCACAGTGGGCTAGAACAGCTGGCCGATAAATAGATTACATTCCAAATATGTGTCAGTAGACACCATTAGCCAAATTGAAAAAAATAACAGAAAAAGAGAGGAACTGTCTAGGAACAGTATCCTTTACTTCTTAAGAATATGTCTTGTTTTTTACATGTGGTATCTTATAATAGTTGGAATTTTGGCTATTGGATTATTTTCCTCTTGTTCTCAGCCTTTATGTAAGTAGCTGTGTAGTGTTTTTAAATCAGCTACCTTTTTTTGGAGCTGGCTGGTTGTTTATATATGAAAGTATAACATTTATTCTTAGTGTAAATGTCTAGCTGTTTTCTTTGAAGGCAAGCCTAGTCCATATTTCAATTCTAATGGAAATAGTTTTATTTATTATTAATGGGAACTCTTGTTTGGTTAGCTTTTTGTGAAATAAATCTTAAATAATGAACTTTTCTGCTAATACCTCATTTATCAAGTAGATGACCGTAAGACTGGAAGCAAGGAGTGTGTCCATCTCAGTGTAGGTTATTACCCATTGTAAAATCTGGTAGTTTATTTTTTATTTTTTTTAAATCTGGTGGTTTAAACAGTCAGAGGTTACAGAAGACCTGTTAGATTCTTAGCAGCGATGAGTAGCTTTTGTATTCTATATACTTCTTAAAGGTTTTTTGTTTACTTGAGAGAAAAAGTAAGTGATAACACAAGCCAGTGGGGAGAGGCAGAGGGAAAAACGGACACCCTGCTGAGCAGAGAGCCCAATGCGGGGCTCCTCGTGGGGATGGATCCCAGGACCCCGGGACCACAACCAGAGCCAAAGGCAGACGCTCAACCAACTGAGTCACCTAGGCGCCTCTTTTGTATTCTGTATTGATGAGTAGCTAATTGTGTTCTATGTAAGGTTGCTTACTTATTGTCCATCTTGTTTTTTTTTAAGATTAGTCTATTACATTTTGTAGTGCTTCTCTCTATTAAGTTAGTACTTAATATTATTCCTGCAATTTAAAGCGTGCAACTACAAATTCTTAGTCCTTGGTAATTTTCAGCTAACTTAAACCCTGTTACTAGATGTAAAAAGAAAAATTAGAGGGGCGCCTGGGTGGCTCAGTCGTTAAGCATCTGACTTCGGCTCCGGTCCGTGATCCCAGGGTCCTGTGATCCCAGGGTCCTTGTATCGAGCCCCACATCAGCCTCCCTGCTCAGCAGGAGGCCTGCTTCTCCCTCTCCCACTCTTCCTGCTTGTGTTCCCTCTTGCTGTGTCTTCTATCAAATAAACAAAATCTTAAAAAAAAAAAAGAAAAATTAGATTTCATGTCTGGCTTCCCTGCTGAAAGTTCTTAGTTTCTGATATTTTTCAAGTATCTTATTTCAACCATTTTTACTAAATGTAAAAAGATAATTTAGAGTTTATTGCTGTATCATTTCTTGAAACTTTATGGTGTGCTTTCCTTTCTTTAAACATATAGTTTGAAAAATAAGACCCAACCCATTAGGCCAGTGACCCAGAGTTCAGGACCCTGATGAGAATTTATCTTTCTGGGTGTCTATTATTGTTAAGTCAGCAAAGTTTCTAAATTTCCTGCCTTACTATGTTTAATTATGTTTGTAGTCTTTGTGTTTTTTAATTCTTATTTTAATCCTCTTCATTTTTTATTCTAGCCATACTGCTCACCCTCATTTCCGTTCCCTTGTCCCAGATGCAATCTTTTGTGCCTTTGCTGTTTCTTAAATCCTGTATTCCCCAAAGCATCAAATTTCGGGAACTATAGTTTTACATTTCATTTGCTACATGTTTACATTTCTTTGGAGTGTATGGTTTTTTTGTATCAGGCAAACATGTGTTTCTTTTTTCAGACATGTTTTTTGATGTGACATTTATGGATTTTGGCGGATAGGGGCTGGGATTTAGAGGAATAAAGGTTAGAAACTTGCTAGAATGTTTCTATTTTATATCTGATTACCTTCAAGAAGGGTTCAGGGCAACGTATTTTACCAGTAATGATTGGAAGTTTGAGTAAAAAGAAAGTTTTATTTAAGAGACTTATGAAACTATGTAGAGTCTGTTTGATACAAATAGTTGCATGTGAAGTGAGATACAAAATAGTTGATACTAATAGTGCATTTTTTTTTAAGATTTTATTTATTTATTTGACAGAGAGAGATCACAGTAGGCAGAGAGGCAGGCAGAGAGAGGGGAAGGGAAGCAGGCCCCTGCCGAGCAGAGAGCCCGATGCGGGACTGGATCCCAGGATCCTGAGATCATGACCCGAGCCGAAGGCAGCGGCTTAACCCACTGAGCCACCCAGGCGCCCTAATAGTGCATTTTAAAGATCTGGAATAAAATAGAGCTTATCCCAAACTTTAAGTAATGATTTAACACCTTCCTAGTCTTGTTTCTGTCCTAGCACATAACAGGGTACAGAGTACTTACTTAGTAAACAGTCCTTGTTGAGTCAGTTACTGCTTCCTGTGTGCAAAGCTGGGTGGATGCCATGGGAATATAGAGATCACTTAGGCCTGACCCTGAGGTGCTTATTATATTCTAGTAGGTTCATGAAATTAGTAGTTTGTGACCAGCATTTTTTTGTTATTTTTAAAGAGATTTTATTTATTTGACAGAGCACAAAAACAGGGGGAGCTACAGAGAGGAAGGGAGAATTAGGCTCCCCACTGAGCAGGGAGCAGGATGTGGGGCTCTATCTCAGGATCCTGGAATCATGACCCAAGCCAAAGGCACAGCTAAACCAACTGAGCCACCAAGGCACCCTAATGACCAGCATTTTTTTAAAAGGCAAAATAGAAAATAATCGGAGAACTTCGCACATAGTAACGATAAGTGTAGTCTCATGAAGATTTTGTTTCAGTTACATAAATTTTTTTTACGTACAATAGATTGTGACATAAAATGTACTTCTTGCTGTGGCTTGTCAAAAATTTTTGGAAGTCCCTGTTTTAGGCACACATGACTGCTTCAAACAAATCTTGCTTTAAAAAGTAAGTAAAGCCGAGTGTTTAGATCATGGTGGGTATGGAAGATTATACACAGACATGAGACTACTAAAATGGTAAGATTGAGCCTTGAATGCCATGCTGAAAACTGTGGTGGTGGGGAAGATAGAAAAGGTTTATTGGGTGAGGTGAATATTTAAGTTTTTTGCGTATTTAATGTATTCATCTGGTTCAAAACCCATAAAGTATTACAGAGCATGTAGTGAAAAGTTTAACTTCCACCCTGTTTTCTACCCACCTCCCCCCAGCTAGTTCCTCTATCCACAAACATTAGTTTGGGGAGTATCTTTTTCAGTGGTGTAAATAACTGTGTGTTTTTATTATTTTGTCTTTTTTACATAAATGATATTAGACCATGCAGCACATGGTTCAGTCCTTTATACTTTTTAAAAGATTTTTTTTAAGAATTCATTTTTTTTTGAGTAATCACAATACCCAGCACATGGCTTGAACCACAATCCCAGGATCAAGATCGCATGCTCCACTGACTGAGCCAGTCAGGTGCCCCAGTCCTTTGTATTTTTTAATACCTATTATGGAATTTCTCCATAATAGTACTTGAGGAGCTTAATGAAGGGTTGTTAAGGAAGGGAAATTACTAGATCTGGTCTATATAGGTTAAGAAGCAGTCAATGCTAACTAGAGAAGCAGAGTGTTCAGTTCCAGTTTGACCTTCAGGACTCACCTTAGATGCTCCCATTCCTGCTTTTCTTGCCTCTAACATCTTAAGTAACTCTCTTAACTAAACATGGAGGAGACTGTATGCATCTAAAACCCAGCTTAATTCTCTCTTTGTCATTATTCCCACTAGCTCTTCATTTTCCTCTGGTCTTTGGGATTCCACCTTTTTACCTCTGCTCAGGAAACCTTTCCTGACTTGCTCCAGTCCTAAAGAGACTGGGTTAGGGCCTTTGCCTCGATGCTTACCCTCATCATAGCACCTAACACAATGTTTTGTAATTCTTTGTTTTCTGATCAGTTTTCTCCTTACACTATAAGCCTCCTCTATGTGTGGGACACATTGCTGGTTGTAAGTACATTAGTTTTTCGGGTATTTAACCATATTGCCTGGTTTAAGCCTCCAAAAGCATTAAAAGAATATGTGGGTACATGAATGAGCACATAGGGTCTTTTTCTCATTAAGGAGAATTGGGGGATGAGATATACACAAATAGAGTTTTTAAAATAAGATACAGTATTGGGACGCCTGGGTGGCTCAGTTGGTTAAGCCACTGCCTTCAGCTCAGGTCATGATCCCAGGGTCCTGAGAGTCCTGCATCCAGCTCCTTGCTCAGCAGGGAGCCTGCTTCTCCACCTCTGCCTGCCTCTCTGCCTGTTTTTAAAAAAGATACAGTATTGACTCGGTGACAAGTCAGTGTGTTATGATTGGTGATAGTGCCAGGTGAGGCAGGTAAACAGAGCTTATTGGAAGAGGTGGAACCTAGCTGAGTAGTAAAGGAATATGGTATCTTGTGTGAGAAGAAAAGAGAAACACAGCAGAAGGGAATGGGAGAAGAGGGAGCTGGAGAAGTACTGAAGTGGGAAATGTGGATGAGATAAGTACAAAGACAGAATCTAAGCAGGGAAATGAGAAGTGCTGAGAAAATGAGTCCTTCAAAAGGAACATTGGATACAATGAGAAGAATACTAAAGAAGGAAGGGGAAGAGTCCATAGAGAACCAGTGTGAACAGAAAGGCTCAGAAATAAGCATAAATCCACCCTTTAGGTACTTGTGGCCTAACCTAACCCCATGGAAAGTGGCCAGAGGAGAATCAGTGGTCTTACTCCTTCCTCCTTAGCTACTGGATCTAAGTGGCCTGCTGTTCCTGGTGAGGTGCAGTGACTTTCCTGCAATGATATAAGTGGTTTTCTTTAAGCTTTCTTTTCATTTGCTAATTTGTTTACTGGCCCTGCATGCTGGGAATGTGACTTCCAAGTAGGTAAGTATTTATAAAATTCCCAATAACCTACAGAACTTGGATCCTCCCTTAGAGTCAATTTTAATTGATTTTCTGCCTTTTGTTGTGGTGAGGAAGGAATCCTGGTGTTAAACTTAAGTCATTACTAGTTGGAATTATAGATTGTATCAGAGTTCATCCAAAGAGTTTTACCATGCGTGTTGTCTTAAAATTGAAAGTCTTTGATACACATAACAAGAAACTAAAAGAAATCTGAAGTTTGTCCTTTTGGGATCTGGTTATAAAAGAAGACAAGTTAAACTATTAGAATGAAGTAAAAATAGTAATTTCTGGTGTAATTAATGTTTACTTAATTGTACAAATTCTCAAACCTTTATATTTAAACATTCATAATCTGAAATGTTAGAGAAAAATACTTGGTGTTTACATCATATTTCTAATACTGCTAGCAAGAATCCATTGTTCAAAGAAAACCAAACAAAGCGCAAGTTTTAACTCAGTGGCAGTCAGACCGCCCAATCCATCAGATAAACATTGGTGAAACTGTTTTTTAAATTCAGAATGGAATTCTGCTTATGAAAACAATTAACATTTTTAAGAACAAGATAGCATTGATGTGTAGTTGTGTTATAAATGGAATGTCTCCACAGGGTAGGACTTGGTTTGATTCTGTCCATCCTTAACCTGAACAGCCATAATAAATGTATTAGTTGGTTTTTTTTTTGGTACATCAGTTATGAAAAAGTTCACTCACATTCATATTTTGTTACTTTACTGTGTTTTAAATGGTTAAATACCCTTTTTAATAAAACAGTGTAAAATATTAAAATAATAAGAATTTGATGTAAATTATCAATAATCCCATTTTCGCCTTAAACATATATGTGTTTAATCTTGCAGGCTGTAGAAAATCTCTGTTCCTACAAGATTTCTGCAAACTTGTACAAACAGCTGAGACAGATTTGTGAAGATCACATCAAAGCACAAATTCATCAGTTCAGAGAATATCCTTTTAAAAACCAAAAATACTATATTTTTATGTTTCCTCCTTCCTTATCCCTCACTATTTAACCCAACTTGAAATGCAGTTGCCTGTGTTTTGTAGATTTGTTACTGTTCCTTACGGTTCTGGAGAAATAAGATAAGAGTTGTTGACTTTTCAACTTTAAGTTCCAAGTCTGCATTGTGATGTTAGTGCAAATAAGATGTCCTTATGTCTTTACCCTTTTTGTCCTGACAAATTTCCATTTAAAGAAAAATAATCTAAGGGAAATCGTAACCAACATAATGCTCTCTTATGTGTAAGACTTACTTTAAAATGTATTTAGTGGAACCTGAAACTTTTTTACAGTTTAAGGAATAGCATTTTGTTCTGTAAGTGCTATTTAGATTTTTTTTAAGATTTTATCTGTTTGCAAGAGGGAGAGAGTGAGCACAAGCAGGGGGAGCAGCAGGCAGAGGGAGAAGCAGGCTCCCCGCTGAGCAAGGAGCCCCATAAGTGACTTGATCCTAGAACCCTGGGATCATGATCTGGGCTGAAGGCGGGCACCTAACTGACTGAGCCACCCAGGCGTGCCTATTTTTATTTAGTGTGTGATGCTCCCTATTTAAGACAAATAAGCTCTTACATTTCTTTTTCTTTTTTTTTAAAGATTTTATTTATTTATTTGACAGAGAGAGATCCCAAGTAGGCAGAGAGGCAGGCAGAGAGAGAGAAGGGGGGAAGCAGGCTCCCTGCTGAGCAGAGAGCCCAATGCGGGGCTCTATCCCAGGACGCTGGGATCATGACCTGAGCCGAAAGCAGAGACTTTAACCCACTGAGCCACCAGGCGCCCCTGCTCTTACATTTCTTATTTTTAATTGTACTAAGCACTTAAAAATATCCTTGACATGTCTCAGGGATTCATTGGATAGTGTTCTTTTTCTAAAGAAAATTGATAGATGCTGGCAAAACCATTGCAGACAAATGGTAAGCTGGAAAAAGTATTATGTTTCAGCTAAATATTGTAGTTAAATAAATTTCTTCAAATACGTGGATGTTAGTTTTAAAAGCTTTGCAGTGTGGTGGGGGATAGTGCCTCAATATCCGCTCTTTTTCTGAATTGAACACTAATTTGGTTTAAGTTTTCTAATTTAAAACTGTAGATTATAGGGAAACCACCATCTTAAATTGACTTGTACCTTAGGATCATTTTTGTCACACTTAACCAAAAAGTAGCTCATTTTTTAAAAAGTTACGTATTTGTCTGTTAGTCGTGATGGATGTCCTACCCACCTACTCCATTGCCTGTGAAGGTACCTGGTGGGTCCTGCCTAGTTCTTCACATCACCACTTTTTCCTTTCTCCTTAATCTGGATTTTTTTAATACCTTATATTCTGCAAACTGAAAAAAAAATCTAAAAATCCCCCTACCCAAAACCACACATGTACAATTTAGGGCACCTTCATCCTGAATGAGCTCTGTTACTGAGGAAGAATTATATATGTGTCCCCTTAATTCCCTGTTTTTATTTTCAGTTACATCTCAAGTTGCAGAGAAGTCTTAGGACCATTTTAAGTGTCCCTCTTCTAGAAACTACAGCAAGGATTAAGACAATAGAATAGTTTAATAAAAATGATTTGGGCATATTCTCAGGTAGATTTCTTTATCTGTATGTAGTAGTCTAGTATATGTAAAAGTAAACCCTGCAATTTTATTATTTAATCAAGAGCAAATGTTTCAGCTTAACAAAATATAAAAATCGATTTCTTTTTTGTTGGCAGATCATGATCAGGAGCATTTTTCTGTTTCTGGATAGAACTTACGTTCTGCAAAATTCAATGCTACCCTCCATTTGGTAAGGATGCCAGAAAAAAATGCAAAAAAATTTGTTACAAATCATAGTCAAATCTTAATTACACTAATGGGAAGAGAGTAAGTGGTACTATGAATATTCTCCCCAAAACTCAAATTTGGCTTCTAGACTTATATTTATAGCAGTTTAACCTTCTCAGTTATGTTTGCCTAGTCCAATACTGGTGATAGCTAACATTCCCTGAGCATATAATAACTTAATGAAGAAGTTTTTTTGTTAGCTAAGGGGATTAAAGTTTGTTCTGGACTGTTTAGGAGTGTGCATTATTTTGTTGCTTATCAAGAGTTTGCTCATTATCTGCTAACATTGCTATGGATTTTGTTGCTTACCAGAAATTTGCTCATTATCTGTTAACATTGCCATGGAAAATTCCATGTAAACACAAAAATAGAATAGTATAATGAGCTCTTTCCCCCACCTTGTGCCTAGCATCTACCTACAGCAATTATCAGAGAGTTTACTGATTTTTGAGTACTGAAGCCAGATGACAAATGACCAATTAAGCCTTCATTACCAGTACAGTGAAAGCCATTTTGTCTTTGAACTAATTTTGTCTCATGATTTGACCAAGGAAGAAATCCACCAAAGGAAGTAATACAAAACTTAGTTATGGAGAAAGACAGGAATTTAGCTTCAGTTCTCATTAAAGACTAAATGAGTTTCCTGTATGCTTTAACTCTAATAATGTGTAAAATTTAATTTGTGGATTTTATCTTTTTACAATTGCTGCTTCAGATCTCAAGCCCTAATTAACATGCAGTGAGAAGTTAAGCAGACCTCTCTAGAAGTGGTATTGTTGTCAGTTAATTTTGATCCTATATATTTTTTATTTTAGGGACATGGGACTGGAGTTATTTAGGGCTCATATTATAAGTGATCAGAAAGTCCAGAATAAGACAATTGATGGCATTCTTCTCTTGATTGAGAGGGAAAGGAACGGTGAAGCAATTGATAGAAGTTTACTCCGAAGCCTTTTAAGCATGCTCTCTGATTTGCAAGTAAGTTAACTTCAATTACAGAGCTGATTGCTATTCCTAGTTTGGTGTTTAAAAAACAGATTCATAGTGCTATTCATATAGAGGCAATTTAATAAATATTTATTGAATAAATGAACTCCTTTATTTTCATCCCTCCTCCCAGATTTATCAGGATTCTTTTGAACAACGATTTTTGGAAGAAACTAACCGGCTCTATGCAGCTGAAGGCCAAAAATTAATGCAGGAAAGAGAGGTATTTAAAAATCATGATTAATAAATCCACTATGTCTCATGATAGACCTTACATTCTAGAACATAAGCTGCCCTTGGCATTTATCTTGACAACATTGTGATGCTTTTTTTCTCACTTAGGTGTTCCTTTCTTTTCTCTCTTCTTAGAGGCTATAATTCTGGATCATAAACTATTTATAGTTTATATATGATTCAACCCTGTCACATTGGACAGGGCTGCTCCTGGGGTCTTTTGGACTTGACATTTTCTGAGTGATTTATGGGGAGGAAAACAATAATATAAAAAAACTGTCTTTGTAGGTTCCTGAATATCTTCATCATGTTAACAAACGTCTAGAAGAAGAAGCAGACAGACTTATTACTTACTTAGATCAGACCACCCAGTAAGTATTATATGCTTAGCCTAATAGACTTTAACCAGTGTCATTGAATCACTTAAGGTACTTAAATTTTTTTAACAATTATTCTCTCTATACAAATTTTGTTTGCCCCAGTTAATTAGATTTAATCAAGTAAATCTAATGTGTGTGTGTTTAAAAATTTAAATATAAAATATTTAAATTTAATATTATTAGAGGAGCGCCTGGCTGGTTCAGTTGGTAGAGCATGTGACTCTTGATCTCAGAGTCATGAGTTCAAGCCCCATGCTGGGGATAGAGCTTACTTCTGTAAAAAATGAAAAAAAATTGTATTAGAACCTGATGTGATCTTTGAAATCTAAAGGCTGTTTAAAATTCAGTAGATGTTTGGAGGTACCGACCAAGGAGTTCCTGTAAGCAGCATAGATAACTACTTTCCTAATAAAAGCAGAGAAACTTGGAAAAAGCCAGCCACAGCAAGACCATGGAAATACTTATTTTTTTTTAAAATATTTTATTTATTTATTTGACAGAGAGAGAGAAAGAGATCACAAGTAGGCAGAGAGGCAGGCAGAGAGAGAGGGGAAGCAGCTCTCTGCTGAGCAGAGATCCCAATGCAGGGCTCAATCCCAGGACCCTGAGACCATGACCTGAGCCGAGGGCAGAGGCTTAACCCACTGAGCCACCGAGGCGCCCCCCTTCTTATGGTATGAGTAAAGTAATTCTGAGCACCAATACATTTAAACATAGGATAGGGATATTGAAATTGACATAACACAAGCTATTTGAGGGGTGCTTGGGTTCCTCAGTTGGTTAAGCATCCCTGCTCTTGCTTTTGGCTCAGGTCATGCATGATGTCAGAGTGATGAGATGGAACCCTGAGTCAGGCTCAGGCGCTGAGCGTGGAGCCTGCTTGGGATTCTTTCTCTCCCTCTCCTGCCCCCATCTCTCTATTTTATTTTTTTTAAGGATTTACTTATCCATTTTAGAGAGAGAACTGGGGGAGAGGGAGAAAGCAAATCCAAAATATACTCCCCTCTGAGTGTGGAGCGCCATGTGGGAGCTTGATTCCACAAACCCGAGATAAATGACCTGAGCCCAGATCGAGAGTCAGGCATCTAACTGTCTGAACCAGCCAGGCATCCCTTTGTGCTCTCTCCTTAAAAAAAGGTGCAGCAGCATCAAGCTGTTTATTCCCCCACCCCCACCCCGGAAAGACTTTAAGTTTTCAGCAAAGTCAAATGTCAGTAATTCTAAACCTTTTTTTCCTTGTAGGAAGTCATTAATTGCTACTGTAGAAAAACAACTTCTAGGTGAACACTTAACCGCAATTCTTCAGAAAGGTAATTGACCAGTTGGTAAAGAGATCACTTTTAAAATGGTAGCAGCAAATAAGTAAAAAAAAAAAATTCTTAAGGATTACCCTTTCAAGAAGTTTGATACTTGTGGCTGCTTTTCTGAGACTGGACATAACCCTTTCTTCCCATGTATCAATGGTAAACTTTGAGGAGATGGTTCTTGGCTTAACTTAAAGATATAGGAACTGAAAATGAGAGGGGTCCACTAACACCAATAAAAAACCCCAAAAGTGGGAATGTGGGAATTCTTGACTTAATTTGTAAGACCACGGTAGAGAAAAGAAATTCTTCTTACACTAAAGTGTACTCGTATAAAACCAAGGACTTTTTTTTTCTTTGCTATATTTTTTTAATTTTTTAATTTTTTATTAACATATAATATATTATTAGCCCCAGGGGTACAGGTCTGTGAATTACCAGGTTTAAACACTTCACAGCACTCACCATAGCACATACCCTCCCTAATGTCCATAACCCAACCACCCTCTCCCTACAAAACCAAGCACTTCTAATCCTGAGTGATCATAAGGGTAAACCCTGAATTTTACTTTGACAGTGCCAGAGATAGGCAGAAACCTTACTTTCTGTCCAGCCATCTTTTCTTTTATATAAAATGGTATATTTTAGAACCTTTATGCAGAATACTATTAGTTCGTTCTGAAAATCAGATACATTGAATCTTGTTCAAACTTGGCTTATTAATGCATGGTTTTTGAAATACTACAGACCATATCCAGTACTCTGAAATACAATGATGTATATACTAATTAGTGCCAGATGTAGTATGGCCACTGCACATACGAGTGAGTTATTTATAATGTGTATTTGAGTAAATCGGTTTTTACAAATTGGTTTATACATCTGAGCTACCATGCTCAGTGGCACAAATAATTATAGAATTGTTCTTGTATTTATATAAACTAAGGCTTCCTATATTTAGTTTTCATTTGAAAAGGTGATTTATCTGTTTGGATTTAATAGAGAACAAATCTTTATATTAAAATTCATAAACTAGTAGTAGTTTAGATCAGTATCACAATAATAATTTAACTTAATTTTCATTAAAATGCCTGGCGTTTTTGTTCACTATTTTTAATGGCAAAATGTTTGAAAATTCAGGTTTAAATAACCTCCTTGATGAAAACCGAATTCAAGATTTATCTCTTCTGTATCAACTCTTCAGTAGAGTTCGAGGTGGGGTTCAGGTTCTCCTGCAGCAGTGGATTGAATATATTAAGGTAATAACAACCTGTCATTTTTTTCTCTTATGTCTTATAATCTATACACTCAGTACATATCAGCAAACACTTCTTACATGTTAGACCCAGTTGTTTTTTTTTAAGTAATGGGAGTTTTGAGGACAGTCAACGTGAGAATGATAGCTGTGTAACAGATCCGCAAAAAAAGTGATCTTATTGATGTCTGATGGGATTTCTAGCTCTAATATTTAGAACAGTGAATGTGGGGGGACAAAAGAGGACTTTTTTGGGGTCCAAAATTTCTTTCCCTTCTTCAGTCTTACACTGAAGCCAGATTGCCATTTAAAAAAAAAAAATAAAACCTGACTTCTTTAAAAGTAGGGACAAAAGCCTGGAGGCTCATAATAATGCCCCATTGTAATGCTATATACCCAGTAGAGGTCATTCCTTCCTTTGCGATTATAGACAAATGGTTATTAGTCTTGATGTTTAATGACTTTATTTTTCTTTTCCAGATTTCCAGAACAGTTTTAGTCTAAAATTTTGAATTTTAAAAATATGTATACCTACTTAAAATATGATTTGGGAATTGTTTTCATCAGAGATAATCCCAATTTTAAAAAGTGGTCATTTTTGTTTTTTAGGCATTTGGCAGCACTATTGTAATTAATCCTGAAAAAGATAAAACCATGGTTCAAGAATTGCTGGATTTTAAAGATAAGGTTGACCATATAATTGATATTTGCTTTCTGAAAAATGAAAAATTTATCAATGCCATGAAGGAAGCATTTGAGACATTCATTAACAAAAGACCGAACAAGCCTGCTGAACTTATAGGTATTTTTCCAGTCTTTTTTTTTCCTGGCTATTTAATGTTCTTTTACTCATAAAATTTCAGTCAGTTTGAAATTTTGACAAGGGTGTGTAGTTTATTAACACATTTATTTGGGGTTGCTTAAGAGGTAGTTAGTTTCTAAGAACCTAGATATAAGAAATAAGTCCTTCAACGTAAAGAACATCTCAAGTTCACGTGTCAAACATGTTCTTTATAAGATAATACATTGAACCCTATTTGCTCTTATTTATACTAAGCTGGATACCTGTTTTCTAAGCCTGTAGCAATTTAGAGGTGGGGCAGGGTTCTACTTCTAGAACCCCACACTTCATGCTACAAGAGAGGGTAGCAAGAAATACAGTTTCTAGCCTGCAAGGACAAATGTCCAGGACAAAAAATAAGCTTAATAATTTGGGCCCATGTAGTATAAGGCTATGGTATACAGCAGTGTTTCTCAGATTTCCCTACCAAACTACCCTTTAATTTCAGAAAGAGAGGTACCCTGTGATGAAAGTCTAGTGTGTTTTGCCAGAAGTAGTGTTTAAGATTGCTTAACATCGGGACGCCTGGGTGGCTCAGTGGGTTAAGCCGCTGCCTTCGGCTCAGGTCATGATCTCAGGGTCCTGGGATCGAGTCCCGCATCGGGCTCTCTGCTCAGCAGGGAGCCTGCTTCCTCCTCTCTCTCTGTCTGCCTCTCTGCCTACTTGTGATCTCTGTCTGTCAAATAAATAAAGAAAATCTGTCAAATAAATAAAGAAAATCTTAAAAAAAAAAAAAAAAGATTGCTTAACATCAGTGTGAAATGGACACCCCAGAGGATGGGCGAGGTCTTTCAGTGGCTTTTTTTTTTTTTTTTTTTGAGATGTAATTGACATACAATATTACGTGAGTTTCTAGATGTACAACATAGTGATTCAGTGTTTGAATGCATTGTGAAATGGTCACTGCAATAAGCCTAGTTACCATCTGTCCCCTTACAGAGTTAATACAATGTTTGTGGACTGTATTCCCTATGCTGTATATTACATCCCCATGACTGACTTATTTTATAGCTGAATTTGTACTTTATCACCTTCATCCATTTTGGCACCCCAACCCCCCTTCGCTCTGGCATCCACCAATCTGTTGTCTGTATTTGGGTCTGAATTTTGTTTTTGTTCTGTTTTTTAGATTCCACATGTAAGTGAAATCACGTGGTATTTGTCTTACTTCTCTTTCTTCATTTCACTTAGCATAAAACCCTTAAGATCCATGTTACCGCAGAAGGCAAGATTTCTTTCTTTTCATGGCTGAGTAGTATTCTGTTACACACACACCCACACACACCCTTCTTTATCCATTCATCCATTGATGAACACTTAGGTTGTTTCTCTACCTTGGATATTGTAGGTAATGCTGTAGTGAACATAGAGGTGTGCATGTTTTTTTTTAAGATTTTATTTATTTATTTGACAGAGAGAGATCACAAGTAGGCAGAGAGGCAGGCAGAGAGAGAGGAGGAAGCAGGCTCCCTGCTGAGCAGAGAGCCTGATGCGGGACTCGATCCCAGGACCCTAAGATCATGACCTGAGCCGAAGGCAGCGGCTTAACCCACTGAGCCACCCAGGCGCCCCTAGGTGTGCATGTTTTTGAATTAGTGTTCCCATTATCTTTGTAGTGGAATTGCTCGGTCATATGGTGTGGCTCTGTTAATTTTCTGAGGAACCTGCGTAATGTTTTCCACGGTGGCTGCACCAGTTTGCATTCCCACCAACAGTGCACAAGGATTCCCTTTTCTCCACATCTTCACCAGCACCATTTTTTGTCTTTTCCATACTAGCTATTCTGACAGATGTGAGTTGATATCCCAGTATGATTTTGATTTGCATTTCCTTGTTGATTAGTGATATTGAGCATCTTTTCATGTGCTTGTTGGCCATCTGTATGTCTTTGGAAAAAGACATTCAGATCCTCTGCCAATTTTTTAATGGATTTTTTGGTTAAGTGAGTTGTATGGGTTCTTTATTTTGGATTCTTTATACCCTATAGGATCTATGATTTGCAGATATCTTCATTCCATCTTTTCCCAAAAAGGTTTCCTTTTCATTTGTTGATGGTTTCCTTCTCTGTGAAGAAGCTTTTTAGTTTGAAGTCCTCTGTTTATTTTTGCATTTGGAGTCAGATTCAGAAAAAAAAAACACTGCTTAGACCGATATCCAGGAGTCTATAGCCTGTTTTCTCTTCTAGGAGTTTTATGGTTTCAGGTCTTCATCCATCCATTAAAAAGACATTCAAGTCTCTAATCCATTTTGAGTTAATTTTTTTTGTATGGTGTAAGATCATGATCCAGTTTAATTCTTTTGTGTGTGGCTGTCCAGGTTTCCCAATACCATTTATTGAAGAGATTTGACTTTTTTCCCATTGTATATTCTTGCCTCCTTTGGTATAAATTAATTGACCATATAAGCATGGGTCTATATCTGGGTTCTCTATTCATTGATATGTATGTCTCTTTATGTGTTAATACCATACTGTTTTGATTAGTACTATAGGGTTTTTTAAAATTTGTTTGTTTTTTTAAAATATGGAATGTGGGGCTCCTGGGTGGCTCAGTCATTAAGCATCTGTCTTCGGCTCAGGTCATGATTCCAGAACCCTGGGATTGAGCCTGACATCGGGTTCCCTGCTCGAGAAGCCTGCTTCTCCCTCTCCCACTCCCTCTGCTTGTGTTCCCTCTCTCACTGTCTCTCTCTCTGTCAAATAAATAAATAAAATCTTCTAAAAAATAAAAAATTAAAAAGATAACTATGAAACGCTTCATGAATTTGTATGTCATCCTTGCAAGGGGCCACTCTAATCTCTGTATCCTTCCAGTTTTTGTTATATATGCTGCCAAAGTGAGCACTGATTACTACAGTTTTGTAGTATATTTTGAAATTGGAGCATGATACCTCTGGCTTTATTATTTCTCGAGATTAGTTATTTGGTATCTTTTGTGGTTCCATTCCTACTTTTAAATTACTTGTTATAGTTTTGTGGAAAACACCATTGGAATTTTAATAGGGATTCCATTGAATCTGTAGATTACTTCAGGTGGTATGGACATACTAACAATAGTAAGTCCTCTGATCCATGAGAATGATATATTTTTCCATTTCTATTTCTATCTTGAGTTTCTTTCATCAGTATCTTGTAGTTTTCCATGTACAGGTCTTTCACCTCCTTGGTTAAATTTATTTTTAGGGTGGGCACCTGGGTGGCTCAGTCAGTTAAGTGGCTGCCTTTGGCTTAGGTCACGATTTCATGGGTCCTAGGATCAAGCCCTGTGTTAGGCTCCCTACTCAGCAAGGAGTCTGCTTCTCTCTCTCTCCCTCTACCCCTCCTCTGCTTGTGCTCTCTCTCTCAAATAAACAGATGAAATATTTTTAAAAAATTTACTTTTAGGTATTTTATTATTTATTTTTTAAAGATTTATTTATTTGAGAGAGAGCAGTGGAAAGGGGCAGAGTGAGAGGGAGAGAGAGTCTTAATGCAGACTCCATGCCGAGCATAGAGCCTGACGTGGGATTCCTTTTTTCCGACCCTGAGATCCCAAGCTAAGCTGAAACCAAGAGTCAGATGCTTAATCCACTGCTCTTGTATTTTATTCTTTTTGATGCAGTTGTAAATGGGATTGTTTTCTTGAGTTCTCTTTCTGATAGTTCATTATTAGTGTATAGAAACACAACAGACTTTTGTATATTTTGTTTTCTGCAACTTTACTGAATTCATTTATTCTAATAGCTCCTCGGTCTTTAGGGTTTTCTTCTAGTGTCATGTCATGTGCAAATAGTGACAGTTTTACTTCTTCCTTTCCACTTTGTATGCCTTTTTTTTTTTTTTTGACAGAGAGAGATCACAAGCAGGCAGAGAGGCAGGCAGAGAGAGAGGAGGAAGCAGGCTTCCTGCTGAGCAGAGAGCCCGATGCGGGCCTCGATCCCAGGACCCTGAGATCATGACCTGAGCCGAAGGCAGCGGCTTAACCCACTGAGCCACCCAGGCGCCTTTATTTCTTTTCCTTTCCTAATTGCTGTGATGAGACTTCAATACGATGTTGAGTAAGAGTGGAGATAGTGGGTATTTTTGTCTCATTCCTGAACTTAGAGGAAAAGCTTTCAGCTTTTCTGTTGAGTATGAGATTAGCTGTGGGTATGTCATATATGACCTTTATTTTGTCGAAGTATGTTCGTGCTATACCCACTTTGTTGAGATTTTTTTATCCTAAATGAATGTTGAATTTTATCAAATGCTTTTTCTATGTCTGTTGATGATCATACGATCTTTATCTTTAATTTGGTTAATGTGGTATATCATGTTGACTGATCTGTGAATATTGAACCATCCTTTCATCCCCTAAATAAATCCCACTTGATCATGGTGTATGATCCTTTCAGTGTATTGTTGAATTCAGCTAGCAGGCTATGTGGAAAGTGCAGTGGTGGTATCTGCCAGCACCTTGATCTCTAGGGAGCATATTAGCTGTATCCTGCCTCGCCAGCTGATACGCCCTCAGGTCAGCAAATATATCTTTCACACATAGTGTAGGTCCTTTTCAAACTGCTGTTTTTTCACTGGGTCTTGGGGTGAGCCAGGCAATAAGAGGGTCCCCTAAGAGTGGACTCTCCATTTCAAAGCACTTTGGGATCCCCGGAAATCAGTTCTGTTGGTTTTTTAAGTCAGATGTTTCAGGTGCTCCTTTCTGTGGTGCAGATCACTGGGGCCAGGGTGCCTGAAGTAAGACACCAACCCCTTATTCCTCCAAGAGAAGCACCTGTCTGGTGAAATCTTTCCCTGTTGTGTGTTGCTATACCTGTGTGGTCTCTGCCTCTCCTACCTGTCTTGATGTGATCTTCTTATCCTTTGTTGTGGAGAACAGTTCATCTAGTTTTCAGATGTTTTTCAAAAGGAAATGTCCTGGGGCGCCTGGGTGGCTCAGTAGGTTAAAGCCTCTGCCTTAGGCTCAGGTCATGGTCCCAGGGTCCTGGGATCAAGCCTCACATCCGGCTTTCCGCTCAGCGGGGTTTCTGTTTCCTGCTTTTTCTCTCTCTCTGCCTGCCTCTCTGCCTACTTGTGAACTCTGTCTGTCTAATAAATAAAAAATCTTAAAAAAAAAAAGGAAATATCCCATGTAGCTTAGCTGGGAGTGTGTTCATGGGAGGAGGTGAGTTCAGGCTCTTCCTGTGCTGCCATCTTGGACCTCCTGAACATCTTCAGGGGCTTTGATGACTCCAGCATGGTTCTGTATACACTATCCCCCCTCCCAAGATACCGCTACCCCATTTTAATATGCATTAAGATAGTGGAAGTGGAAAGTACATTATGGGATCCAGGAGACTTGGGTTTGAGTTCAGGCTCTGGTATTTATTAGCTCTGTGGCAGTGAATAAGTCACTTGCTGTCCTTGACTTTAGAGACTTTAAAAAATGCATGTATACCTCTGGAACATTGAAAACTCAGTGTATCCCACTCCTATTCAGGTATTTATAGTGTCTGGTACCTTACAGATACTCATGATCCCTAAATATGATCACTAAACAATGAACTTTCCCCCCATTTTAGCTAAGTATGTAGATTCAAAGCTTCGTGCAGGCAACAAAGAAGCTACAGATGAAGAACTTGAAAAAATGTTGGATAAAATTATGATCATATTTAGATTTATCTATGGTAAGTGTTTTTAAAAATTTTTCTTTTTAAACAGAACACTCAGCAGAGAAACTATCAAGTATAGTCAGTCAGGAGGGACGATTTATTTGGGAGTTAGATATTGAAAATTATATTATTTTTGTTGCATTTAATTCATTAGGTTACTTGAGGAATATTGCTTAATTGCCTTATGCTACTACTTATTCTATTTATTAAGAGCGTTGATTTTTGCTACTTGTTTTAATTTCTGTTGATGCTAAAGCCACCATCTGACTAAAGTTTTTTTTTTTTTTAAAGAAAAGTTAATGCAGTCTTAATTCTTTACAGCAAAGAACTTTTGAAATAACCAGCATAGTATCTACCTCTAATGTCTGTTGCATAATGAACTTGGACCAAATGTATAAATTTAAATAACTTGGAGTAATGGTGTGATTTATTAAGCACATTAGAGCAATTTTTGTCAGAACTTTTTTTTTAAGTTTTTTTTTTTAAAGATTCTATCAGAACTTTTTATTGGACTCTATGAGTTGTATTTTATTATTTAACGTAGGTAAGGATGTTTTCGAGGCCTTCTATAAGAAAGATTTAGCCAAGCGCCTGCTAGTTGGGAAGAGTGCATCTGTAGATGCTGAAAAATCGATGCTGTCCAAACTTAAACATGGTATGATTGTCATCTTTCTGTTCCTTTTCTTTGATTTCTGAGGGCAAATGTTGGCTTAATTTTTGCTCTTTATTTGCCTCTTTGATTAATCATTGTTCATATGATGAAAATGTAAATTTCATTTTTGTGATAATATTTTATGCTAAAGTAAGTTTTATATTTCTCATTTTCAATATTAAATTCTTTCTTTTTACCACTTTAAAATATTATAAATGTATAAATATTTTTAATAGAATGTGGAGCTGCTTTCACCAGCAAACTTGAAGGAATGTTTAAAGACATGGAGCTTTCTAAAGACATCATGATTCAGTTCAAACAGGTAAAAGTGAGTTAAACTCTTAATTTCTCAAACTTAACTATAGTTATCTTCGTGTTGTGATTTGCACTGAAGAGGATAAATAGAAACCTGTATTTGTAAATACGTTATAGCAGCTTAGAGGATATTCACATTAGAGTGAAAAAAATCATCAACAAAATGATTTGACCTGGGGCACCTGGGTGGCTCAGTGGGTTAAAGCCTCTGCCTTCGGCTCGGGTCGTGATCTCAGGGTCCTGGGATCGAGTCCCACATCAGGCTCTCTGCTCAGCAGGGAGCCTGCTTCCTCCTCTCTCTCTGCCTGCCTCTCTGTCTACCTGTGTTCTCTGTCAAATAAATAAATAAAAATCTTAAAAAAATGATTTGACCTACTTCAGAACTTATTCCCAGTATGTCTACCCACAGTAACAAAAAACAAAATGTGTTGACTGAAGTCAGGACAAGAAAAACTATAGCTAGATCATGAGAACAGGGCTTTTGCTAGCATCTAGTCACTTTTGGTGATGGGTATGTTTAAAGCTGTCAGTAGGGAAGGAGGAGAGGTAATAGAATGTATAAGGCCTTTGGGGACATTGAGAATGAAAAGCTAGATCTGTAGTATTGCTGATTTTGGTAGAAGGTGGTTTTGAAATACTTAAAAGCATAGGTAATAGTGATCACAGATTTTCCTCTCAGGGTTTTAGGAATGACTTCTTTACCACTATATTGCTATGGTAGGAGCTGAGAGTGGACCACACAAGACCAAGAACATGGTCCTATAGTAGTGACAGAGTAGGGTTTATCTGCTTTGCCCTTTCCCCTTCTTCTTTCTTCCCCTCTTCAGGTCACCCCCTGCAAACATGCAGTGGAGCAAGTGAAAAACCGGAGACTTGGGTTGGCTGGTGGGGTGAGGAATGGGGGTTTGCTACAAGGTGTTTCAAGTCACATAGAGGTCTCCAAAGGTGGGGACTACGGGTGGTGGGGGAAAAGAATGGAGAATGAGGCGTGCCTGGGTGGCTCAGTTGGTTAAGCAACTGCCTTGGGCTCAGGTCATGGTACCAGAGTTCCAGGATTGAGTCCCGCTTCAGGCTCCCTGCTTAGCGGGGAGCCTCCTTCTCCCTCTGACCCTCCTCTCTCTTCTCTCTCTCTTCCACTTTCTCTCAAATAAGTAAAATCTTAAAAAAAAGGAGAATGAGATTCTACCTATAACAGCCCAGCCTAAAGTGAGAAATTAAGTCAATAATGCCTCTAACAAGGTCATGTGATCCTTGTGTGCCATTGTAATAAAATATTAGCTAGTATATTTGATAAAGGTTTCATTTATAGTCCTTTTATGACAGTTGCCTCTTATTTTTTTAAGATTTTATTTATTTATTTGACAGAGATCATAAGTAGGCAGAGAGGCAGGCAAAGAGAGGGGGGAAGCAGGCTCCCTGCTGAGCAGAGAGCCCAATGTGGGGCTCGATCCCAGGACCCTGAAATCACAACCTGAGCCAGAGGCAGAGGCTTAACCCGCTGAGCCACCCAGGCACCCCAGTTGCATTTTATTTTAAAGATGCTCAGTGTTTGCATGTAATTTTGTAATGGGGAACTTCTTGAATGGGTCATTTAGTATGACATGAAATGTACGCACTTTTATTCTTAAGATCTCAATGTATGTGTTGATCTTATTGTAGTATATGCAGAACCAGAATGTACCTGGGAATATTGAATTAACTGTGAATATCCTGACAATGGGTTATTGGCCAACATATGTGCCTATGGAAGTCCATTTACCACCAGAGGTAAGAGTTGCTGTTCAGGACTTGAGTTATAAGCATAGAAATACATAAAGCTTCTGTTTTGCTTGTCTTTGAAAAATAAATACTTTCTAAAAGTCCGTGTCAGTAAGCACACCAGTACCAAATGCCAACTGTTTTAATATTTTGCTTTTCTTTTCATATGACTCTCGTACTTATATCATTAGAGCATAGTTAATGATGTTAAGTTTCTGGGTTCAGGGCCAATTTCTCTGACTCTTCTTTTAGTTCTCCAGGTCTGCCTAGCGCTCAGAAATTTTGCTCATTTATCACCTGGGGGTTGGATTGCTGAGTGAGTGGGTAAATCCGTTCTAAGTTTTAGGGAACTGTCTTAAACTCAGGACTGAAGCTTAGAAAGGGGGTTAAGGCTAGAGATAGGTATTGAGACTCTTTCATGGAGATGATCATGGAAGCCAGGGGGTTAGAGAGCTCCCTCATTAAGAGGAAGAATGTAGAAATAGGAAGAAAAGGGCTGAGACAGAACTTTGGAAAAGGTTCACATTTTGCATATGGTAGGAAGAGGAACCTTTGAAGGAAACCAGTGAAGAAGCAATAGTGAGATAAAGAAACCAGTATGGTTTGGAGGCACAAAAGCCATTGGAGGGGAATGTTTCAAAAGTTGGATGTTTAAATGTTGCAGAGATCAAAGAGTATAAAAACTGGATAATGCCATTAGATTTGGTAGTTGGGAGACCATTACCTTATATCAGAGTGATCAGTGGAGCTACTGGGTATAAAACCTGATACTAAAAACTTGTAGAAACTGTTACACATGAGGTAAATATAAAGAATGGCGAAAAGTGATACTGGATACAGAGCTTAAATGAAGCTGTATTTTATTTATTGCAGATGGTGAAACTTCAGGAGATTTTCAAGACATTTTACCTAGGCAAACATAGTGGCCGGAAACTTCAATGGCAGTCAACCCTAGGGCACTGTGTACTAAAGGCAGAATTTAAAGAGGTAAGTAGATGTTCCCCAAGGCTAGTTTTCATCTTTGTCTTTGATGTTGAGGTCCTCCTTTTTTTTCCTTGAAAATTTTTTTTATTAAAGTTGACATACAATGTTACATTAGTTTCACGTGTACAACATAGTGATTCAACTCCTGTGTATGTTGTGCTGTGCTCACCAAGAGGTCATTCCTCTTCACTTGAAGGTTTAAGCTGTTTTAAAGTTTATCCTAAATACCTGACAGAGTTACTGCTTTTCATAGCTCTGTGTGTATCATAAGAATGTGATCTTCTTCGTGGTTGAATTGGCCCTGCTATAAAACCTAAAACCAGTCACCCTTTTCCTACCATCCTTTCCCTACCTGTGGATGCAGAATTCTCATTGCTGCTTCTTAACAAGAAACTTCTTGTTGCTGGGAGCTAGAGAATAGAGTGGGTGTAAAGGAGAACAGTTCCCATATCTAATTTCAAAAAATCCCTGCAGCTTTTCATGACTAATTTGAATCCAACAAGTTGAAAATGCATTTGAAATAGTGATTTCTTGCTGCTTGTGAAAAATAATCTGTAATGACACGTAAGGCTGAGTTATTAATTTTCATTACTTTGTTGTTCTGTTTTAATTATAAGGCTTAAAAAAAGACCTATAAAAAGGTCACCCAGTCCTTCCTGTTTAAGGTAGGATCACACCTAAACCCTACACTGAACATACTGGCTTTTCTGGATAATGTTAATCCATGTTTCTGAGTCTACTAATTGAAAAATGTTTTTCCTGTTAAAGATTAGATATTTGATTAATTTTCATGTATGTTAAAAAAAATGATGGCTAAATACTGCTGTTTCTCCAACAGGGTAAAAAAGAACTCCAGGTCTCTCTTTTCCAAACCCTGGTGCTGCTAATGTTTAATGAGGGAGAAGAGTTCAGTTTAGAAGAAATCAAGCAGGCTACTGGAATAGGTTTGTGTTGAACAGTCAATTAGCAAGCATTATTCAGTGTCTACTGTGTGCATTCCACTAGGTTAAGGGCTCTGGGGGGATACAGAGGAATAATCCCTCTCCTCAGCACTCACGGGGAAAGGGGGAAATGACATTTGTAATAATTTCACAACCAGTAAGTTACCAATCTGTGGTGTTAGGATTTCAGTGAAGCAGGAGATGTCTGTGGGCTGGTATAATTGGGAAATCCTTCATGAAGGAGGTGATATTTGAGGTGGGCTTTCAAGTTTTAGTTAGGGAGATGGCATAAGCTGCCAGGGGAGGTAGTGGGAGAAAAGGCTTAGCACTAGGAATGAGCACCGTGTGGGCAGGAGTCACGAAGTATTTAACTACAGCATCAGATAGTGAGCTACAAAGCTAGATAGGTAAGATGAATAGAGCCTAATCGTGGAAAGCCTTGCAGATCTAGCAGATGAAACCTGCTCTATAGGGTCTCAAGTATGAGACATAATAGAAGTGACTTGTTTGGACAATTTACCTGGAATCAATAGATTCCAGCAGCTTGTGGGTTGAAGAGATGCCAGTCCAGAAACTCGTGGGGGTAGTTCAGACATAAAGTGATAAGGGGCTTAGTTTAGAATGAGGCCAGTGAGAAAGGAGAGGAGACATTTATCTCTAAGGGAGTAACTGCCAGGTCCGTGAAGGATGAAAGGGAAGGAATAGTTCAAGATGACACCAGGGTTGCACACCGGAGTGGATTGGTAGTTTCGGGCTAACAAGTGGAAAGAGGACGCAGTTTTTGGGGGAAGATTATGAATTAAACTTTGGACATATTGGAGTAAAACAGCCACGTAGAGGTATCTTTTTTAAGATTTTTTTTTAAAGATTTTATTTATTTATTTGACAGACAGAGATCACAAGTAGGCAGAGAGGCAGGCAGAGAGAGAGAGGAGGAAGCAGGCTCCCTGCTGAGCAGAGAGCCCGATGCGGGACTCGATCCCAGGACCCTGAGATCATGACCTGAGCCAAAAGCAGCGGCTTAACCCACTGAGCCACCCAGGCGCCCCTTTTTTAAGATTTTTTTAAAAAGATTTTGTTTGTCAGAGCACAAGCAGGAGGAGTGGCAGGTAGAAGTCAAAGCAGGCTCCCCACTGAGCAAGGAGCCCAATGCAGGACTCAGTCCCAGGACCCTGGGATCATGACCTGAGCCAAAGGCAGACGCTTAATGGACTGAGCCACCCGGGCATGCTTGGAGGTGTCTTTTGAATGTGCGATTAGAAGGAAGTGAGATATTATTTCTGAAGATTTGGTAGTTATCCACACGGAATCATTTAAAGCCTTTAGAGGACCACAGGAAGAAAGGCATTGGTTAGGACAAAGAGGAAGTCACTGATGACCTTGGGGAGAAAAAGGAAACCATTTTAATAGAGGGATGGGGTAGTAGATTGGAGTGAATGTAGTGGTTTGTGTTGGTGAACTAGTAACAAATAACAAATCCACTGTTTCTTCAGAGGATGGAGAATTAAGGAGAACACTGCAGTCATTGGCCTGTGGCAAAGCTAGAGTTCTGGCAAAAAATCCAAAGGGCAAAGATATTGAAGATGGTGACAAGTTCATTTGTAATGATGATTTCAAGCACAAACTTTTCAGGATAAAGATCAATCAAATCCAGATGAAAGAAACGGTATCTCTTTTGCATTCTCCTTGTTCTGATGTCCTGGAATTAGACGTGTTCATAATAAATATTTATATAGAGGATTTTACACCTGTACTACAGCCACCAACTAACATTTTCTGTGACTGTATCTAGCTCAATATATTTCAGTACTTGATCTTGAAGTTTTTTGGGGGGAAGTTCACTCAGGATTTATATTCTGTTTTTTTTTTTTTTTTTTTTTGCTTAACGTTAAATCTTCAGAGTTTCCGCGCCACTAAATATCTTCATAAAATGGCAGATGGCCACACAGTGTTCTTTTACATGGCCATTATAATTTATTCAACCAATGCCTGTTGAGCAATTAAATTAATAATTTCTTAGTCTTGTCAATAAAACTGCAAGAAACATCTTTGTACCTAAATCTTAATCTCTCTGAGACTTTATAATGAATTCATGGAAGTACTTCTTTGGGGTTAAAAAGTATGAGCATTGTAAGAGTCTTAAAAATGATGTCGTATTGTGTTCCAGAAATACTGGACCAATTTATACTCCCATCTAGCAGTGAGAATGCCTGTCTTAATGGTGCCCTTACCAGCAGTAAAGACATTTTCTTTTTTAAATCTTTGCCAACTTGCTGAGTAAAATCTCTGAATGATTTAGTTAGTATTTCTTTGATTAACAGTGAAGTTTCTGGGGTTTTTTGCCATTTGAATTTATAAGAGACTTTTATTACAGAAACAAACATCTGCAGCATTTCCTGAAACCATTTGGTTTCAATTCCAAGGTTTAATATAGTACATGAGGAAAAGTTTTAATGTGGGATTGAAGTCAGTATCTTAGAGAAGTTTTCCTGTCTTATTCACATTCACATCAAAGGTGTGATACTCTCTTAGAAGAGTACCGTATTCTTTTAAAATATTTATGCCATATCAGAAAGAAATTGGCTATAAAAAGCCCAAACTATTCTTTTAACTTAGGTGCTAAAGATGGACATTTTTGTTTTAGCATTAAAATTGATAAACTATCTCATAAACACCTAAATTTCTGTTAGTATTGAACAAAAGTAATCACTAACACCACATTTCTGGTTTATGTATTATAAAATAAAAATTAATTTTTAAAAAGTTTGACTCTAGTTCGCTTAGCTAGTACCATTCTTTAAGTCACAGATCGGAGTCAGTCTGTTTTGCAGATAAGCTAATGTCCTACAGAAATCTGGTCAGTAACCCCTTGTGACACATTTAGAAGATTTTGAGGACAAAGTAAAAGAAAATGGTAAATGCTACATCAGCCATCTCTTACTTCTAAAAAGGCAACTTTAAGTGGTATTTTTCTGTTAACTAATATTGGCATTACTTCATTGGTACAGGACAATATAATTAGGACAGAAAGGAGTTGTTGTAGGTTTTTTTCTGTCATCATCTGTATTTATAAGGTTTTTAAAAATAAATCAGTATATTTAAGTCATTAATAGGGTGTCATGTCCCTAAAATGTACAGTTTTGTGTAAGCAAGTTTCACTTTAGGTATAGTTGCTAAGTTTAAAAACTTTTTTGTTAGGTTGAGGAACAAGCAAGCACTACAGAAAGAGTATTTCAAGACAGACAGTATCAAATTGATGCTGCAATTGTTCGAATTATGAAGATGAGAAAGACACTTAGCCACAATCTTCTTGTTTCGGAAGTGTACAACCAGCTGAAATTTCCAGTAAAGGTAGGTTCTTCTTTGTTTTTGAATTAAGCTTGTAATATGTGAAAGAGAACACATTATGTTTTCAGACACAAATCTTTTTAAAAACATAGATTAAAGCCTCAAGACCATTTGGAGGGACAAAACTCATTTCTCATGCTCATATGTGACACCCCCTCCCCAAAAGACCCCTTTGTTAGCATATGTGGGTAACTGTGACAAAGGGGAACACTATAAGGGCTCTTATATCTGAAAGTTTAGCTGCTAAATGAGTGTGTAATTTTCAGGTTCATTCACAGTATTTCCTTTGAGCTTTGTGATTTTGTTACTTTTTTTCTTTTTGAAATACCTTGATATTTTGATGGATTTGGTTACTTTAATCTTCTGTCTAGTTAGCTTATGTAAGTGTTCATTAAAAACTCTACAGATAATTAGTCATCAGGCATCTTTTTGAAAAGTTTAGCAATTGTTCTGGCAACCTGAAATTGGTCATTTAAATGGATGTGCTCCAGTATAAATGTCCAATAATAAAGAGGTTTAGACAGTGTGGTGTTTTATTGGTCCGTTTTCCAAATTTTTCTTAAGAAGTTTCCCAAACTTTTGTGATGATAAGTACTTTGTAGAGTTTGGATAGACTCTTGGCTCTTTAGGTTCTCAGGAGCTTTGAGCTTAGGTAAATCACTTCACCGTGTTTTGCGAAATGAGGATGATAATAGTACTTACCTCATAGGTTTATTGTGAGGCTTAAATGAGATACGATCTGTGTACAAAGCTTAGCACTGGGCCTGGCATAGTAAGTGCTTGTTAGCTATTAATGCTAATAAGGCAGGCTTTCTGTCTTCTCCAAACCTAATCCTGCCTTCTCATTACCACACTCTTAGCATTATGTTCTGCCTTAAACCCTTTCACCTTCAGCCAAAGAGGTCACTGAGGCAATTAAAGGATCAGTATAATATATACTGGTTTTTAGGGGCACCTGGGTGGCTCAGTGGGTTAAGGCCTCTGTCTTTGGCTCGGGTTATGATCCCAGGGTCCTGGGATCGAGTCCCGCATTGGGCTTTCTGCTCAGCAGGGAGTCTGCTTCCTCCTTTCTCTCTCTGCCTGCCTCTCTGCCTACTTAAGATCTTTTAAAAATTAAATAAATAAATATATAAATAAATTTTGGATTTTGACCGCCCTCAAACTACTTTTGCTCTTTACTCTTCTCGAATCAAGTGGCATTTTACACTATGAAAGCTCTGTCAGCAATATTATATTCTTTTTATAGGCTACATGTAAAAGACAGTGAAATTTTGTCTTCTAAGAGCTAAGAATGCAATCATGAGAACAAGTTAGAAGTTTTCAACCACAAGTAGGATTCAGAAATCCACACTGTTATAGTAGGTAAAAGTAAAACAAATACAATTAAACCTGAAATACCGAGACCTAAACTGTGAGGTAATTCACTTATCAGACCGTTTGTTGTAGCATTCTTGTAAATAGTGTTTTCTATAGTACAGTTTTTATCTTAATTTATAAAAATGCATCCTGACTTTGCGAACTAGCTTTTGCCCAAATTTAGGGCCTACTTATCTTCTCAAACTCTGTTGGCAAAACTAAATAGCAATTCTGTTTTTCCAAACTATGATGTATTCCTTGTGTGAAGTTATGATTAAGTTAGTCTTTTGTATTTGTGCAGAGAAGAAGAGCTGGTTCTCAAAAGACCTCTTTTTTTAAAGATTTTTTTTGATTTTGTTTATTTATTTGACAGACAGTGATCACAAGTAGGCAGAGAGACCGGCAGAGAGAGACGGGGGAGCAGGCTCCCCGCTGAGCAGAGAGCCCGATGCAGGGCTCGATCCCAGGACCCTGGTCATGACCTGAGCCCAAGACAGAGGCTTTAACCCACTGAGCCACCCAGGCACCCCTCAAAAAACCTCTTTAAGATAGAAAGTAACAAAGTATTGTGTAATGATATGACAAGATGTGACAGTATATGTATAGTATAAAAACATTTCTTAATCTGGTTTTATTTTCATTATAATTTTTCTCTTTAAAAAAATAGGGAGATTAAATACATTAAATCAGTGAGCCCAAACTTCTTTTTTTTTAATGGGGTATAGGTACATAGCTTGAGCCTATTTATAAGGTTTACACTGAAAATTTGCCTTCTCTTACAGCCTGCTGATCTTAAGAAGAGAATAGAATCCTTAATTGATCGGGATTACATGGAAAGAGATAAAGAAAATCCAAACCAGTACAATTATATCGCATAAAACCTTGGCCTCCAAATATTTGGTGTCATACACAGTAGCCAGTGGATAAACTAACCTGTTGATCCTATATTGTTTGACTTCTTTTATACTACCAATGACCAAATGAAGCAGTGTAATGGAAATAGTTGAGTCGACTTTTTCAGTGGTTAACATGCCCATTTAAAGAGTTAATACTTAACCTTTAAGAAGAATGTTGTTGAACTCTTTGCATGTTATTTAGTATGATGTGCAGAAAATTCTTAAGAAAGTACCTGGTCTTCATGATTCCTCTTTGGAACTGGGGAAGAGGTCCAATGGCTATTAAAAAAGGAGGGGGGGTTCTTATACACCATTAATTATGAAGCAAAGGGTTTATTTGCTTAAAATGTCATTTAAAGATACTTAAACTGCATGCAAACTTTATTTACTGTACAGAGTTCTGGATGTATTTATCAAATAGAAAAACCACCCTGGACTTGGTTGTTCACCTGTTTTGTGATTTCCCTTGAAAAGAAAAATAAGTTGTCATAGCTATTGATATTTTACTAAGTAATGTTCTGTTACACTGAAAGGGATGTTTTAAAAAAAAAACTTATTTGGAAACAAGTTTTCAAGTAGAGGGACAGTTGCTTACATAATCTCTTGTATATGCACATCCTAAGATGTTCTGTTTGTGACCATGGGATGTGTGTATATGGCTTAGCCCTGTTTACTGTTCTGATTAACAGGTACTTATAAAAATAGCTGAAATAGAAAATTGCTGATCAGCTGTACTAGAAGAACATGGTAGGAGAGAAAAACCCAATTCTTGATACAAAAAATGAAAACAATATGAATATTGCAAAAGAGACCAAAACCCATGTGTTTTGTAAATTTTAATAAGAGCAAAAATTCATCAACTAGTTTTCAATTTCCTTTAGACTTTAATGTTGTTTGGACAGTTTTATCTTCAACTTGGACCAATTATTAGATTGTTACAGGCTTCCTAGGATTTAGCATTCCTGTTTTCTCTACCAAAGTTTTTTTGGGAAGCACCCCAACTCTCTGTTTTGCTAAATAAACCTTTCATCCTTCTAACTTCCTCAAGACATAGATGTAAAGGTCTTCCTTTATTTTCACCATATACCCCCTAGTTGGGAATTTCAAAATCTGTATTATGCTGATCTTGCTCCTTTCAAAATTTCTTGAAGAGTTCTCATAGTCACTGGACATCTGCTTTTCAGGGGAATGTCCTAGGATTGTTCATACATAGAAAATAGCAAAAGTATTGTTACTCAAATTTGTAATGTGAGTAAAAAGGCTTCTCTTTAGCATCCGTGGGGTGTTGGTTGGTTTGTTTTTGTGGGTTTGGTGGTTGGGTTGTTTTGTTTTGTTTTTTTGCTTCCTTGTTTTTCCTTGAAGGGAACTGATCTTGGAGGAGAAGCAGAAAATTTTGTTTGGATTTTTTAAAAATCAGAATTGCTTTGATGCTTTTGGCAGCAGTATGTTCTCTTGACTGGAGGCATCTGGAAGAATACCTAGGTCCTAACCGTCGACTGAGGAGACTTGGCTCTTGTGTCTACTATTGATTGTTTTCTTGAATTCTCAAGATTTGTGACCAGCTGTTATAAAAAAAAGTTGCCCGTTTCTCTCTAATTGCATCAACTTGCACACTGTTAACAGTATGTGGTATTTAGAATGCCTTCCTAATTCTTTTTGAGCAGCCATTGCCTCTATTTTCTCAGCTTCTCCCTGGTTTCCTTGCATGAACTCATCTGACAAGGAAATGCAGCTATTCTGTTTGTCCTCTCTCTACACTGGACCATTTATGTCCATGTCCTAATTCATCCCTGATGGTCTCTGAGATATATAGACTATTCCACAAGACTCAATAGTTACTCTTAAGGCATTTTTAGGTAGAATTGGTCCCTATTAGGAGGAGACTGTTGGTGTCACTTTTGTTATCTTGAAAGCTGGTCCCTTCCCTGAGGCTCTTAATTTTTTGAAAACTTGATGCTGTTTCAACTGAAAAATTGGCAAGAATTTTAAAAACAAGTTGAGGGGAGCTGTTTAAGACATTGAAAAGTAATTGCAAACATTGGGTAATTGTGACTTTCAGTTGTTCTGTATCAGTTAAATTTTTGTGCTCTTTTCCCTGTGTACGTGGTGGTTCTATTTTTCTCCAATAAAACTTTTATTTAAAAAAAGTTTCTAGAGAAGATCTTTAAAATTCAAGCATTTTAAGAAAGTTGTGAAACCATAGAACTTTAAATCTTCCTAATAATTTTAGTGAATTCACATCTGTCAGTTTTGTTATTTTAAAAATTTCTCTTTTTAATTTTTGTGGTGGTTTGGTGGTATTGCTATAGGAGTATGGAGGAGGGTATTGGTAAAGGGTGAGTACAATCCCCAGGTGTTCTCAAGGTGAGTATCCATTCTTAAATGTCATATTTTAGAAAAATCAAGTGCAAGTATAAACACTGTTTCATTCGAATTTCTTTCATTCAAATATTCAATAGTCAAATAGTTTCTAGAAAGTTAATGTGAAACTAGATGTACATTGAGGGAAGAATAAAAGGTTAAGTACTTTTATTTCAGTAATGGCACCTGATCTTCCTTTTCTTTCAATATGACTTCTGAGCGATAGACTCTCATTGTAAGAGGCACATCAAGGACCTTACCAAGCCAGGAATCAAGAAGCTTTTTTAACCCAGTTCCTGAGTCTTTTGAAGTCTTACCATGATGTCTAGCCATACTCTGGAAAATTCTTAACCTTGTACATGTGTGTACAGTTCAGGAAATCAGTTTATTCTACTTAGACATCTGGGTCTCAAGATTTTTAGAAGCTTCTTTTTTAATCTTTGTATCCATAAATCTTTTTTTACATTAGCTGTTTCTTTGTTTGTTTTAATGACCATTCTGTTTAATGCTGTGAACTGCAGGAAGTGTTATAAACATGTTCTGTTGTCTACATAAATTTGCCAAAACATACTGTTCATTAAAAAGAAAAGAACAGTACTAATGGGATGCATAATTATGCTTTATATGGTATCCTTGCTAATGCTTCATTAATCAGTACAAGTTCCCTATAAAAATTTGCTTTATATTTGAATAATGAAAAAATTTATTCACCTGGAAACACTTGATTCAAATATAACATTTTGTTCATTTATTTTCCTAGCTATTATAAATAGGTATTTCTTTTTTTGAACAGAAATATAGTATACTTTTATATTTAACAATTCCTAGGGGCCCCTGCCTGGCTCAGTCAGTAAAGCATGCAACTCTTGATTTCTGGGTCGTGAGTTCAAGCCCCATGCTGGGTGTGGAGCCTACTTTAAAAAAATTTTTTTTTTAAATATACTACAGAAAAAAACCCAATCCCTAGAATTTACATCTAGCAGAGTAAAATAAAACAAAACTAACCTTTCTTTTGTAGAACCTTTTTTTTGAGATTTTATTTATTTGAGAGAGGATGAGCAGGGAGAGGGGCAGAGGGAGAGGGCGAAGCAGGCTCCCCACTGCATGGGAAGCCCCACACAGGGCTCCATCCCAGGACCCTGGCTCATGACCTAAGCTGAAGGCAGACATTTAACTGACTGAGCTACCCAGATGTCCCATGTAGAAATTTTTTATTTGATACAGAATATAATACACTGTGGAGACACATTAGAATGTAATAGTTCTATAGCTATAAAAATATCTCCCTCATAACCTCTAATTCTTTCTTTTTTTGGGGGGGTATGTGGGAGATGCAGAGGGAGGAGTGAGACAATCTTAAGCACACTTCACACCCAGCATGGAAACAACATGGGGCTCAATCTCACAAACCTGAGATCATGATCTCAGCCAAAATCAAAAGTCAAATGCTTCACTGACTGAACCACTCATGTGCCCTATAATCTCTAATTGTAATAAAATTTTTTAAAACCTTTAATTAAAAAAGTTTATAAATTACACAAAATTCTCCATTTTAACCATTTTTAAAATTTTTATTTATTTGTCAGGGAGAACATGAGCTGGAGGAGGGGCAGAGGGAAAAGCAGGGACCTCATGGGGGACTCCATCCCAGGACCCTGGGATCACGACCTGAGCCAAAGCCAGACGCTTAACTGACTGAGCCACCCAGGCGCCCCAGGGAGAGAAAATCTTAAGCAGGATCCACGTGAAGCACAGAGTGCAACATGGGACTAGATCTCAACCTTGAGATCATGACCTAAGCTGAAATCGAGTCATATGTTTACGTGACTGAGCCACCCAGGAGCCCCAATGTCTTTACATTTTTAAACCACTTATTTTAGGTCTTTAAGAAATTTCTTTCAGTAGGGGCTCTTGGGTGGCTCAGTTGGTTACGCATCCAACTCTTGGTTTCAGCTCAGGTCATGATCTCATGGGATCAGGCCCTGGGTGGGGTTCTGTGCACAGCAGGCAGTGTGCTTGAAGTCCCTTTGCCCCTCCCCTGGCTCATGTGCCGCCCCAGTGCTCTCTCTACAATGAATGAATCTTTTAAAAAAAAGAATTTTTTCAGTGATATTTTGTACTTTTCACCATATAAGTCTTTTAAATCATCCTGGCTAAATGTATTCTATGTATTTTGTTCTTTTCGGCTCTGTTATAAATGGAATTGTTTTCTTAGTTTACTTCTCAGATTGTTCATTGCTAGCATATACAATTTTTGGAAGATTTTATTTGAGAGAACGAGCGAGAGAGGAAGAGCAGAGGGAGGGGCAAAGGAAGAAGGAGAAGCAGACTCCCTGCTAAGCACCAGACGCAGGGCTTGACATGGGCTTGATCCCAGGACTCTGGAATCATGACCTGAGCTGAAGACAGATACTTAACTGAGCCACCCAAGTGCCCCTAGGATATACAATTTTTTAAGATTTATTTTTAAATAATCTCTACACTAACATGGGACTGAACTCACAACCCTGAGATCGGAGTCACATACTCTGCTGACTGAGCCAGGCATGCACCCCATATACAGTTTTTATGTGTTGATCTTACACCCTACAACTTTGCCGAATTTGTTTGCCAGTTTTAACATATTTTTGTGGATTTTTAAGGATTTTTTATATATAGCACCTTCATTTTCTACAAAGAGGTACTAGGATATACAATTTTTTAAGATTTATTTTTAAATACCTTTTCCTTTCCAATTTGGATATGTTTTTTTTTTAAAGATTTTATTTATTTATTTGTCAGAGATAGAGAGCACAGGCAGAGTGGCAGGCAGAGTCAGAGGGAGAGGCAGGCTCCCTGCGGGGCAAGGAAGCCAATGTGGGACTCGATCCCAGGACGCTGGGATCATGACCTGAGCCGAAGGCAGCTGCTTAACCAACTGAGCCACCCAGGCGTCCCAATTTGGATATGTTTTATTTGTTTTTGTTGCCTAATTTCTCTGTGTGGAGCTTCCACTATAACGTTGAATAGAAGTGGCTAAAGCAGGGATCCTTGTCTTGTTACTCATCTTAGAGGGGACAGCTTTCAGTCTTCCACCATTGAAAATGATACTAGCCATGGGGGTTTCACAAATACTCTAATGTTGAGGAAGTTTTCTTCTTCCTTTTTAAAAGATTTTATGTATTTATTTGACAGATAGCTCAAGTAGGCAGAGCAGCAGGCAGAGAGAGATGGAGAAACAGGCTCTCCACTGAGCAGGGAGACCCATCAGGACTCGATCCCAGGACCCTGGGATCATGACCTGAATGGAAGGCAGACACTTAACTGACTGAGCCACCCAGGCATCCAAGGAGGTTTCCTTCTGTTCATAGTTTTCTGTCTATCATTAAAGATTGTTGTATTTTGTAAAATGCTTTTTCTGCATCAATTAAGACAGCTGTGGCTTTTTTCCTTTGTTCTATTAAACTGGTGTATTACATTTTGTTGGTTTTCATATTTTGAACCACCCTTGCGTTCCTGACATAAATCCCACTTGATCATGATGTAGAATTCTTTTTTTAAAAATATTTTATTTATTTATTTTGACAGAGATCACAAGTAGGCAGAGAGGCAGGCAGAGAGAGAGAGAGAGGAGGAAGCAGGCTCCCTCTGAGCAGAGAGCCCGATGCGGGGCTCGATCCCAGGACTCTGGGATCATGACCTGAGCCAAAGGCAGAGGTTTAACCCAACCAGGGAGCCAACCAGGCGCCCTGGTGTATAATTCTTTTACTATGTTGCTTAATTTGGTTTGCCTAGTAATTTTGATGATTTTCTTAAAAGATTTTACTTATTTGGGGACACCTGCGTGGCTCAGTGGGTTGAGCCTCTGCTTTAAGCTCGGGTCATGATCTCTCAGGGTCCTGGAATTGAGTCCCACTTTGGGCTCTCTGCTGAGCAGGGAGCCTACTCTCCCCCTTCCCCCCCGCCTGCCTCTCTCTGCCTACTTGTGATCTCTGTCAAATAAATAAACAAAATCTTTTAAAAAAAATAAAGATCGCCTGGGTGGCTCAGTGGGTTAAGCTGCTGCCTTCGGCTCAGGTCATGATTTCAGGGTCCTGGGATCGAGTCCCGCGTCGGGCTCTCTGCTCAGCAGGGAGCCTGCTTCCTCCTCTCTCTCACTGCCTGCTCTCTGCCTACTTGTGATCTCTCTCTGTCAAATAAATAAATAAAATCTTTAAAAAAATAAAAATAAAGATTTTATTTATTTGACAGGGAGCAAGAGCACAAGCAGGGGGAGTGGCAAAGGGAGAGGGAGAAGCAGGTTCTACGCTGAGCAGGGAGCCTGATGTGGGAGTCAATCTCAGAACCCCTGGATTATGACCTGAGCTGCAGGCAGATGCTTAACCGACTTAACCACCCAGGAGCCCATTGATAAGGATTTTTGCATTATATATTCATAAGGGATATTGACTGGTCTGTATCTTTGTGTCTTTGGCTTTTCTCTCAATAGAAGGAGTTACAAAGTATTATTTCCTCTTCTATTTTTGGAAGACTTTGAGAAGGATTGGTGTTAATTCGATGCTTAATAGAATTCACCAGTGGAGCCATCTGGTCCTGAGCTTTTCTCTAAGGGGAAATTTTTAATTACTCGGTCTCTTCGCTTATAGATCTTTCAGGTTTTCTATTTCTTCTTGAGTCATTTTTAGTATTTTGTTTCTAGGAATTTGTTGATTTTATCTTGGTTATCCAATGCATTGGTGTACAGTTGTTGATAGCATTTTTTTCATCCTTTTCGTTTCTGTAAGGTTGGTAGTAATGTCCTACCTTCATTTCTGATTTTTAGCAATTGGAGCTTACTCTTGTTTTCTTAGTCTAGCTAAAGGCTTATCTTTTCAAAGAGCCAACTTTTGACTTTGTTGCTTTTCTCCTTTGTTTTTCTGTTCTTTTGTTATTTCCACTCTAATCTCTATTATTTACTTCCCTCTGTTAGCTCTGAGTTTAGTTTGCTCCTCTTTTTCTAGTTCTTTAAGGTATAAAAGTTAGCTTATTGATTTGAAATTTTTTAAATTTTATTTTATTTATTTCACAGACAGAGATCACAAGTAGGCAGAGAGGTAGGCAGAGAGAGAGAGGAAGAAGCAAGCTGCTTGCAGATCAGGGAGCCCGATGTGGGGCTTGATCCCAGGACTCTGGGATCATAACCTGAGCTGAAGGCAGAGGCTTTAACCCAGAGCTATCCAGGTGCCCCTGATTTGAAATTTTTTAGTGTAGGCACTTACAGTTATGCATTCTCCTGTTGGCGCTATTTTTGCTGTATCTCATTAAGTTTTAATACAGTATTTTCATTTATCTCAGCACTTTCTAATTTCCATTGTGGTTTCTTTTTTGATATATTTGTAATTTAAGAGCGTGTTATGTAATTTTTACATATTGTGAACTATTCACTTCCGTTACTGATTTCTAGGTTTTTCATTGTGGTCAGAGAAGATCCTGTGTATGATTGAGTCTTTTTTTTTTAATTTATTGAGACTTGTTTTGTGGCCTAACATAGATTTTTCCAGGAGAATGAACACTCCATGTGGACTTCAGAGTGTACATAGTGTTTAAGTCCTGTTCTATTATTGACCTTCATCTTGTATTCATTATTGAAAGTGGGGTATTGAAGTCTTCAGCTGTTATCATAGAACTGTCTGTTTCTTCCTTCTATTCTTTAAATTTCTGCTTCTTGTACGTTGGGACTCTGTTAGGTGTTTATATATAAAAATTGTTCTGTCTTTTTGATGGGTTGACCTTTTAATATATATTATTGCTCTTTGTCTCTTGTACACTTTTTTACTTAAAAGTTTATTTTGTCTGATTGTAATAGAGCCACTCTAGCTCTCTTTTGGTTACTATTTGCATGCAATATCTTTATCCCTTTTTCCTCTTTCAACCTATTTATGTTTTGGGATCTAAAGCTAGTATCTATAAACAGCCTATAGTTAATGTTTTTTTTAATCCACTTTTTCAATCTCTGCCTTTCTTGATTGGAGAGTTTAAGCCATTTTGCTATTTGTTTGCTATACATCTTACATCTTTTGTTTCTCAACACCTTTATTACTGTCTTTTGTGTTTGAATTTTTTTTGTAATACATTTTTTGTGTGTTTTTTTGTAATACATTTTTTTTATGTAATACATCAATACATATTGATTCCCTTCTCATTCCTTTTTTCTCTGTCATTTTACTTATTTTCTTGGTGGTTAGGAGATTGCAATTGACATCTTAAATTTACAACAAACTAATATGAATTAGTAGCCAGCTTAGCTACAGTGGGATACAGAAACTGTTCTATACAACTCTAACCTCCTCCTTTGTGTGGTTATTTTCACAGATTATATCTTTATACATTGTATGCCCATTGACATAGAGGTAATGTCTTTTATCTTTACTAAATCAGTCTTAAGTAACCAGTAAGGCATTAAGTTGAAAATAATTATCAAAGAGTAAGTTGTTTTCAGGTATTTAACTGTTTTGTGTTGATTAAAAGTCCCTGCTATACATAAAGGTATTTTCTTCTTCTATGTCAGAGTTATTTTTTCAAAGATTTTATTTATTAGCACTTGCACGGGGGGGGGCATGTGGGGAGAAGCAGAGGGAGAGAATCTGAAGCAGACTCCCTGTTGAACTAGAGTCCAATGTAGGGCTCGATCTCACAAACCCAAGATTATGACCTATGTGGAAACCAAGAGTAGGAAACCCTAATGACTATGCCACCCAGGCACCCCAAAAGTTATTTTTTAAAACATTTTCCAGGGGCACCAAGTTGGCTCAGTTGGTTAAATGTCTGACTCTTGATCTCAGGTAAGGTGTTGATATTGGGGTCGTGAGTTCAGGCCCCGCATTGGGCTCCACGCTGGGTGTAGAGCCTACTAAATAAATAAGTAGATAAATAGATAACTGTAAGTACATACACACACACACACACACACACAATAATACCGAAACAAAAACATTTGCCAGTTTTTATTAAGCACATCTATTTCACTGTTGATTTATTTAAATCATTGGTATGTTAATATCTTATGAAAACATTTTTAAAATGTTTTCTGAAAAAAATAATGGGAACTTCTTCACAGCGGTTAACATATTTAAAAGGGCAGTATGGAATTTGCTAGATTTTTAAAAAGATAACACCCCAAAAAAGCAAAGACAAATTTCCCCAGAATCAGACCTACATGTCTGTCCTAAAACACTAGTTGCAATATGAGCTATGGAGTTGGTATTTTTCAAAGATTTGTTTCTAATTACTCTTTCATGATATAGAAAGGTACCACAGACATTTCCCCCTTTTTGTCTGACTTTCGTAAATATTCTTAAGATAGTTTATAACTCATAAAATGTTTAGGAATATTAAGTATTCTGCTTAATATAATTTTTCATTTGATTATGTTAAGAGGAAATTAGATATACACAGGTCAAATGTTTATAGACAACAGTAGCATGAAAACCTCGAGGATCCTGAAGTGAGGTCCAGGGGGCATCTGTTAGCCTTCTCCCTCGTCTCTTATGTAGGCAATAATAAACAGAGGGTCATCTCCTTCACAGCTCAAGTGGACTAGAAAAGTCAATTGTTCTGGGCCAGTGTGTAGCATCCTACATGAAATAGATGATTAGGTTCTATCATCCAAGAATATGTATTTTGGAGATACCAGGTTCTGTCATAATACTAGAACATTCTGTTCACTTAATCCAATTTATCGTTCCAAAGCAGATCATTAAAATGTGCTTTTTAGAAGTGAGTGGGATGCAAGAAGAAATAGTGATCACATTAATTGTTGAAATGTTCATACATTCAAATAAACATGGACTAAAAGTAAAATGACTATTTTTGTTGGGGAAGGTAAAATAAGATTGGCACTAAGCCACTAAACAAGCTAACAGAAGATGGAAAGAGTTTGGGATATAAATGTAGTAAGGCCTCTGTTCAGAAGAAGGGACTCTCTTATGTATGCATATTAAAATTAAAGAAATCCTACTCCTAATTTACCAAAGAGGAATGAAAACGTATGTTTACACAAAAGCCTATATGTAAATGCAGTAATTTTATTTATAATTACCAAAAACTTAAAGCAATCAAGCTGTCCCACTGGTGAATAAACAAGTGGTTGGTACATACATGCAATGGAATACTAATACTGCTTGGCAATTTAAAGGAACAAATTACTGGGGGATCTGGCTGGCTCAGGATGTTGATAGAGCATATGATTCTTGATCTCAGGGTTGAGAGTTCAATTTGGTTGTAGAGATTACTTTAAAAAAAATAAAAGGAACACGCTATTAATACATTCAGTAATGTGGCTCTCCTATGCATTATGTTAAATGAAAAAAGCTAGAATCAAAAGACTGCATATGGTATAATTCCTTCTACATTACATCGTGCAATATGCAAAACGAGGAGTAGAAAACAGAGTAATGATTAGCATGGGTTGGTGTGGGGAGAGGCACTTGACCACAAAGGGGACAGTAAAAGGGAATCTCAGGAGTCAACGGAACCATTTTGTATCTTAATTGTGGAGTTACACATTGCATTTGTTACAACGTGGAAGTATACACCTAAATGAACCTTACTGTGCATACATTACAAATTTTATAAGTAAGAAAAACAGGAGACTGAGCAAAGAGTATGAATAGGCTTTTCCTAGAAGAGGAAGCCCTAGCAGCCAATGAATTTATAAGATAATCTAATCACAGGGACACAAAATAAAACAGGTCCAATTTCACATGCATCAGATTGGCAAACATGGAAAAGTCTCGATATTAGATGACAGTTATCAGCAATGTAAACTTGATGGTGGTGATATACATTGGCACAAACTACTTGGAAAAGTAACATGGTAGTGTTTTGTAAAGTCAAAGGTGCCCACATCTTAAAACTAAGCAATTTTCCCCCCCTCAAGATTATTTATTTATTTATTTGATAGAGAAGCACAGGGAGAGAGGGAATACAAGCAGGGGGAGTGGGAGAAGCAGGCTCCCCACTGAGCAGGGAGCCTGATTGTGGGGCCCTATCCCAGGACCCTGGGATCATGACCTGAGCTGAAGGCAGATGCTTAACGACTGAGCCACCCAGGCGCCCCCATAAGTTTTAGTTTTTTAAGTTTATTTTCTTTTAGTAATCTCCATACCCAGTGTGGGGCCTGAACTCCCAACCCTGCGATCAAGAGTCACATGCTCTTCTGACAGCCAGCTTGGTGCCCCCCAATTTATATAAATTTTAAATAACTTATAAGAAGTAAATAATTAAAATTCCTTTTTTTTTTAAAGATTTTATTTATTTATTTGACAGAGAGAGATCACAAGCAGGCAGAGAGGCAGGCAGAGAGAGAGGAAGAAGCAGGCTCCCTGCTAAGCAGAGAGCCCGATGTGGGCCTCGATCCCAGGACCTTGAGATCATGACCTGAGCCGAAGGCAGTGGCTTAACCCACTGAGCCACCCAGGCGCCCTAAAATTCCTTTTTTAAAGTATAAATAATACTTTATAATGTTTAAGGGCTACACATAAACATGTGAACTAGTACATTTTGAAACTGCTTTAGAATGATAAACAGCACGTCCAGGACCGTGGTGATCTCTTGGGGAAGGGTGGAGGAGAATAAGGTAGAGGGGTACACAGAGCTTGAATTCTATCTGTAGTCTTCTCTGAAAATATACAAACCCTATGATCAAGCATTCCACCTTCACAATGGAGAAGCCTGCTCCGAGTGCACTAGAAGACTTGTACGTGAATATTCATAGCAGTTTCCAACCAAGCTTGCTAACTAGGTTCTTTGAACATTCTGTATTGTTATTAATTTTTTGTCTTTAGTTTTAACCTATCAAAAATTGAGGAAGGAACGTTACATTGCCCCACCTTTTATCTTGCTGTAGTGACCTTCTCTGTTCCAAACAATGCATTTTAAATTCTGTTTTGACTTACATTAGTAGAACTACTCAGGCTTTTGGCTAGTATTTGCTTGGTATATTTCTTCATTGCTTAACTGTCAGCCTTTCTGTGTTCTCATATTTTAGGAGTATCTTTCCATATTAGGGGGATTTTCCTTTTCTTCCCCTTATTTGACAACCTCCTTTAACTGGCATATTATATCCATTTGCATCTCTGAGGTCACATTTATTTGTATTTGTTTCTAACATCTTACTGGTTGCTGTCTATCTGTTCTAATTTCCTTTGCTTTTTCTCCTTTCTCAGCTTAAAAAAATTGAATTTTATTTTCTTATTCCATTTTCCCACACTATTAATTTGGAGATTATACATTCTATCTCTGTTCTTTCATTGATGACCCTTGATATGTTAGCATGTATGTTTAACAAGTCTCAAGTTAATACCAGTTCTTCCAAATACTATGTGGATGTTAGAACACTTGAGATAATAATCATCTCTTTCCCAACTTACAAGGTAGTATGCAGTATTTTAGTTTTGTCCTCATTTTTAAAATAAACACCAAATTAAAAGTCTGCTCAGACACCACTTCCTCAATGAGGCCTACCATAGCCACTGTATTTAAAATATCAGTTTACTTGTTTAATATGCATATGGTATATTGTCTGTTTACTCCACTAGAGTAGAGTTTAAGCTCCATTAAGGCAGAGGCCTTCGTTTTGTTCCTTGATCATCTCAAACACTTAGAGCAGTGTCTAGCCATAATAGTTGCATTTGTTGTCTGTGGCTGCTGTAAAAATAATTACCACAAATTTGGTGACTTAAACTCACAGAAATTATTTCTCTCACAGTTCTAGAGGCCAGAAGCTAGAAATCAGCTTCTCCAGGCTGAAACCAAAGTGTTGGCAAGCCACACACCCTGCAGAGGCTCTAAGGGAAAATCAGTTTCCTTGGCATTTCCAGTATTAGATACTGAAGTGGTATTCCTTGCAGCCCTTGGCTCTTGTCCCCTTCCTTCCATCTTCAAAGCTAGCAGCATAGCATCTTCTCTGACTCTGCTTTTATCATATGGCTTTCTTCTCTGTAATCTCCCTCTGCCTCTCTCCTATAGGGACACTTGTGATGGCATTTGGAACCACTCAGATAATTCAAAATAATCTCATCTCAAACTCCTTAATCTGACATGCAAAAACCCTTTTTACACATAAGGTGACATACATTTTAGGGATTTGGATGTTATGTTGGATAGACAGTCTAGTCTACCACAGTAGGTGAAAAATACTTGCTGAATAAATGAACAAATTATTTTATATAATGTAGAAAATTTTATATTTATTGTATATATTTCATATATATATACATTTGTATATATATTTTAAATATTTTTTTCTGACTTATCTCAGGGAACTACTGTAGTTCTGTTTTTAAATTTTTGAGGAACCTCCATACTGTTTTATATATTGGCTGCACAAATTTACATTCCCACCAACAATTTAGGCTGGTTCCCTGTTCGCCACATCCTCCACAACACTTGTTATCACTTGTCTTTTTGATGATAGTCCTAATAGGTACACAGTGATAACTCATTGTGGTTTGGATTTGCATTTCCCTGATCACTGGTGATGCTGAGCACCTTTTCGTGTACCTGTTGGCCATTCGTATGTCTTTGGAAAAATGTCTATTCAGTTCCTCTGCCCATTTTTTTAATTAGATTGTTTAGTTTTGGTTTTTGCTTACTGAGTTGTATGAGTTTTTATATATTTTGGATATATTAACCCCTTCTTAGATGCATGATTTGCAAATATCTTCTCCCATTCAGTAGATTGCCTTTTCATTTTGTTGCTGGTTTCCTTTGCTGTGCAGAAGCTTTTTAGTTTGATGTGGTCCCATTTGTTTACTTTTATTTTCTTGCTTTTGCCTATCTTCCAAGTCTCTACTTCATTTTTTAAACATATGGAATATAGTTATAACTGTTTTAATATTCTTCTCTGCTAATTCTAACATTTCTGCTTTGTTTTTGATAAATTGATAATTCTTATTATGGCTTGTATTTACTTGCCTCATTTATGATTTTGATTGGATACCAGGCACTGTCAATTTCATTATGTTGGGTCTTGAATCTTTTTGTATTCCTATAAATCTTCTTGAGCTTCTTCATAGTATTCTGCACTACTCAGGCAATACCTAGCTGTACTCTATTTGGTGCCCTGTAAATCATGAGGTTGTTGCATTCCGGCTGGTGGGATCAGGCACCGTTTCTGGCCTTATGTGTGCACTAGGCACTGTGTCCTCTAATTCTTTCAGATGGTTCTTCCCCTGTTCCTGGTAGTTTTCTCACGTGAATGCACTACTTAGTACTCCTTTGTAAAGTTTAATTTATTTATTAGAATGAGAGAGAGAGCACGAGACGGGGTAAGTCAGAGGGAGAAGCAACTCTCTAGTGAGCAGGGAGCCCGATGAGGGACTCGATCCTGAGACTCCAAGATCATGACTTGAGCTGAAGGCAGTCGCTTAACCAACTGGCGCCCAGGCGCCCGCTGCTTAGTACTCTGCTGAATATTTGAGGGACACCATCTGCAGATCTTTGGAGTTCTCCCTCTGTGCAGTTCTCTCCTCTCTGCTCTTCTTTCTTACGTGCTCTAGCTGCCTTGGTATCTCCAGATGCTCAGCCATGTCTCCTTAATTCAGGAAGTCTGCCAGGCTGTCTGGGTTCCCCCTCCCTAGTAAATAGGAACAGCTTCACAGACTGGTAGCCCAAGCAACTGGCACAGGGCCGCAAACCCCAAAGGGCCCGTGTTTGGATTTAATGCTCTGTGGTCACCATCTTTAAATTCCTTATAATTTTATCTTCGAATGTGTGTTTTGTAAGTGAAGGCCCATGGGGCTGCAGCGCGTGCACTAAAGGCTTGGGACCAGGGTTCACACATGGCCCTCTTCCCCTCTGTCTTGCTGCTTCTCTGGGACAGCTTCCCTCACCCTCTCTTCCCTTGCCCAGCAACTAATGCCACCCTCTTGTCTCTAGTGGGGATGGGCCTGGGCACAGAGAGAGTCAGAATTAGGTGTCTGTCCCTGTGGTGTATCAGGGCAGGGCATGGTGGTGACCATCGTGTTGCAGGCCGGCAGCCCGTGGTACATTCAGCAGAAGATCCGCAGGGATAAACCTCTTGCCTCCTTTTATCCAGGTTCCAAATCATCCTGGCCCAGAGTTTTCAGTACCCCTGGGGGCTACTCATCCACAGTCTTTGGGGGCGTCAGATTTAAGGGAAGTGCAAATTCCTTGCTCATCTTCCCTGGGGCAGTGACACGGCAGGTGGCGTGAGGGGGAAGCCAACAGCAGGTGTGCACTAAGCGTGCGTGTCATGCCTTGTCAGAGGGCGCGGCTTCTGGGCACCTCTGAGGGTCTGCATTTGCCCTGAAAGGGTCTCGTGCCTGAGGAATGCAACAATAAATAGCACATAAAAAAATTACCATGACAGGGATGCCTGGGTGGCTCAGTTGGTTAAGTGTCTACCTTTGACTTCGGTCATGATCCTGGGGACAGGATCCAGTCCTGCGTGGGGCTCCTTGCTCAGCGGGGAGCCTGCTTCCCCCTCTGCTTGTGTGCTCTCTCTCTCTCTCCCTCTCTGACAAATAAATAAAGAAAATCTTTTTAGGGGCGCCTGGGTGGCTCAGTAGATTAAGCCTCTGCCTTTGGCTCAGGTCATGATCTCGGGTCATGATCTCAGGGTCCTGGGATCGAGCCCCACATCAAGCTCTCTGCTTGGCAGGGAGCCTGCTTCCTCCCCTTCCCCTCTCTGCCTGCCTCTCAGCCTACTTGTGATCTCTGTGTCAAATAAATGAATAAAAACAAATCCTTTTAAAAAATCACCATGACAGGTTGAGCAACTGGGAGAAAGGGAAACTTCTTCCCTGCCTTTTGAATAAGGACCCCCTATCTTTTTTCTTAAGATTTTATTAATTTATTCGTCAGAGAGAAGGCACAAGCAGGGGAGCAGCAAGCAGAGGGAGAAGCAGACTCCCCACTGAGTAGAGAGGCAGCGCTCCATCACAGGACCCAGGGATCATGACCTGAGCCGAAGGCAGACGCTTAATGACTGAGCCACCCAGGCGACCCAGGCATCTATTTTTTTTGTACTGAACCTCCCAACTTTTGTATCCAGCCTGGGTTGGAGGGTACACCTTACTTTTTAACCATATTTCAGGGATCACTTTTCCTACATTGCCTGATGGGTCCTGGAAAACTATTGTTTGATGCATTTTCTATATATTTTTTTTCTTGGTTGGTTAAGGCAAAGGGTAAATCCAAAGGGTTGTTACTCCCTCTTGGATGGAGGCAGAAGTCCTCTACATTTTCATACATTTATCTTTGTGTACTTGGCATCAATGTTACGCAACTGCTTTAGAAAATGTTTAATATTAGATTAATGGCAAGCTAAAGTCAATAGTAATATTTGGAATCCACAGGGATAAACACACATATACATTAGAAAGGGAGGGGTCCAATCATATTAAAATTCAAAACCTATAATTCCCAGGGAAATCATTTCAGGAAATTTGACCAGAATCTGTCCTTGGGTTTTAATATCTGCCCTAGCATCCTAGCCTGTCCCAGCCAGCCCTGGGTTCCAGGATCGCACGTGAAGAGTTAATCCTCAAATGGGTCATTCTCTTCAACTTCCTTAAAGAGCCATGGGACAAGATGTAATTAGTCCTATAAGACCATTTGTCCAAACCAATTGTCCAAAGGCCTAATCCAGAACATAGTGTTTTGAAAGGACACACATAACCTATCATGCCCCACACAGTCTGGCCAGGATTGCATTTGAAGAGTCAAAGTCAACAATGGACAATTTCCAGTGAGCAGATTAGGAATGTTGCCAAAAAGCCAGGGAAGTGCCTAGCGCTCGGGAACAAAATCCAAGGGCTAGAGCCAGTGCTGCTGGTTCCCTCCCTCATCCCACCAAGCGAGCAGGCCCACCCGGTTCCCACCTCTCCCCAGGTGTTTACTCCTTGGTCACTAAGAAAGTCCAACCCATGTAAAGTTTTTTTTGTTTGTTTTTTTAAGATCTTATTTATTTGTCAGAGAGAGAGAGAGAGAGAGAGAGCATGCACAGGCAGGCTCAGGACCCCAGGATCCTGACCGGAGCCAAAAACAGAGCTTAACTGACTGAGCCCCCCAGGGGTTCCCCTTGTAAAGGTTCTGACCATTAACCTTTAACCAGCGAAGTAAAAGTACAGTGATTTGAGACAGAAGATCTGAGTTCTGGGCTTCACTGTTTTCATTCAAGTAGGGGGGAAATAATTTTCTTACCTTCCTTTATGTGTTTATTGTAAGGATGAACTTAAGGGGGGCAGGTTGATATAGTGTAAAGAGCATGTTGGAATCCAACAAAATGATGTTTCCAATTCCAGTATAAACACTTCATAGTTGTGTGACTTTGGGGAAGTTACTTAACCTTTAAGCATCCTAGTTTCCTAATCTAGAAGGAGATAATATCTGTATCACAGAGACATTGTGAGGATTAAATAAGATAATGTTAAGAAGTGTTTGACCTCTAATGGGCACTCAAAAAATGGTAATATATTCCAAAATCCAGATGATAATATTTTTTAAAATCCTATACAGATGGAACAAGGGGATACACAATGGGAGAGATTCACTGACTTTTTTCTTTTTAAGAGAATGTGACCCTTCTTTATAAAGATCGATTATCCTGGCTTTTTGCTATAACATCTTTAAATACAAGATTTCACAGTAATCATTTTCAGAGAAGCTTGGGAAGGTAACATTTCAGAAAAGGATTGACAAAAGACTTGGAAGGCGGGCAAAGACCTCTAGCTCTACCCACATCCCAAAATAAGGTACTCTGGGAATGAGCCTAGGACACTTATTTCCTCAGTTGAGATAGATGGTTCTTGATTTTTTTTGGAGGGAGGGAGTCCTTCATAAGCAAAGCATACTTCACATGTTGCATGATCTTGTATTTCCCCAACAGAATGTTCACTAGTCAGGGCGCCTGGGTGGCTCAGTTGGTTGAATGTTCAACTAGATCTTGGCTCCAGTCTTAACCTCAGGGTCATTGGTTCAAACCCCATGTTGAACTCCATGCTGGGTGTGGAGCCTATTTAAAAAAAAAAAAAGAATGTTCACTACTCTTTTTTTTTTAAAAGATTTTATTCATTTATTTGACAGACAGAGATCACAAGTAGGCAGAGACACAGGCAGAGAGGAGGAAGCAGGCCCCCTGCCGAGCAGAGAGCCCGATATGGGGCTCAATCCCAGGACCCTGAGATCATGACCCGAGCCGAAGGCAGAGGATTAACCCACTGAGCCACCCAGATGCCCCGAATGTTCACTACTCTTTATGTAGTTTTTTGTGCAACCCTGATAACTTTCACATTCTAGTTTCATTTCATTCTAGTTTCATTTCATTTCATTTTATAACCCTACATCGCTTCTTATTGGAACTTTCTACACTCCCTCTGCTTTTGTATGTATCAGATATACGTTAATAATGTTCATTAAGGGGCGCCTGGGTGGCTCAGTGGGTTAAAGCCTCTGCCTTCGGCTCAGGTCATGATCCCAGGTCCTGGGATCGAGCCCTGCATGGGACTCTCTACTCAGTGGGGAGCCTGCTTCCTCCTCTCTCTCTGCCTGCCTCTCTGCCTACTTGTGATCTCTGTCTGTCAAATAAATAAATAAAATATGTCAAATAAATAAATAAAATCTTAAAAAAAATAATGTTCATTAAACTGCTCAAACCAAAGCAAAACCACAGCAAACATGCCTGAAGAACACTAGTACCAGAGACCGAAATGATGGTCAGTAACCATCTGCGAGTGGCAGAAAGAGTTGGCCATGTTTTCTCTCCATACAGCTTTGTGAGTCTGAGAAATGTCTCAGGTAGAGAAGTTTCTGTGGATAGGGAACTTACTGTATGCCAAGCATTGCCTCAGGGGCTGAGAATGCAGTGGGGAGCAAGACACACCTCGTCTCTGCTCTTCCCAAATTCTTTTTTTTTTTTAAGATTTTATTTATTTATTTGACAGAGAGAGAGAGAGGGAACACAGGCAGGGGGAGTGGGAGAGGGAGAAGCAGGTTTCCCGCTGAGCAGAGAGCCTGATGCGGGGCTCCATCCCAGGACACTGAGACCATGACCTGAGCTGAAGGCAGAGGCTTAACCCACTGAGCCACCCAGGTGCCCCATGCTCTTCCAAAACTCTTAGTCTAGCAGAGGAGACAGATCAGGAGATGGGCAATTGTCATACAGTGTGGTGAAATGAGAGGGAGCTATAGAAGCACAGAGGAAGGTCACCTAACCCAGACTTGGGGAGCAGAGACTTTTGGAGGAAGTAATGTCTAAGCTGAGACCAAAAGGATAAGTAAGATTTCATCAGGTAAAGATGAAGGGAAGAGGGTCTTATGTAGGGAATGTGGCCTGTTCAGGGAACCGAAAGTACTTCTGTCCTGCTGGATTCAAATTGTGTTGAGGAAGGCTGGAGAGGTAAGCTGAGATCCACAGGGCCTTGTAAGCCATGACAAGGGAGGGAGTAGTTGGGTGCTCTGGAGGGAGACAGTGGAGGCTCAGTTGTCTCTTCTACTTAGTACTGTGAACTTGAACAAGTTATTTAAGATTTTCAGCCTCAGTTTTCTCATGTGTAAAATGAGGACAGTATTCAAGTAATATCTACCTCATAGGCTTAAGTGTTAATGAAATAGTTCACATAAGATACCTAATGCATAGCATGTGTTCAATAAATATTAGCAATTATTTCTTTTTTTTAAAGATTTTATTTATTTGAGACAGAGACCAAAAGCAGGGGAAGAGGCAGAGGCAGAGGGAGAAGCAAACTCCCCGCTGAGCAGGGAGCCCGATGTGGGGCTCAATTCCAGGACGCTGAGATCATGACCCAAGCGAAGGCAGACGCCCAGCCGACTGAGCCACCCAAGCTCCCCATTAGCAACTATTTCTATATTATTTCTTCTAATATGAAGTTGACATGTTTTGGCTGTTAAAGATTTAGATAGATTTAGACAGGATATGTGTATGTATTGTATATGTATATACATATATACACACATTTTTTCCACATTACATATTTTAAAAGATTTTATTTATTTATTTGACAGAGAAAAAGAGATCACAAGTAGGCAGAGAGAGAGGAGGAAGCAGGCTCTCCGCTGAGCAGAGAGCCCGATGTGGGGCTCGATTCCAGGACCCTGAGATCATGACTTGAGCTGAAGGCAGAGGCTTAACCCACTGAGCCACCAGGCACACCCCCATTACATTTTTTTACCTTACTTTTGTTGATTATGAAACAGAAGTACTATACATTGATATAGTGCTATTTGGATTCCTTTTCTTTTCTAATTTGTCTTCCATGGCTTTAATATCTTAAACATCATTATGCCCCCAGTGATAGTGTCTTCTGTCTTACTCTGCGTTCTCCCTGCGTCTATGCCTTGTGGCTCTGTAAATCTTAGTTGATAGCCTTAGGAAAGTGCGCCCCCTGGCGTTCGTCTTGTGTCAGTTCAAGAGACAATGTCCCATTGACTGTGGTCTAAGGCCCCTGCCTACTGCCTGTGAATGGAGACCTTTAGTCCCAGAGAGTATGGGGGCCGTTGAAGCCGTAGATTTTACAATAGAAAACCTCTGGCTACTATAAAATAGTCTTGTCCTTTCAAAGGTATCATACATTTCCTAATTAATATATAGCCCACATTAGTTGATCCATGGCCCAAAGATTAAAACATATAAAACGACTTTCCTAGAAGAAAAAAAGTCATAAGGATTTGGAGACCTCAGATCAAGGCCTTAGAATCCACTATTACTGTGTGGCCTTGGGAAAGTCCCCCCAGTTGGGCCTTCCATTTTTGAGATGAAAAAGACTGGATCCGTGTTTCATGAAATATATTTTTTAGAATACTCTACTAATTTTGAGGGATTACATACAAAGAAGAGAGGAGAGGCTACAAATAAACTGGGAAAATGAGGGTTAAACGAAATTAAAGTGTTTCTTTACCGCAAGCCTTCTCAGATTTTTACAGTGCTAACACAGTATTACAAATTTGCAAGAACATGGCTAGAGCTTCCCAATGGCAGTCGACTGCAGAACCTTTTGCTGGCAGAGCATCCTACAGGGCCAACATACTATTTTTTTAAGATTTATTTATTTATTTGACGGAGAGATCACAAGTAGGCAGAGAGGCAGGCAGAGAGAGAGGGAAGCAGTCTCCCCTCTGAGCAGAGCGCCCAATGTGGAACTCCATCCCAGTACCCTGGGATCATGACCTGAGCCGGAGGCAGAGGCTTTAACCCACTGAGGCACCCAGGTGCCCCCAGGGCCAACATTCTAAAGAAAACATTCTTGAAAATGCTGGTCAATGCTATGATTTAATTTGGTGAATCTTTCTGATCACTGGGTTCCTTTGCTAAGTAAAAACAAGGTCAAGCCACCAATCTGCTAATGTTAGGACACCAAGTCAGTGATAAAGATAATTTAACAGCAATCAAGAACATAGCCTCTTAATAATAGTAACAAAAACAATAATAATAGTTCATGTTTATCGAGTGCTCTATCTGCCAAGCACTGTGCTAAGTGTGTTATGCATGTTACCTCATTTCATCCTTACAATAACCCAATGAGTCTATTACTATTATCCCCATTAAAATTTTTTTTAAGATTTTATTTATTTATTTGACAGACAGAGATCACAAGTAGGCAGAGAGGCAGGCAGAGAGAGGGGGGAAGCAGGCTCCCTGCTGAGCAGAGAGCCCAAAGCGGGGCTTAATCCCAGGACTCTGAGACTATGACCTGAGCCGAAGGCAGAGGTTTAACCCACTGAGCCACTCAGGCGCCCCCCACCATTAAAAATTTTTTAAAGTGGGTGCCTGTATGGCTTAGTTGGTTAAGTGACTGCCATCAGCTCAGGTTGTGATCCTGGAGTCCCGGGATCAAGTCCCGAATCAGGCTCCCTGCTCAGCAGGGAGTCTGCTTCTCCCTCTGACCCTCTCCCCTCTCATGCTTTCTCTCTTACTCTCTCTCAAGTAAATAAATAAAATCTTTTTGAAAAAAATTTCAAGTGAATTTATTATTTTTATTATTTTGAGAGACAGAGAGAGCAGGGAGGCCAGAGCCAGAGGGAGAGGGAGAGTGAGAATCTTACGCAGGCTCCACGCCTGACTTGGAGCTCCATCTCACATGCTTCAGATTATGACTTGAGCCAAAATCGTGTCAGATACTCAACTGACTGAGCCACCCAGGCACCCCTAAAAATTATTTTTCAAGATTTAATTTTAGGAGCACCTGGGTGGCTCAGTGGGTTAAGCCACTGCCTTCGGCTCAGGTCATGATCCCAGGGTCCTGAGATCGAGTCCCCCAGGGGGCTCCCTGCTCAGCGGGGAGCCTGCTTCTCCCTCTGTCTGCTGCTCCCCCCGCTTGTGCGCTCTCTCTCTCTGACAAAAATACTTTAAAAAATGATTTTTTTTAAAGGATTATATTTATTTATTTATTTATTTGACAGCGATAGAGTGAGACAGAGCACAAGCAGGGGGAGCAGCAGACAAAGGGAGAAGCAGGCTCCCCACAGAGCAGGGAGCCCTATGGGGGACTCGATCTCAGGACCCTGGGATCATGACCTGAGCCGAAGGCAGATGCTTAACCGACTGAGCCACCAGGCGCCCCAAAATGTCATTCTTCAACAAATGTTTTCAGAAGACAAAACTCATTTAAAAAGTTGTCTTTGCTTCTTTTGGAAATTTCACCACATTTGGATGCTGAAAATCATAGGCCGTCTTAAATTTTGTTTTGTTCAGGTACAGAATATAAATGTACCCAATTAAAATTTTATCCAATTAAGAAATAAGAACTCTATCAAAAAGTCAAGTGTTGGGGTGCCTGGGTGGCTCAGTGGGTTAAAGCCTCTGCCTTTGGCTCAGGTCATGATCTCAGGGTCCTGGGATCGAGCCCCGCATCAGGCTCTCTGCTCAGCGGGGAGCCTGCACCCCCTCCCCGCTCTCTCTGCCTACCTCTCTGCCTCTCTGTGATCTCTGTCAAACAAATAAATAAAATCTTTAAAAAAAAAAGTCAAGTGTCTTTTCACAAGGCAAGATATCCCAAAGCACAATTACAGAATTTCATGATTCAGTCCTATTTGTTTCTCACTGTAATCTGTCTCAATCCTTTTTTAGGGAAACATTTTAATGCCTTCCTGTTTTCATTAACCGCAACTCACTAAAAGCTTCAAAAGCCAAAGGGATTTTTTTTAGCTTTCTATTTGTTGAATATTTTGATTAAATATTTTCACGTGATGGTAAACAAAAGACCCTGAAATTTAGAGAACTCTCTTTTTAAAAAATCCAGTGCCATTGTAGGACACTTAGGTGGAGTAACAAAGTAGTTCTTCAGAAAATCAAATGTTTCTAAAATCTGATGCTGCCATGCTAAATTTTTCTTATTTTGGGAGGTAGTCAACATGAACTTTGTCACATACAAAAAATGTTCAGACATTAATTGTGTCTGTAGAGAAAATACATAATATTGCAGTTTGTTTGGGAAGCCTGGGTGGCTCAGTGGGTTAATCCTCCAACTCTTCGATTCGGACTCTACATTTTGGCTCAGGTCATGATTAAGGAGGAGACTAAAGATTCTCTTCCTCTACCCCCTGCTCGCTCTCTTGCATGGATTCTCTCTCAAATAATTAATCTTTGAAAAAATATTACAGTTTGTTTGGATGCAGTTACCAGTTATATGTGTACTATGACCAATCTCAATGTTCCTGTGATTACAGACTTCTTAATTGAGTGAAACATTATTTTTTACCACATTTTCCTCTGCTAGAATTTATGTTCACATTATCATTGGAAAAAAAACAAATAAATGTATTAACTTCCAAAACTGTTATTTGATCCAACACATTGGACGGAATCATTGCACTATTATTAATTTAACTTGTATTTGAAGCACCCAGAGACCCTGATGTAAAGTTGGTATCATGGGACCATTTGTTTGCTAAATTCAGCCAACACTTTAATAGCTGCCACTTCATTTTTCATACATACACAAGGAAATTAAGGATGAAAAATAAGAAAATGAGTTTCGAACAACCATTTGATCTTAAAAAATTATGCTTTATAGCATTATATGTAAATCTTTCCTACCTGCATGTACATTATTAAAGTAACCACCAACTTCTTTTTTATTTTAATTCCAGTACAGTTAACATGCAGTGTTATGTTAATTTTAGGTGTAGAGTTTAGTGATTTAACAGTCCCCCCTCCCTTGCTCATCAGGACAAGCGCCCTCCTTCATCACCATCACCTATTTCCCGCACCCCCTGACCCTCCTCCCTTCTGGTATCCATCCATGTGTTCTCTGGAGTTAAGAGTCTGTTTGTCTTTCTCTCTCTCTCTCTTATTTTTTCCTTTTTGTTTCTTAAATTCCACAGTGAGCGAAATCATATGGTATTTGTCTTCCTCTGACTTGCTTTTCTTACCATTGCATTCTCTAGCTCCATCTGTATCATTGCAATGGCAAGATTTCATTCTTTTTAATGGCTGAGTAATATTCCATTGTGAAATAACTACTGAATTCCGAGGTAGATGCTGATGTTTTGTCATCGGACAGGTATCTTCTGGTTTTTGTGTGATCAGTTCTATCTCTGTGGCCCGCATGGGTGTCAGATGCCAACAGACATCTTGGGTGAGTTACATGTAAATCATTAAATTCCGTACCTACATTTTCATAAATACATATGTTCATTTATTTGTGCTCAGTACTGCCAAGAGGATTTACTGCAAAACAGAAAAGCACTATCAGTCAGTAAAATAAATAGCTGTAGATTTATACCATGCATAAATTGCATAACCATTGTTGCTAGAATGTTCAGACTGCCCTCTCTATGTGCTATATGCAGGGCTGCTTAGTCTCTATTCCCTACACATACTCCATGTACACCTAACACTGTGATTTCCCACACTTCCCATTGACCCTGCCACCTGGTGAGCCAAGAGCTTGTGCGACTGACTATAGAAATTGGAAGTTCAAAGTGGAAATCTATTAAGCCGAAATCAAATTGTTTTGGCACAGCTATTAATTATAATAACTGGTTCAAAGCTGAAAAGCGTGAGACAAACTTCACACCCGTCAGAATGGCTAGGCTAAAAAAGACAAGAAACAACAAGTGTCGGTGAGGATGTGGAGAAAAGGGATGTCTCGTGCGTGGTTGGTGGGAACGTGAACTGGTGTGGTCGCTGTGGAACACAGGATGGCGGCTCCTCAAAGCTTAAAAAAAGAAATGCCGTGGGATCCAGTAATTCTACTTCTGGGTATTTACTCGAAGAAAATGAAAACACTAATTCAAAAAGATATATATGCCCCTATGATTTTGTTTTTGTTTTTTTAAGATTTTATTGTTAAGTAATCTCTATACCCAACATGGGGCTTGAACCTACAACCCTGAGTGAATGAAATAACTGCATGACATGACTTAAAGGTCCTGAAGCAGAATTTTCTGTCTTTCTTTCTAATGTGTTTTATTTGGGAAATAATGGGGAGCAATGTTGGGAGTAGTGTTTTATGAGGTAGGGGGACGGTTTGTGTATAAATTACCTAATGTAAGTCACCTCTGGCAGCATAAACTTCTACTACAGGACTTCCTAATGTGTTTTGTGCCATGCACCTCTTTGAGAATTTGATGAAGCTTGTGAACCCTGACATAGAATAATGTTTTAAATACACACACGTATATAATATATATAAGATTACAAAGGAACCTAATTATATCAAAATATAATTATTAGAATATTCAATAATATGTGATATAATATGGGCTTCTCTCTTAATATATAAAATAGAAAGACCTAGGGGTGCCTGGGTGGCTCAGTTGGTTAAGTGTCTCCCTATGGCTCAGGGCGTGGTCCCAGGGTCCTGGGATCGAGCCCCACATCGGGCTCCCTGCCCAGCAGGAAGCCTGCTTCTCCCTCTCCCACTACCCATGCTTGGGTTCCCTGTCTCACTGTGTCTCTCTCTGTCAAATAAATAAATAAAATCTTTAAAAAAATAAATAGCAAGATCTAGAGATGTAAAAAGTAACAACGTCGAAGTACTGTTGAGCATAAACCACGTATGCAGATACTGACAGTAACAGTCATGTGATATCAAACACAGCCACAGTTTCTACTGGTGACTAAGTCATAGGTTTTGCTAAATTTACTGTGGGTTGTTGCCTATACCCATGATTTAAGGAAATCCTCAATTTCAGTAAAACACTGGTTCGGATAAAGATGCTGTTTTTTCCCCATCCCAGGTCATGAGCCCCTCTGAACTCCATCTACGGACCCTCGGGTAAGGACTCCTGGTGTAGAGTCAGGGAGTTCAGGACATTAACTAGAAGAAAACCTAGTATACCTATATTTATTTCTGTAACTTAGGATCCCATTTGGATTGTCCTTCCTTTACCACAGCTCCTTGATATGTGTTACTAAGTTGCTGGTTCACCCCCCCCAGTGTGGTGGACACAGAATGTATGATCCAGATCACCATTCGAGGAAGGATCTGGCACCATGCATGCTCAGACACCAACTGGCACCCACTTAGGGTCTGCCTCCACTCAAGGTTGTGGGGTCATGCTCTTCCTGGGACAGTCCACATCCCGTGATTGAAAGAGAGGAAGGTATAAAGACCCAGCCTTGTCAGCCTGCTGTGGGATACTCTGATGGGTATGTTCCAGACCTCCCTGTGAAGTCGGCCATGGCTTTGTTCGGCTGACATCTCTGTCCAACTTTTCCCTCCGTCCGATCCCACCTCCCACTCATTTCTGTCATAGATACTGGCCTCGAAACATCATGCCCCCAAATTCCACCTCAGCATCTGCTTCTGGAAACCCCAATCTGTCACACCCCGCTTCCTACCCTTATAGCAACCACCACTAAAGTCCACAAAGTCTGGGGTAACATGTCAGTGCAAACAGAGATGCTTGTGCGTGTGTGACCCAACCTAGCTTGCCCACCCTATGCTTCCCCAAGATGTGCCCCCTTGGCATGCAGATTATTCCGAGCTGGAAACAAGGCCCAAAACACTCGAGAAGAAACGTTGACCTCCCTGCCTAACTGCATGAAGGACTTGGGATAGGGGACCTGCTCCAGAAGAGAGTGGCCACCATAAATAACTACAGTATATTACGAATTAGGGGCCCAGACAGAGAAGAATTTAGAAAAGTCCCTTTGTTAAGATTCCTCTCTGTGTCCTATTGTTTCTAGATGGCCCAGCTAACATATGTTTACCAAATGTTTACTTTTTCATCTTCCTGTGAGTTGCTTTCCTTCCCTTTGTAGTCCCAGACCCCTACCCCCTTCTCCTTAGTTGAGGATGATGTATATACCTCTTTTTTGCCTGCCTCTGGAATCTCATGTGTATGTGGGTTCCCCATACTTACATAATCAAATTTTATTTTCTCCTATTAATCTGTCTCATGTCAACTTAATTCTTGTATCAGCCAAAACTCTGAAAGGTAGAGGAAAATCTACCCCCTTAGCACCTATATCTTGTCCCAGAGCCACAGGAAAGGTCCCGTTGTTGGCCCGGGGGACATGAAGCAGGGAAAGCTTCATGGAGTGGCCTGAATTTGGGGTGAACAATTTAAAGTAAGGAGAGAGAATGGGGAAGAGAACTAAGACCCACTAAGTTTACCTTCTACGTGTCGGGCTAGCTGCTGGGAATGTTGTCTGTCTCATCAGTGGTCTGCTCACAGTGACTCTGTGGGCTACGTGGTTCTACCACCACCAATAACAAAATAAAAACAAGTCCGTTGATTGAATGCAGTACTTACTATCTGTAGGGTACTATTCTGAGCCTTCCCACTCATTACTATTGGGGTTCATTATCAAAGGAACGAGACTGAGACAAAGTGAACGTTATGCAAAGTCTTTTTTTTTTTTTTTTTTTGCAAAGTCTTATTCTATACCAAGCTTTAGAAGTCAGACTGACTGGCCAGGGCCACCTCCGAAGAGAGGGATGATGCCTCGATCTTGCTGGTTTTATAGGGCATAACCGCAGACCCAAAGTATGTGGCTTCTATTGTTAAGGCGTTTACTCCCAGAATCGATACCCGGAACCATACCAGGAATTACAGGGGCGTTTATTCCCGGAATCTGTGGATGTAAAGCCTGTGGATGTAAACAACAATATGGCTACCTAGGCAATATGGAGTTGCTCTGGCTAAGCAGGCCCTAATAGTTAAACAGGTTTTAACATTAAATCAATCCTAACATTCCCCCCTTTTCTTTGGAGATTAGTCAATTTCTTGACTTTCAGCCAGTTTTATGTCTTTCTGTTGTAAGGAGTTATATTGAGTTTGTAGGATTGACATTTTTATCGCCCCAATTCCTCTTTTTTTGTACAAGTGACATTAGGGCATTATCACCCAGAAGCAGCATTCATCTCCCAGGGCTACACAGAGCCCCTTCTTTTTTAGGAATAGTATGTTAAGTCCTTCTTTATTAAAGCTGTGGTTCCTATTGCTGTGGACCCTGCTATTCCTGCCACAACTAGTGCCGGAATTAGGATGGGAACTGCACACTCTGTCCGTTTAATTCCTGCAGTAAGATGTTGGAATCCTTTGGGTCCTCCATAGGATGATAGTAAACAGTTCCTTCCAACGAGGCTTCAACTTTCCCACTTGGTGGTGGCATATCCAAACCAAGTCTCTGGGTTGTTAAGGATGTGGTTCCACCTCTGTCTCTGTCTCAGTGTAGGCAGTTTGGATCCCTGTGTGGGCTCTTTTTAAGACAGACTGTAGCACCTGCAGCGACTGGAGTACAGACTGATCGGTCATTTCCGCTAGGGCAACCTCTTATAGCCATGGACAGAGTGGAGGAGGTCTCCGGAACATTACTTTAAATGGGGTAACCTTGTTTAAGTAGGGTGTACATCACACCCTAAGGAGGGCGAAGGGAAGGAGATACATCCATCCACCGCCAGTTTTCAGAATTAACTTTGCCAAGGTCTCTTTAAGAGGCTGGTTCATGGTGAAAAAATAATGAATACTGTTTTTCTGAAAATAAATAAATTGGGAAAAAAAGGTGAAAAAATAATGAATACTGTTTTTCTTAAAATAAATAAATTGGAAAAAAAAAAGAGGCTGGTTCATTCTCTCTACTTGTCCAGAGTTCTGGGGCCGGTAGGCACAGTGTAGTTTTCAATTAGTGCCCATGGCCTTGGCCAATGCCTGTGAGACTGAACTCACAAATGCAGGGCTGTTGTTTGACCTGATCTCGAGAGGCAACCCAAACTTAGGAATTATTTTTTTTGTAGTAGTTTTTTGGCTACTATTCCCGCCATCTCATGTTTGGCGGAAAAAGCCTCTACCCAGTCTGAAAACGTTTCCATAAAACTAACATATATTTGTGTCCAATGGGTTCTGTTATTATCCCTACAGAATATTAGGCAAGATCATCTAAACAAGCTATTGTGCAACTTTTCTGAAGTCTATCTCAAGTTGTCTAGCTTAGGTAAATAAACATTTAAAGACAACAAAATCTAGAACTTAATATCCATAAAGGTGTGTTACTGAAACATAATTTTTCTCTCTAAAATAACCCTCATTTCCAGACATAGCTAAATCAGGACTAATTTATTTGAAAAACAAGTTCAGTTTTAACAAACTTGGCCTAATTATTTACATAGGTTCCGCAAGAACAGTGAGTGATCATATAGATCTTTTAGAATCTGCTATGCTAGAGCTTCTTTTTATTTATTTATTTATTTATTTATTTATTTATTTAACAGACAGAGATGACAAGTAGGCAGAGAGGCAGGCAGAGAGAGGAGGACGCGGGCTCCCTGCTGAGCAGAGAGCCCAATGTGGGGCTTCATCCCAGGACCCTGGGATGATGACCTGAGCTGAAGGCAGAGGCTTTAACCCACTGAGCCACCCAGGCACCCCTTTGCTGGAACTTCTTATAAGGAATCTCTAGGTTGAACTTATAATAGCCTCTCCAGGCCAGAAGCCAAGCCAAGTACTTGCCATCAGACATGACTGCCATACCTGTCAATTTTGGTGAATTCCTCTTTCTGAGGTCCCCAATATATCCTGAGGTTCCTGCACCTTCCAGGAAGTGACATTCTTTACTTACTTGGTGAGGCTGTTGGGAACTCTGTGAGCAAGGTATCAGGCCAACAGTTTCAAGGGGATTTATGGCTCCAGGTTTCATAAAGTCAACCTTAGTTCCTTAAAGCTGTCTAGTCATATCTGAGTCTTTTTCAAATTTGACATTCCAGTCTAAGCCTTGGTAAAATAACCAGTGTTTCCAGTGGTGTCCTGTTACAAAGAGAACAGATTTTTATCGAGCTTATGCAAATGACTGATTGTCGTGGAAGAAAGAATACTTACCGAGACCTTTTAAGTTTTAGAGGGTTCAGATAGAAAAGTTGAATGTCTTGATTTGTTTACAAATGAATATTTTTACATTTCTGTAAGTCACAGACATTTTAAGAAAAAAAGCTTTTTTAGTCTGGAAGAGCAAACATTAGAGAACCAGCAATGTTTAAAATAACAGATACAACATTAAGAGACATAACATTACAATCTTTTAGTTCATCTTGTCCCATGTTACTAATTCTGGTTTAGTTTGAATGCAGCTCTTATTTCTGGAAATTTTTACCCATTTCAGTTCCAGGATTTCAACATATCAAAGACCTGTATTTGTCCTGAAAGTCTCCCATATGAATTTCCTTTAAGGCAGAATTCATTTTACAAGAGAATTATAACAATTACAAATGACAAAAACTCAGAATAGATATGATTAAATATCAAGTGATGACCCCTATCAAAACATTAAAACTTTAGGAAATGCATAGAATCTCTATAATAGCTATAACATTTACCCAGATGTAACCCAAGGTTTATCATTGGTTTAGCAGTACTTCCTGGATAACTTAGCATACCAAGGAAAAGCCTTATGAGTCAAAAAGATCTCATTTATAATTTAAATCTTATTGACAATTGTTAAAATCTAAGTTTTAAAGTACATGCTTAAATAGGATTAAGGATGTTTAAGATCTGATAAAACAAAACATAGAAACTAGTTTCTCTGGGCAGGCAAAGAGAAAACCATTTACATTCTCTCTCTTTTTTTTAAGATTTTACTCATTTTATTTGACAGACAGAGATTACAAGTAGGCAGAGAGGCAGGCAAAGAGAGAGAGGAGGAAGCAGGCTCCCTGCTGAGCAGAGAGCCTGATGCAGGGCTCGATCCCAGGACCCTGGGATCATGACCTGAGGTGAAGGCAGAGGCTTTAACCCACTGAGCCACCCAGGCGCCCCATTTACATTCTCTTTTTAACAGCAGATCAATTAATACATAATAGTTAACATTTACTTGAGTGGATCATCAATATAGATTTGTCATAACAGAAGGCTTTAATCTTTCTTCCTTAAATACTATGCCTCATTTGAACAGAAACATTTTACAGGAAAAGATTTATTAGTCTTTTTTTTTCTTGTGAATAAATCCATCAAAACTGATCTAATATGGTCAAATTTTCAACATATTTCATTGTTTCCTTTTAAACCTATAAACCAAGGCAAATAAAAGTCATTTTCCCCAATCCTCCTATGACTTATTATATACCCTAAAGTTTAGTTTTTATTATCTCCTTTCATGTTCTGGTGCAACCAGACATTTTTACTTTAAGACAAAACTACTTACTCTCTTGGGCCCTCTTTTTGTGTGTGTACAGTTTTTTCTAAACTTACTATCAGTCAACTGTCTTTTTTCTGGTTTTTCAGACAACATTAAAACTCTTAATAAAAACCTTGTGGGGTTTTTTTTGTTTTTGTTTTGTTTTGTTGTTGTTGTTTTGTAGTCTGTCCTGACCACACCTAAATTTTTTTTTCCTGAAGATTTCCCTTCATAAACCTTTTACAACTTTCTTTTGCATCCAGGTTTTGTCCCAAGCCATTTCCTTTCAAACAACCATCTCATTTAGGACAAAATTACCTTTTATCTTTAACAAAATGTATTCCCATTCCTTATCTTTCTTATGTATCTCCTATTTTTTTTAACATATAGGGTTCTTTCTCTTACTTCCATCAGTCTTAGTTACAGTTAGCAGAATTTTCTATTCTTAGAAACACTTCAGTCTCTAGTGATGGTTAAGTACTAACCAGTTGTGAATAGTTACAACAGAATTCTGTAGAGGGCAAATTTATGAATCAGTTAAGCACAAAATATGTTTACCAATAGATTTAAATATTCTTAGTTTCTTTTCAGTTACAAGTCAAAAGCACAAACCTACATCAAATACTCAATGTGTTAGCATTTTATCCCATTTGGTTAAGACCTAGATGTCCAACAAATTTAATTTCATTTATCATCCAACCAAAACTTTAAAGTTTCAGGTTACCAAAGACTTTGAAAGTTACTTTAACAATTACCCATTAAAACTTTGAGACAGACAATTAACCATCAGTTTAGTTATTTCTTTGATAATAGGTTTTAACAAATAGCATGAGCTTATTTGACCTTCAGTAAAATTTGATTAACATTTCACATTTTCTGCTGTAACTTTAAAGACATGTCTATCTTAATTAAACCAACAAACTTAACTTCTCCCTGGTGGGCTATACCCTGGAGCTCCACAACCAGACAGACCAGATCCTGCAGAATAAAATCTCGAGATCTTACCTCCGGAGGCTTTTCCCAGAAATTCTGATGCTGACTCAGTTCTCGTCATTTAATTGCGGACGAGCCCTCAGAATGTTGGGTCCGTTATCAAAGGAATGAGACTGAGACAAAGTGAAAGTTATGCCAAGTCTTCTTATTCTATACCAAGCATTATGAGTCAGAGTGACGAGCCAGGGCCGCCTCCGAAGAGAGGGATGACGCCTCGATCTCACAGGCTGGTTTTATAGGGCATAACTGCAGACCCAAGGTATGTGGCTTCTATTGTTAAGGCGTTGACTCCCGGAATCGACCCAGAACCATACCAGGAACTACTGGGGCATTTATTCCTGGAATGAAGTCTGTGGATGTAAACAACAATATGGCTACCTAGGCAATATGGAGTTGCTCTGGCTAAGCAGGCCCTAATAGTTAAACAGGTTTTAACATTAAATCAGCCCTAACAATTACTATCTCATTTATTCCTTAAGGGTCCTCAAGGCCTGGGGAGTTTTCAGATCTTGGAGACATACACCAGCTCCCACCCTCTAGCACTGGGGTTCCATGGACTGCACTTAGGATTAACTTCTGTGATAACCGTTCTACCATCAATTTCACAAGACTTTACTACCATGCAGCAGCCCAGATTCGAGCCAACCCCTCCCCCCAACTCTAGAATAGAGGCCAAATGATCCCTTTTTCTGTTCCTCCTCTGCTGACCCTGATTCACTTAGGACCCTGTGAGAAGCTGAGGCCCCGGGAAAATTAGCTGCTCCTACAGCTGAGTGGCAAGATTTTGAGTTCAGACCTAGGCCAGCTTGACTCTTTAGCCTTTTTCTTGACACTGGTCATGTGTTACATCTACTGGGCAGTGATGTTCCTTTCTTTCTTTTTTTAAGATTTTATTTATTCATTTTAGAGAAATAGAGAGAGAGAGAACACAAGCAGAGGGAGCAGCAGGCAGCGGGGGAGAGAGAAGTAGACACTCTGATGAGCAGGGAGCCTGACATGGGGCTCCATCCCAGGATGCTGGGATCATGACCTGAGCCAAAGGCAGTTGCTTAATGACTGAGCCACCCAGGTGCCCCTGGGCAGTGATGTTTCTTTTCTGGTTTTGTTTTGTTTTTTTAAAAAAATGATTTTATTTGTTTTATTGAGAGAGAGAAAAAGCACTAATGGTGGGATTAGAGGGGCAGAGGGAGAAGGAGAAGAGCAGACTCCCCATCTGAGCAATACCTGAGCTAAAGGCTCACTGACTGAGCCACCCAGACACGCCTCTTCTCTGTTTCTGATGCCCGATGGCATTGTGCTTTCTTAGGTGTCACAACCATAGTAAATAAAGTACTAATGAAAAGTCCTCATTTAGGAAAAACTTCACAGGTAAAACCATGTGCCTATATTTACAGAAATTTAAGGCTTTAAAATAAGTAACAACTCACCAAGAAAAGGCAGGAGATAATAATTTTTTTCACTACTCAGTGACATTGATAAAAGAAATATATTTTTGCATTTTATCAGTTCTTAATTTTGATTACCATTTATTACTTCTCTGAATGTGTTCATTTTAAAAAGCTTTGTTGAGGTATTACTGACATTCAATACACTACACATATTTTAAGTGTACAATCTGATGAGGTTTGACATATGTACATACGCGACACAAGTGGGGTGTCTCTATGTCGAAATTGACTAGAGCCAACCCAAGAGAGCCCCACACTTTGGTGCAGGCTCCTGCGCTCATAAAGGGTACCAGGTGAGTAATTACACCAGGTAAAGACTTCAAAGCAACTACTGCGATTGAACTCAGAAGTACCGACTTTAGACATAAAGGACAACACTTTATTGTTCTTTCCTCCAAGAAGCCATAATTAACTGGTAAGGATTGCATTCCACTCTTGGCGCCAAAGCCGAGAATAAAACAGCGTCACAAGGCAAAAACATGCTGCATTTAGAAGCTAGGCCTCCAGGGGGGAGAAAGCTCCTGGAGAAATGCCTAGAAAGCGGCAAAGCCTCCGGGAGTCACTCGCTCAAAATACAATAGTCGCTTTGCCAAGCAAGGTCTCCTTGACCGCTGGCACCGAGCGCAGCCTCCCACAGCGGCAGCCGGCCCTCCAAAGGTACCAGACGCAAGAGACACAAAAGGCCAATGTCTGGTCCGGATCGATGCGCCGCTGTTCCCGAAACGCCGACCCATAAGTGCAAAGGCGCACCCGCCGGCCCAGATCCCCCTCCTTCCACCGCCCTTTCCGCTCCGGCCCGCCCGGCCCACCCCGCGGAGAAGCCGAAGGAAATTTGCCGACGACGCTCCCCGCGCCTGTAACAATACCAAGAAGGGGTGGGGAAGGGAGGCAAAGCTCACCACTTCTGGTTTAGTTTCGTTTTTATTAAAAACTTCACGTGATTGCCCGACTCTTGACTCAGCGATTTCGCCAAACAGCCTCCTTTAATTTATTGGTTTGTCATCACCGCCTTCACCTTTTCTTGTACAGTGCTACCTACCAATTCCGAACATTTAAGCGGAATTCTCCCATTCGATACAACGAACAAATAAATTAGCTGTTCAATTCATTTAGCCAATTCGTTTCAAGCTCCCAAATGAGAAGCTAGGGGTTTTAAATAATTGCCACACGTTTTCTTCAAAGGATCATCGGGCTTTTTTTTTTTTTTCTTTCACTCTTCCACCTTAGTTCTGGATTATTACAGATCCATTCTTAAGTAAATGAAAGAATTAGATAAAGACTTCATAAACAGTTGTCCCGGAACTTTTTCTCCCTCCCCCAGAAATGCATCCCAATAATGACAATGCAGATAAGTTTTGGGTAAATTCAATTTTTAGAATACAAAGCTTGGTTTTTGTTTTTAAACGTTTATTTTAATCTTTATTGTTTTATTTTGTTTCAAGTTTTTTATTTGCTTTAGTCACCTCTACACCTGTGTGGGGCTTGAAAATCAAGAGTTGCATGCTTCTCGGACTGAGCCAGCCAGGCACCCCTCATTTTAATCTTTATAATGAAAATAATACTCATTATAGAAAATGTGGACAATCAGACAATTCAAAAGACAAAAAGGCTATTATTTACAATCTCAACGCTGGGGAACAATTCTGGTTAATGATTTGGTGTCTTTCCAGTCTCTTTATTATGGAATTTTTTTTTAAAGATTTTATTTATTTATTTGACAAAGATCACAAGTAGGCAGAGAGGCAGGCAGAGAGAGAGGGGGAAGCAGGCTCCCTGCTGAGCAGAGAGCCCGATGCCGGGCTCGATACCAGGACCCTGAGATCATGACCCGAGCCGGAGGCAGAGGCTTAACCCACTGAGCCATCCAGGTGCCCCTATTATGGAATTTTTTTTTCTTTTTTAATTTCAATCGTGGGACGCCTGGGTGGCTCAGTTGGTTAAGCAGCTGCCTTTGGCTCAGGTCATGATCCCAGCGTCCTGGGATCGAGTCCCACATCGGGCTCCTTGCTCGGCAGGGAGCCTGCTTCTCCCTCTGCCTCTGCCTGCCTCTCTGTCTGCCTGTGCTCGCTCTCTCTCCCTCTCTCTCTCTGACAAATAAATAAATAAAATCTTTAAAAAATAAAAATAAAATAAAATAAAAATAAAAATTTCAATCGTTGGAAAGAAAAATTGTTCTCTACCACTCAAGGATCTTTTGGCTGGTCTAAGAATTAAACTGGCAAGAGACAGATTGAACAGGTTAACAGGAGGGGGCTCTGTTCCATCTCCAAGAATATGAGACCACAGGCAGTTATGAATTGAGGTTTATATACCATCTAGCATTAAGGAGAAGGAATTAAGTTTCTGGATCTTTAAAGGGAAGAAGACAATTCCTAGGAAGACGAAAAAAGAATAAATGTTTGGTGAAAAATGTTTCCTGGGTCATACAGAAACAATGGGACATAGAGAGAAATTTTTACAGATTTTGCTAACTTCCTCTGTGTCCACCACCCCAAGTTCATAGTATAATGTAGGTATCTAAGGGGACTCTTCCCTTCCTGGAGTGGGTTTTCTATTTCAATTCTTTTAGGCAGTTAGAGGGAAGGGAGAGAAGAAAAACTTCTTGAATCTTCCATTTCTTCAATATAATCAGCTTAAGGGGCGCCTGGGTGGCTCAGTGGGTTAAGCCGCTGCCTTCAGCTTAGGTCATGATCTCGGGGTCCTGGGATCGAGTCCTGCATCGGGCTCTCTGCTCAGCGGGGAGCCTGCTTCCCTCTCTCTCTGCCTGCCTCTCCATCTACTTGTGATTTCTCTCTGTCAAATAAATACATAAAATCTTTAAAAAATATATAATCAGCTTAAAATTATCCACATGCTAAAGAGACATTTTGGGGTGGCTAATATTCCACCCCTCCATAATTATACAGTTTCCTTTCCAACTTTCCCCCCTCATTACAACAATGGCATCTTCCCATTATATTAAGAACACAACTTCTAAAGATTTTATTTATTTATTTGACAGACAGAGATCACAAGTAGGCAGAGAGAGGGAGAGCAGAGAGCTCCACTGAGCAGAGAGCCCGATGCGGGGCTTGATCCCAGGATCCTGGGACCATGACCTGAGCCTATGACAGAGACTTTAACCCACTGAGCCACCCAGGCGCCTCAAGAACACAACTTTTAATAACCACTTAATAGTCCACTGTATTCATGTAACAGGCATCATCTAATCCTCCATTTGGTGACATTCTGGCTCAAAAATTTCAATTGAGGGACGCCTGGGTGGCTCAGCTGGTTAAGCGGCTGCCTTCGGCTCGGGTCATGATCCCAGCGTCCTGGGTTCGAGTCCCGCATCGGGCTCCTTGCTCGGCGGGGAGCCTGCTTCTCCCTCTGCCTCTGCCTGCCACTCTGTCTGCTTGTGCTCACTCTTGCTCCTCTCTCTCTCTGACAAATAAATAAGTAAAATCTTTAAAAAAAATAATAAAAAAAAATTTCAATTGAGCAAACTCTTTAAAATAACCTAGAGGTAAATTCTTTCCACCCTCAGATTCAATCTATTCTTACAGGCGAAGGGGTGAAGAACGTTTCCCTTTTTCCCTTCTGTGCTTCTTGGCCTGGCCTCATAATCAAATTGACGTAAGACAGATTAACAGGAGGAAAATGAACAAATAAAAATATGAGACCCCCCCCCCCAGGCACAGGCAGGTCCTAGAGGCTGGTGTTGTCTTCCTTGGCTGAGGAGAAAGGGGGTAGTGGCCTCAGGCTTCAAGGGGGAGGAGGACAATTCACAGGAAGATGAGAAAAGCTATTGTTGGGTAAACAAATATTTGCCATGCCAGACATCTCTCTGATAGAAAAAGTTCACCCTGGGGCGCCTGGGTGGCTCAGTGGGTTAAAGCCGCTGCCTTCGGCTCAGGTCATGATCTCAGGGTCCTGGGATCGAACCCCGCATGGGGCTCTCTGCTCAGTGGAGAGCCTGTTTCCTCCTCTCTCTCTCTGCCTGCCTCTCTGCCTACTTGTGATCTCTGTCTGTTAAATAAATAAACTCTTTTTAAAAAAAAAAGAAAAGAAAAAGTTCACCCTGGGGGTGCCTGGGCGACTGTCAGTTAAGCATCCAACTCCTGATTTCAGCTCAGGTCGGGATCTCAAGGTTGTGCTGCGTTCCAGCTTAAGATTTTTTTCTCTTTCCCTCCCTCCGCCCCTCCCTACCTCTCTCTCCCTCTCAAAAAGAAGAACAAAAAAGTTATCTCAGGTTAACAGCTCTCTTCCAGGTACAGACATACTATCTAAATTCATTTAAGTGGTTATGGGGAGAGGTAAAAAGCTTTTCCTGAGTTTGCTGGGTTTTAATCGCCTTCAGCTCAAACCGTTCCACATCCCCAAGTGACACACTTTGGGGTACTGTGCTCTGCTCCCCTTCCTACATTTTTGAGTTCTCCTTTATTGGGTTTATGTAAGGCAAACCACGCCGGAACTTTTGCTTAAGTTTAGCAGTTGTTGGAGGTTTTCCTGCAAATGCATGTTGGATCACTCCCAACTCTGTTGTTCTAACCATCTTCTGTGTTTTCCCCAAAGCGCTTCATCATTTTTTTAATAATTTTTTTTATTTGACAGAGAGAGATCACAAGTAGGCAGAGAGGCAGGCAGAGAGAGAGAAGGGGGGAAGCAGGCTCCCTGCTGAGCAGAGAGCCCGATGCGGGACTCTATCCCAGGACCCTGAGATCATGACCTGAGCCGAAGGCAGAGGCTTTAACCCACTGAGCCACCCAGGCGCCCCTCCAAAGCGTTTCAATACATCCGTAAGCGCCTAGGTCAGTGGAAGAGTGGTTTAACTGCCTTCCCACTCATTTCCTGCCCAACGAGGCGAGGAGAGAAATGTGGGGAGAATGGGCAAGCGCTGGAACAGCAGTCAGTGCTAAGGAGGGGAGAAGCGGGCTGAGCGCCAGGGGACGCACCCCCAGGTGTCAACAGCCCATCCAGTCCCAGTGAAATGCAGCCTGTGCGTCACCCTGGGCAGACCCACCCTGAGCCACACAACGTCTTCCTCTTACAGCTTTACCCCAGGATCCGGCCAAGCATGAGCACAGAGAAGAGAATACACTCATGCATTCAACAGTACTTCCTGAGTATCTAGTATGTTCTAGGAATTGTTCCTGGTGCCTAGGCCACCTCAGGGAACAGAAAAGACACAGATTCCTGCGCCTGGGTCCTTAGCATTTTAGTGGGGGAAGACGAACCCTAAACGATAAACATAATAATAAAGACATTCTAGGGGCGCCTGGGTGGCTCAGTGGGTTAAACAACCCCACCTGCAGGGCAGATTGAAGGGATGAGGGCCTGAACAGGGCTTGAGCTGGAAAGAAGTTACCAGACGGAGGTGCTGGGTGGGCTTTCTGAAAGGTGATTGGTGGAAGGCGTGGGACGGGCAGACAGGACTCACCGCCGAGCCCTGCCCCCAAACTGGCCCATAGTTGTTACCAAAACTGGCAGGTTTCTAGAAGGCTACATGAGAAACCTGTCAGGAGACCATCGAAAAGTGGCATTTGCTTTTATTCTGGGACTTTTTAAGTAGCAAAGGCAGCAAATAAACCGACCCAAACCCCCAAACAACAAACTACATTTTCCACCAAGATCTTATAAAGGCCAGCTTTAAGGGCACAATACTCTGGGATCTACCTCTCCTTCCCTAAAATCTGCGAGTCTTGCCTACAGGTGTTGGTTTGTTAGTTTTCTACTGGCTACTTTGACAGATCACCACAAACTTGGCGGCTTAAAACCACACGTATTTATGATCTTACAGTTCTGGAGGCCAGAAGTCCTCAAATCAAAGTGTCTGCAGGGTTGCATTTCCCCTAGAGGCTCAGGCGCAGATTCCGTTTCCCTGCCTTTTCTGCATTATATAGGCTGCCTGCATTCCTTATCTTGTAGTCCCTTTCTTTTCGTGATATCACCGTCCTTTGGATTTTCCATTTATTGTAAATTCCCTCGTCTAAATTGCCTCCTTCTGAGGCACAAGGAATTTCAAAAAGCTGCGGGATCCAAGTTGATAGAGCGCTTAGAGGTCATCTGATTGAAATTTTCTGCTGGTGCTGAAACTCATTCTACATTTTTCTGGACAAACGCTCCTTCGGCTGCTTTTAAACACTTGCGGCAACTCACAACAAGTCACTATGAGTTAGTACTTGTTAAGGTCTTCCTGGTCCACGGTCTTCCTACTGAACCGAATCCTGGCTCCTTGGAAGTCTGAACAAACCTTCCCCTTTTCTCCTGGAACTCCAGAGAACAGTCTTTCTCTTTCCCCGTGTTCGCCCTGTAGGTATTGGAAGACTGCTACCCCCGCTTAAACTTCTATTGTCCAGCCTGAGCATGTGCCCATGGGGAGATTTTCCGGTTCCTCCCCACCCTGGTCTCCCTTTTCTGGAGGCTCTCTAGCTTAGTGCCCTAAAACTGCGGTACCCAGAACTGAATACATGACTCGGGGGCAGAATCCACTGGGAGATAGCACCTTCTTTGACTTGAACTTTCTGTCTTTTAAAGATTATTTTATTTATTTGAGAAAGAGAGCGCTCACAAGCTGAGGGCAGAGCCCAGCACAGGGCTCGATCCCGGGGCCCTGAGATCACAACCTGAGCTGAAATCAAGGGTTGGATGCTCAACCAACTGACCACCCATGCGCCCTTTCCCCTTAATGATCTGTAACAGCTACTTTTTTTCCTGTTAATTTTCCTCTAAAAGTGTGTGTGTGTATACATATACATAAACACACACACACACACACATATATATTAAAGATTTTATTTATTTATTTGACAGAGAGAGATACAGCGAGAAAGGGAACACAAGTAGGTAAAGCAGGAGAGGGAGAAGCAGGCTCCCCGCTCAGCAGGGAGCCTGATGCGGGTGCTCGACCCCAGGACCTGGGATCATGACCCGAGCTGAAGGCAGACGCTTAACGACTGAGCCACCCACCCAGGAGCCTCTAAAACTATATTTTTAAGCAAGTAAAAAATGCACCACAGAATTTTCTGGTTATAAAATGTAGCACATAGACCACATTCAAATGACTCACCTGGCTATTCTCCAAAGATGCAGACCCTTGAGCCCAACTCAGACTCCCATTCTCCAGTAGTGAGGCTCAGGAATCATCTGACATTAAACCACAGGTCATTCTTACGGACGCTAGAGTCTGAGCCCCCTGCTTTAGGACTTCCACACAGTGATCTAGAACAACGGGTCTCAACTCTTACCACCTCTCATGTCCAGATCATACCTCCTATTGAGTCAGATTCTCTGGGGCTAGGACCTTGGTATCTGCAGGTTTAAAAATGTTCCCCAGGTGAGGGGCGCCTGGGTGGCTCAGTGGGTTAAGCCGCTGCCTTCGGCTCAGGTCATGATCTCAGGGTCCTGGGATCGAACCCCGCATGGGGCTCTCTGCTCAGTGGAGAGCCTGTTTCCTCCTCTCTCTCTCTGCCTGCCTCTCTGCCTACTTGTGAGCTCTCTCTGTCAAATAAATAAATAAAATCTTTAAAAAAAAAAAGTTCCCCAGGTGATTCTAACGTGCAGTCGTTACTGAGAACCACCGATTTCTATGTTCTTCAGTAGAGATTTGAGAGTCAAATAATCTTTAGCTGCCTGCCAAATCTCAAGAAAATCCTTTGAGCTCATAATATGTCACCTGTTTACTTTGGACCTCGAGTTACTTGTCCGAGAGTAAAAATAGACTTATTGTGAGGAGAGATGTGAGGTGCCTCTTAGTCAGCACTAAAAACGTCAGTAGTAATTGCCATCATTTTCATTCCTGCAAGGAAATTTTGTGACTTCCATGTGTGTGACACAGTGTTAAGTTTTGCTGGCCGTGCTGGGGGTAGATAAGCTACTAGGAGGCATGACCCTCAAGGAACTGTGTCTAGTTGGCGAGTCCAAACAAACCCGGGAGAACCTAGAGTGAAAAGTCATACAAAACCCCGTCATAATAAAATATCGAGCAATAGGACACATGGTAGGTAAATACTAGTCCAGAATCTTAACAGAGAAAGAGGTGGGTGGGGTCTGCAGGTAGGGTTTGAGGTGCATCTTGGAGACGTTTCAAGATCTGAATGATGGTGAAACAGATGGATAGCTTCCTGGCTGGAAGATACTACTTTCAGATGACTTCAGGTCAGGCAATTAAGTTCCCCAATGAAGAGTGACTTAAGTTTATACGGACATGTATTATCCCTCTTAACAAGAAGTTGGGAGGTGGGCAGTCCCAGTGGGAATTATGCAGCAACTCAGCAATATTAAAAATATTTTTGGGGGGGGGTGTGGGAGGTTGGGGTACCAGGTGATGGGTATTATAGAGGGCACAGCTTGCATGGAGCACTGGGTGTGGTGAAAAAATAATGAATACTGTTTTTCTGAAAATAAATAAATTGGAAAAAAAATTAAAAAAAAATAAATAAAACTATAAAAAATAAAAAAAAATTAAAAAAAAATATTTTTGTCTAGGGGCGCCTGGGTGGCTCAGTGGGTTAAAGCCTCTGCTTTCGGCTCAGGTCATGATCCCAGGGTCCTGGGATCGAGCCCCGCATCAGGCTCTCTGCTCAGCGGGGAGCCTGCTTCCTCCTCTCTCACTCTCTGCCTGCCTCTTTGCCTACTTGTATCTGTCAAATAAATAAATAAATAAAATCTTTAAAAAAAAATTTTGTCTTTTTTGCTCTGACATCCTCAGGGCGACAATGATGTCTTCCCTCATGGTTCCAAGATGGCTGCGACAGCACCAAACATTGCATCCTGACTCTAGTATCCCAAGCAATAGATGGACGCAGGCCTTTATCACTTTGGTCTCTTTTTCAGAGAGGAAAAAATCTCTTTCAGAGCTCCCTCGGGGTCCTCCTCCTGTCTCAGTCAGAACTAGGTCACTTTTGTCCCTTTTATAGCCACCACTAGCAAAGACTTGCATGGCTGGCTTAAAACAATTGTGATTCATCTCTTGGAGCTCAGCATATTGTCTCCTGTAACGTAATCAAGGTTGTGTCACTAAAGAAGTAGGGGGAGCACCTCTTTAGTAGGAAACAAGCCATGTCTGCCGCAGACACAATGAGCATTGGCACTAAATGAATGAAAACTTATGATAAGTCATTATAGCAATTCAAACTGACAAAGATGTGCACGTTATTTAAACTTTCTGTGCTTCAGTTTCCTCATCTGTAAAACAGAGATAACAGTGCCTGCTGTATAGAACTGTCATGGACATCCTGCGAGATCGTACATGGAAAAGTCTTAACAACAGTCCGAGGCATATAGGACCTGCTAGCTGTTATTCCTTTTCGGGCGTCTCCGGCTTAGAGGTGATTCTAGAGGACTCGTGGATGTGCTCTTTGAGTGTTCTCATTTGAGCTTCTATTTTTATTTTTATTTTATTTTTTTAAAATTTTATTTATTAATTTGATGGAGGGGCAGTGAGAGAGGGAACATAAGCAGGTGGAGCAGAAGAGGGAGAAGCAGGCTTCCCACTGAGCAGGGATCCCTATGCAGCTGGGTCCACGCCCTGAGCGGAATGCAGATGCTTAACCAGCTGAGCCACCCAGGCACCCCCAAGCTTCTAGTTTTAGAACAAAATCCACCAGAGTCTTTCATCATAAGGCAGGACCCTGAGAAAGAACCTAGGATTTTAGACTAGTACCGCTGAAAGTGAACACGGTGATTTTCTTGCACAGTGTTTTTTGTTTTTTTTTTTTTTTGTAATTTTCTAGCAACAGGGCCATGAAAACTTGTGCTCTAAAACAAAGAAAACTGGAGCCATTGTCTTCCTTATGCATGCCGAGATACCTCCCCTGAACCCAAGGGTGCCATGGAACACACTTTGAGAAACACTGACAGGAGTTCAAACACATAGTAAAGTGCGATTAAGCAGCCAAAGAGATGAAGTGGCCTAAAAAGGCCACTGAGATCAGGAACTGGCTTTCCTGGTTTGTAAGCTGAGGAGAGTGAGCGAATATGCCGTGGGAGCAGGGGGTTAGATGGGGCATTACAGTCAAAGCTCTGTGGGGCCCTGCAAAGCCCATCATTTAGGTATTATCTGGAGGGCTGGTGACTTCATCCTGCTTTACAGGTCTTCAGGTAGACCTGTCTACCCCTGGAAGCCACCCTGGCTCGCAGAAACCACTGTGTCTGGGGGACAGAGAGACGCCGATGGAAAGGGATGGAATCAAAGGGACGTGGACTTGTTTTTCTGGACTTCTGTTAAATCCGTAGTGCGGGGGTAGGCCGATGGGCTGTCCTTCCTTAAAGCCCATGGTAAAGCCAGCAAGTGCTTAGGGGAACAGTCAACTGGAAAGAGGGAGTAAATAACATCTGGACGAGGGAAGTTGCTAGGAAACTCCCACAGTTAAGTTCCTAAGAGTGCTAAGGTCTCTGTTTGATCAATTCTGTATCAGCACTGAGCAGCGCCCTCCGAGTTTTCCGGGCCTCTCTCACTGACAGGAAACGTCAATGAGTGGGGACTTTTATTTATTTATTTTACTAAGTTAATTTTTTTAAAAGATTTTATTTATTTATTTGACAGAGATCAGAAGTAGGCAGAGAGGCGGGCAGAGAGAGAGGGGGAAGCAGGCTCCCTGCTGAGCAGAGAGCCCCATGCGGGGCTCGATCCCAGGATCCCGGGATCATGACCTGAGCCGAAAGCAGAGGCTTTAACCCACTGAGCCACCCAGGCGCCCCGAGTGGGGCCTTTTAGAGCCCAGGGTGAGCTAATCAAGAATAGAGCACTAGACAAGAAGTACAGAGGTGAGTGTTTTAGTCCCCGCTTGGCTGCACACCTGGGTAAACAAGATGAGCTTCCTGGGCAAAATGAAGAGGTTGGCGCAGACGAGGGCCCTTCTGATTTGAACTTGTCCATCGCTTCAAATCAAGGGTCTGCAACAAGGGGCCGCCATCTTGTGCCAAAGAGCCGGCTGTGGCCTTCTCAGTTACACCTGCAGAGTCAGCTTGTCGTCACCATGAATACTGTCACCAGGTGGGGTTAAGGATTTGTCCTCCAAACCCCTACTGAAAAGGAAGGGAAATGGCACATTATTTCCTAAGCAATACATCATTTCAGCTTGTGGGTCATACTGTTCTGGGGTCGCTCTCCCGCATAATCTGTTGTGTTGAGGGGTGCCTGGGTGGCTCAGTGGGTTAAAGCCTCTGCCTTTGGCTCAGGTCATGATCCCAGGGTCCTGGGATCGAGCCCTGCATGGGGCTCTCTGCTCAGCGGGGAGCCTGCTTCCTCCTGTCTCTCTCTGCCTGCCTCTCTGCCTACTTGTGATCTCTGTGTGTCAAATAAATAAATAAATAATCTTTAAAAAAAGCAAATTTATAAATAACATATTAAAAAAAGAGAATGTAGGGATCATGGGGCATGAAAGGCGGCATGTAAGTGTGTGTGTGTGTGTGTGTGTGTGTGCGTGAGAGAGAGAGAGAGAGAGAGAGAGAGAGAGACTCAGAAAGAGAGAGAGACCAAGAGACAAAGAGAAGGTGGTAAAGGTAGAAAGCAGACGTTTGTCGATCGTCAGCCGGCTGGTCTAATGGAAAGAAGACGGCCACTTTCCCTGATGTGACTCAGATGGAAAAAAAACTGAGGAAGTATTCTGCTGGGGAGACTATTCCTCCAGCTCAGCACTTAGGTCATATAGTCTCCAAAAGCCAGAACCTATTATTAGATGTGCCATTCATTCATTAATCCAATATACATTTACCGAGCACTTACTATGAGAAGAGATTGGTGAAAAAAATGGCCACGTCCTTTGCCCTGAGGAAACTTGCAGGCTCCTGTGGGGTCTGGGCCAATCAACAATTATAGTGTCATGGATGCCATGATGAGGGAAGTCCAGGATATTGGGGGGGGGAGCACGTTGGTAAAACTCCCCTAATTCAGCCTGGGCTGGTTAAAGAAGGTTAAAGACTTTCTTTGGAGAAAGTCGTTTCACCTGGAGAGGCAGAAGCCAGCCTGCTCTAGGAGGTGGGAAGAGAAGGAATGTTCTAGGCAGGAGGTCTACAGGCTTTTGATTTTTTTTTTCTTTGTGCTTAGCGGTGTTTCACAAATATTCTTCACTGGAAATATGTCACATTTAGATAGAAGGAATTTTAGAATTTAAAGGATAGCAACGGCCCTCCCTTACTCAGTGAGCACCAAGGGGAACTTGCCTAGGTCTGTGACACGCTGACAGCGAGGGAAGGGACCACTATAATGAGCCCCACTGATCACAGTATTGGAAATATTTGTTAATTCTTTTCTATACGCGAGCCTTTTCCACGTACCTCACTTAATCCTTATAATAATCCTATGTGATAGATAGCACTGTTATCACTTCCATTTTACGGTTGAGGAAACTGAGGTCCAGAAGTCACATGGTTAGGAAGTGGAAGAAGCAGGAATCAGAGGCAGTCCAAGGCCAGGGCTCCCTCTCTTCCCTCCTAGGCTGAGCTGCCCCTCCCTGAAAGAGTAAAGCGATACACACAGGAGACCAGGGTTTTAACTGCGCCCTCTTCTAAGAAGCAATTTCTTGCCATCAGCTGATATGCTCCTGTCTTCTCCAACTCGGGCTGGGGGGGACCAGGGGAACAGGGGAAAGTGTTCATTTGGGCATGGAGAGGGATATCAGATGGGCAAAACATGAAGTTTGCATAATCATCTGATGGCTGAATGGGTTCCCAAAACCCACTTCAGCATCACAACTGCTGGACTCCACTTTGCTCTGGCCACACCAGCAATGTTTATCTTGTGCTAAGTTTCCAATTTTCCACACGAGCGACTTCAGTCTAGATGGTTTATTAAAATTCCCTTATATTGATGCTGTTCTATGATGCAATTCCTATGTGCACCACAAGGTGGTGCTGCAGGCAGATCTAGGGATTTGTTTGAAGGGAGCGGTTTAAGCGCATTTGTGTTTTTACGAATTACGATATGGCTACGCAATTAAATATTAAGCAGCCATTTGAAAGGATCAGATAGAGCTACATGGCTTTTAAGAAATATCTTCAAGATATGCCATTAAGTGAGAAAAGCAAGTCAGTAAGCAATGTGTACAGCATGCTCCTATTTGTCTAATTAAAAAAAGAATATAAATACATATGCAGGTACATGAATAATTTTTTCCTGAGAGCATTAAAAAATAACGTTAACAGTTATTACTCTGAGGGGTGTGACTGGAGCTTAAGGAAAGGGAAAGGATGTTTCCTTTTGGTTTTATCCCTTTTTAAATTTTTGACGTTTTAAATAATTTGCATTCATTAATTTAAAATAATTATTAAACAATGAATCTTGGAACACTAACAAAATAAAATAAAATAAAATTTAAAAAATTTTAAAAATCATTATTGCAAAAACAATGCAATTGCTGTAAAAATGTAAATACTGCCGAAGTTAATCAAAGTCCCTTCCGCTCCTCCTCCCCCACCTCTCAGTTCCACTCCCCAGAGGATAGGTAGCCACAGAGGCGAGTTTGGGACCTCACTATTCAGAGTATGGTTTCCAAAACAGCAGCAGCAGGATCGTCTGGGAAGCTGCTAGAAAAGCGAGCTCTTGTGCCTCACACCAGACCTGCTCAAACTCCATAGTGGGGCTCAGTAAGCTGTGAATGATTGATTGATTGATTGATTTTTTTTTTTTTTTTAGCAATCTGTGATTTAAAAGGTTCTTTTGGTTATTTTGATGCATGCTCAAACCATTTCGTTTTAGCAGGGAAAACCATACCTTTAGGGGGATGGTCGAGAAGAATCCCGCTGAAGGAAACGAAGAACTCAAAACAGCAGGTCTCCATTCACCCAGAGAGCTTGGGCTCAAAGGTTGGCAGCCTCTTGAGTCCACGGTGACCTCTGTTGGCGTTGTGAGGACCGTATTATCACAATTGGGAGGCATGATCCAGAAAAGGGGACATGCTAAAGTGAAAATGGAAAACGGAGTGGAGGAGAAACTTAAGGGAGGAGGGCTAGGGAAAGGAAAGATGGCAGAGCGAGAAAGCAAATAAAACCACCGTAGGACAGCCGCGAGGTGACGCTGATACCCCAGGGCCACTCATTCATTTATTTCATAGACCTTTTTTTTCCAAGAAAACTTTTAATTTTTTTAAATTTTTAAAAAAAGATTGCATTATGTATTTGAGAGAGACAGACAGGGAGAGAGAGAGTGCAAGCGGGGAGGAGAGGGAGAAGCAGGTTCTCCGCTGAGCAGGGAGCCAGATGTGGGCTCGATCCCAGGACCCTGGGATCTGACCTGAGCTGAAAGCAGATGCTCAACCGACTGAGCCACCCAGGTGTCCCCAAACTTTTCTTTTTAAGTTGAGGTATAGTTGACACACAATTTTCATTGCTTTCCTGTGTACAACATAGTGATCGAACAAATCTATGTTATGTTACACTCACCACGAGCGTAGCTACCATCTGACCCGGTACAACACTATCACAATACCACCGACTGTACCCCCTGTGTTTCATAAACATTTATCACTTTCCCATTCTGAATCTCTGTATCTTTACATCTATTGCCTTCCTCTGAGCCACACGTTTCATTGTCTATCATTTACCAAATCTGATGGGACCATTATTTCTCATGCCATTCAGAGTGTTCACACTTAGGGATGTGTTTGCCAGCGATGCTCTGCTCCCTGGCCAAAAAGTCATGCGCTCTCAAAGCTGCCGAGTCATAGGGGTGCCTGACTGGCTCAGTGACGAGCGTGCGACTCTCGATCTCACAGTTGTGGGTTCGAACCCCACCCTGGGTGTAGAGATTACTTAAAAATAAAATCTTCTTCCTGAAGAAGATTTTTTTTTTTAAAGAGTCAAAGGGGCACCTGGTGGTTCATTTGTTAAGCGTCTGCCTTCAGCTCAGGTCATGATTCTCGGGGTCCTGGGATCGAATCCTGCATGGGACTCCCTGCCCATTGAAGAGCCTGCTTCTCGCTCTCCCACTCCCCCTGCTTGTGTTCCCTCTCTCACTGTGTCTCTCTGTCAAATGAATAAATAAAATCTTGAAAAAAAATTAAAAACAGTCATAAACAGGGGCACCTGGCTGGCTCAGTCAAGTGTGCGGCTGTTGATCTCAGGGTCATGAGCTTGAGCCCCACGTTCGACGTAAAGCTTGCTTAAACGAATAAATAAATAAGAACTTAAAAAAAAAGTCATGGGGCGCCTGGGTGGCTCAGTGGGTTGGGCCGCTGCCTTCAGCTCAGGTCATGATCTCAGGGTCCTGGGATCGAGTCCTGCATCGGGCTCACTGCTCAGCAGGGAGCCTGCTTCCTCCTCTCTCTCTCTCTCTGCCTGCCTCTCTGCCTATTTGTGATCTCTCTCTGTCAAATAAATAAATAAAATCTTTTAAAAAAAAAGTCATGAACTACCTATGGGGGTAGAGGGTGGGGAGGGGTGTGCTGAGGATTTCTGCACACTGGGGAAGTAGGCGGTCTGGTAGGAGAGGAAGTGCACATAAAAGCGCTCAGGATTCAGCAGTAGCAACAATCATGACACCAGATGTGAAGCTTCAGAGGGGAAGGGATCTCACAGAGTTTCTCAAACACGGGTGCTGGTCCCAAACACAAGCTAAGCTCCTTCAGCTGGGCTGGGGTCATGGTCCCTGCCTATAAAAGGGAGTGGTTCTCAGTGTTTCATACAAAATGGTGGTGAGTAAGGAAGCTCAGACCAAACGAAGATTTGAGAATGTTTAATTGATTCATTCTAACAACACACCCACCATTTACTTACTTCAGAAACATTTTTCTGGGGCGTCTGGGTGGCTCAGTCAGCTAAGCGTCTACTTTCAGCTCAGGTCATGATCCCAGGGTCCTGGGATTGAGCTCCACATCGGGCTCCCGGCTCAGCGGGGAGCCTGCTTCTCCCTCTCCCTCTGCCTGCCCTTCTGCCTACTTGTGGACTCACTTGAGCTCTCTCTCCCTAAAAAATAAAATCTTAAAAAAAAAACAACAACACCCCCCGCCCCATTTTTCTGTCCCCTGAGGTTCCTGTCCCAGTCAGGGAACTAATGTTTATTTTTGGTCAGGGGGAAAGGTTGTGATGGGAAGGTTTAGCTTACAAGGCTGTTTAGATCTCACTGTCTTCCATTTTTTTATTCGATGATACCTGCAGAAAGTTAAGGGCAACGATTTATTAAACCAGACATTGGACTAATTGTGACACTGTTTCCTTATATTTTCAATAAATGAACATTTATTCTTTTTTTTAAAGATTTTATTATTTATTTGAGTGAGTGAGAGAGAGAGAGAGCATGAAAGGAGAGAGGTCCGCGGGAGAAGCAGACTCCCTGTCCAGCACGGCGCCGGATATGGGACTCCATCCTAGGACTCCAGGATCATGACCTGAGCCAAAGGCAGTCGCCACCAACTGAGCCACCCAGGAACCCAATGAACATTTATTCATACAGAATCTTAGCTGGGACCACCTTAGAGATCATCTCTGGCCCATTAACATTGACCTTGGGAGTTCTGAGAAAAAAAAACAATGCCCAGGCCCTACTCCCTACCAACTGAATCCGAATAGAGTCAAGGGCTGAGACCAAGGGGCAACTTAAGGTTCCACCAGTTATTCCAATGCAGCCAGGATTAAGAAATTGCTCTGGTCTCACTTTTATTTTATGGGTAAAAATACAGAAGTTAAAGAGATGAAGTGACTTGCGCTTACGTTGGCAGCCCATACACTAGAAGAGATGAAGTGATTTGCCCAAGGTCACGCTGCCAGGAAATGGTATCTCACCCCTGACTCTTCTGATTGCCCATCCAATGTTCTTTCCACTATGCTTTTTTGTGTCTTCTTCTAGAACTTGGGGTTTCGCTGAACATTGTAGTTAGGTGATTTACAGCTGAGGGAGAAGGGACAGAGTCCATCAGTAAGAATGGGTGGGGAAACTTGTAAGGACTCCCCTCAATCAAGGATTCTCCAGGACATGGCTCCTTTCAAGTCTTATTGATGGTAGGACAGTCAAATGACCTTCCTTTGCTCAAAGCTTTGCCTAATACTGTAGCCTACATTAGTTTCTCATAGAGCAAGCCGCTGCTCGTGACTCAGTTGCACCCTTGAAGAAGACATTCGTGAATAAGTATTCGCACTTTCAGGAATTAACCATATTAAAGCAAGTGACGGGATATATCAATAACTCTTAATTTTTGAGCAGAGGTGTGTGTTAGGGTGAGGACTTACAGGTCCCACTTGAGACCGGGTAAAAGCTATAGCCCTTCTCCCCCTGAAATATACACATACATAAATGTTGCAAGTAATGTCTGGAGATTCACAGATGGTCCCCTCTACCCTCCCCCACTCTGGGCAAGTTCATCCATTGACACCAGATTAAGATCTCTTGGATCTGATGCTTTTGGGGCTCGATTTTTTAGTGTTTCTCCAAGTGTAGTCCAGGAACCATAGAAATGAGAACCACCTGGGGTGTTTATTAAAAAAGCAGATTCCAAGGGCAGCCAGAGACCTACTGTTTCAGAATCTCTGTGAATGAGGTATAGGAGTCTGTATGATATTAAAACTCCCTAGATGGCTCTTTCGGACACTCACATTTGAGAATTAGTGCTTTATCTCAACTTGAGATTTTTTAGTAGTTTTTGAATGCTTTCCTTTATTGACTATTTTAGTTTTCATCTGCTCACTTGTCAAGTGTACCAAATAGTATGTTTAGTACAAACTCATTAAAGAATATATTCCCATGTGGAAATGTGGAAAAACAACTGGAAGGATAGATAGATAACTATCTCTCTGGGTAGTGGGAATATGGATGATCTCCCCCCCCCCTTATCCTCCTATCTTACTTTTCTCTTTCCTATTTTCTTTCTTGTATTTAAAGAAGATTCTTCTTCTCTCTGAGTTCAATTCCTCCATCTGCGAAAACAGGGCATTGTAACTAGGCAATCTTCAAGGCCGCGTCTTGGTCGGGAGGTCTGCCATCACGCTCTACCCCCAGCTCCCTTATCCATCTAATCACATGAACTGCAGGGATAACAACAGTGTTCCTGAAATAATTGTGTATTACTTTTATACATATTACGTTGTGATGCTTAGCAACCTTTTTAATTCAACAAAATTATTCTCTTCCTCCTCAAGGGGTTGGAACTGAAATGTACTCCACTACCTACACCACGAAAAGTTAATCCTCTTTCTTAAGCCTTAGAAAAAGCCCGACCGCACGTATCTCTTAGGCTCATAAGAATGGTTGTGAACCAAAAAGCCAGGGCGTGGTCGCTCCGCCCACCGGCCCCTACATCACCACCCCTCTTGCCGCTTTCCAGCGCGGAGATTGGCTAAACGCAAGAAAAAGCCCCGCCCCTAGTCTTATGACCCGCGCTGAAGCGCCGAGTCCTGGCGTTGGCAGTGCTGTGGTCGGTGGTCTGCGGTTCTCTCGCTTGGATTCCGGCAAGCCTTTCCCCTGGTGTCGCTGCTGCTGTTGCCGTCGCCGCCGCCGCCGCCGCCACCTCTACTCCGACCAGCCGCCGCCTGCTTTGCGGAATCATGGTGTGCTTCCGCCTCTCCCCGGTTCCGGGCACTGGGCTCGTTCTGCTCTGCCTCGTCCTGGGTGAGTTGTCGGGCCCTTCTGCTGTGTTCCCGCAGCCGGGGCCGGGGGAGCCTAGTTCAAAGGCCACAACCTGAAAGACTGGTCCGGGGCAGGGCGGGGGTGAGAGGCTGAGCAGCTGACACTGGGCGGCGGCGCTTGGCCCGAGGAAGCGAGCTGTGACCTAGAGAAGGCCTGACCGAGGGATGGCGGGGAAGAAGGGCCCGTGAGAGAGAGAAGGGGCAAGTAAGGGGGGGTGGGCGCTGACGGAGTAGGTGGGGAAGAGCGAGGCGTGGAGCCGACCTGGGTAGGAAGAGTAACTTGGGGAGGATACTGAGGAGTGGAGAGCGGACGTATATGCGATTGATTCTGGGGTGGCCGAGACCATTAGGAGAGTCCTGGTTACGATCTTAGAACCAAAGAAGAGTTTTGAAGATGGTGGACATCTATGGGATGAGAGCGAAAATTGGGGAGGGACGAGACTGTCGCCTACATGAAGAAGCTTGGGGGAAGGGAAGGGGTACGGGTAGATATGACAGTAGAGTCGGGGGGACAGCGAGAGGGCTGGGGGGGCGGTTTGTGGGTGGGAATTTGAGGCCGTGGAGAAAGGATGAATAAAGAGACGAGGAAGGAGATGCTGGATTTGAGTTTGTTAGTTGGAGTTTTGAGGGGTAGGGACCTAAGGTGGCCCGGGGCAATTTCCAGGGGGGAAAAACTCGGACTGAACCTCTGGAGACTAAAGGGAAGAGGGGGAACTTCGATGGGGAGCGAAGATCTGACTTGGAGGTGTTGAGGATGTCGGTTTCATGTCAGTTTTGCTATTTCCTCCCAGCCAGATCCTGATTAACAACAACAACAACTTAAAGCCTTAAAAAAAAAAAAGTTTACAGGTATTTCGGTTGGGAGGACCTCCCAGATGTGAGGTTTTGCGGGTGGTGTATCTGAGTTCCTTCTGCCTTCAGAAGCCCTTTTTCAAAAAAAAAAAAAAAAAAGAAGCCCTTTTTCTTCTCAGTGGCACAACTGGCCTTTTACTTCATTTTTTGGAGGAGGAAGATAGGTAACTTGCCAAAGACTGGGTTGTTACCCAGTCATAAGAATGGCTGGATGATTGTTCGCTGATTTGTATTTTACCCGCCCTTGCCCAAAGATCACTGGGTCCCCAGGGCTTTAATGCCTGAAAGGTGAACTTTGACCAGAATGTCTCTTCCTGACCTGGTTCATCCTGTGCTTGCTTTCCACTGACATGCTGTTTGTGACCAAATAAACCCAAAGGACAGACCCAGATGGGAGTGGCGAGGAAATAGAGCTATTTGGGGTCTGAGAAGGCATGAGAGGTGTGCATTCTGCAGTTCGTATATCGGTAGAATAAAATCAACACCCTGAAATAGTGGATTCTCAAACAGGGGACATTTGGCATTATCTGGAGACATCTTTGGTTGTCCCATCAGGGGATTACGTTTGGCATCTGATGGGTAGAGGGTAGGGATGCTACTAAGCATCCTACAGTGCTCAGCATAGGGCTCCCTCCACCCCAGAAAAGAATTACCCACTTCAGAACGTCAGTAGTGCTCAAGTTGAGCAGTCTTGCTCCAAAGTGACTGTGCGGGAAGGGTTCTTGGTGATCTCACCTAGTGATTCTCAGGGAACTTTGGGAGAGGGTGCTTGTCAGATAAAAACTCATTTCTGAAAGAACACCAAGAAGTTATTTGTCGTTTTCACTCACACTCTCACCCGTGTACAGTGGAGTTTTCCAGAGGCTTCATGATGTGGAATGACATCAGCACTGATGGCTCTGATGTTATGTTTCATTCACTACCATTTTTAATTTCAAACTTTGTAAATACCAGTAGACAGAATGCACATGAACCAAAGCTCTTTGAAGTCCTCAGTGGGTAAGTGAGGAAGGGGTCCTGATGATACCACATGTCTCAGAGTCTCCGATCCAGTGCCACTGTCCACATAGCACAGAAGACCACCTCCATAGCCCTTCTGAAAGGGGGCCAGGGAGACTTGGCTCAAACATAACTCGAAGCTCTGACACTGCCATGAAGCAGTTAGTGAGGGGCCAGTGACCCTAAGAGAGGATTGTTTACAACGAAAAGCACCTTATCAGTGGCTAGAACACATCTGACCCAGGCATCTGTTAATCAGTACTTCCCTGCCAGTTGAATCTGCACAAACACAACATGGTTATTGTTTAGAGAAAGTGAAAAAAAAAATAATAGTTGTCCTACTTGTTGGCTTTCGTGTCATTAGGTTTTTTTGTGTGTCTTTCTTTCTTTCTTTTTTAATGAAAGCTTTTTTGTTTTGTTTTTACAAAAGCAATGCTTGCTCATGGTAGAAAATAAACAGGCAAAAAGAAGCACATGAAAGAATCCGTCAGCTATCTGCTAGTTTGCCGTTTATTGATTGGGACTAACTAGATTCATCTTCTTGGAAGATTTCCAAAATAGATTTCCTCCACTTCCAGGTTTAGAACAGGGTTTGGTGGAGTAAAAAGTTCATAATGTACCTAGATTAGATTTTTCAGACGATAGCAGGATAAAATTGAAATTATCTCTTCCAGGGCACCTGGTTGGCTTAGTGGGTTAAGCCTCTACCTTGGGCTCAGGTCATGATCCCAGGGTCCTGGGATCGAGTCCCAGCCACATCAGGCTCTCTGCTGGGCAGGGAGCCTGCTTCCCTCTCTCTGCCTGCCTCTCTGCCTCCTTGTGATCTCTCTCTGTCAAATAAACACATAAAATCTTTAAAAAAAAGAAATAATCTCTTCCATACAGCTACTTTTTCTGGCATCTGCTGGTTCAGTGGAGCTCAGACTCCTTCCATGTGGCTCTTCTCCCTTAAGACTTGAGCCCATCTTGAGTTGCTTGGTGGGTTTTGCATCCATCACAGTGGATACCCAGAGTAGGTTTTTAAGAACTCAGTAAATATTTATAAAGTACCTGTTGCGAATCTTGAGCTCTTCTTGGCTACCATTGAAGGGGGATCTGTCCTGAATTTGCTCAGTCTGTACCAGTTTCACTTTGTAACTATCCCAGCTCCACGGAAACTTTTTAAAAAAATAGCTGCTTTAGAGCCAGTACAGAAAAGAGTTCTTAGGAGTTCTTTTAGGGGTTATGTGTTATCGGTCCTTTCCACAGAGATTAAATTATGCTCTTTATTTGAATGACTTAACAACTGACGAGAGAACATTTAGCTCTAGGAGTTTCCTGAAGAAAAACTCTAGGATGCATCATAAAGAGAGTAGTGGCTAAAAATAATTTTCTAGCATCGTTGTCTAAGTATTTTTTCTTTGTGGCGTCAGAGATTATAGAATTCTTCAGTAGTTACTGATTTTTTACAACTAGTTTGACTTCTGGTTTTTACGGGGTTGATATTTTCTGGGTGGGAGAAACCTCATATAAATATCCAGAGTGTGGACCTCACTGGTAGGAGGCCCTCCCTCCCAGAAACGGTTATCTATCGAAGGCCCCGTGAGCAGAGACCTGAGTGTTGCAGGGAGGCTGGCCAGGTGACCATCTGGAGGAATAGGAAAGAATAAATCTGGCCATTCCCAGCCTCTTAAGGTTATTAGGCTGGCCTGTTTTCCACTCTTTGAAAAATCCCATTGCCTACTTAGCAGAGCGCCTGGTACATGGTTTTAACCCTCAGTAGATTTTTTTTAAGGATTTTATTTATTTATTTGAAAGAGAGGCAGTGAGAGAGAGCATGAGCGAGGAGAAGGTCAGAGGGAGAAGCAGACTACCCGTAGAGCTGGGAGCCGGATGCGGGACTCGATCCTGGGACTCCGGGATCATGACCTGAGCCAAAAGCAATCGTCCAACCGACTGAGCCACCTAGGCATCCCAACCCTCAGTAGATTTCTATGGAGGCTGTTCAGTGGTGGGCACTGGGAATAGGACTCTCAGACCTGCTTGTTTCTTCTGTGAACCTTAAATTATGTTTTGCAAGAAGTGTTTCTTATGTCTTTGGATTGAGAACTTCAAGATCGGTGCTGAGCAGTGCAGATAATTATAAACCGTTTTACTGATGTGTGATCCCATATGGAATGCTAGTATCTTACTCGTACCCCTTCAGCTGTACCTCCATAAGAGGCAAGGTTAACAGGGAGAACTAAGAAGTCCTTGGTAGGAGGGAGAATAAGGTTTTCACAAAGAACCAGTCTCTCCCGTTTTGGAGGTGATCTGAGAGAAGGTAAGCGGGCGATGGCTCTCTAACCTTAACCACATTTCGGTAAACTGGTAACTTCGATTTCAAGGTTCTGCTGAAATTGTTTTTAGCTATAATAGAGATACTTGGAAGGACAGGCTTATTATTTGTCCATTAGTCATTGGTTATCACATCTGATAGGATTATACTCAAATATGTTGACATGTTTCCCCGGAGTGAGGCTTTCTTCTTATGTCCTTGAGTGGAATTTGCGATTGACAGTTATTTCATAGCACTGTGGCTGACTCAAGTGATCCTTGGTGCAGGAAGTCTGCTCTTCTCCTGCAGTGACGAAAGCATTCTGATTATAATTTCATATTAAAGTGATCAGAGATGGCCTGCGATCCAAAAGTGTGCTTTAGGAGTACTTGGTGGTGTCTTGCTGTGCATTGCAGAAGAATTCTGGAGGTCTGCCAAGCACCACTCACTCAGCAATAAGCATTTCCATTAGTTGAATAGTGTTGAACCTTCCTTCCTTACCCACTGTCTGATCTTAAAAATAAATTATTTTGGAGCTTAAAATCATTTCATTACTTTTCTTTTTAAAAGAGATTTACCAGAAATCGGGAGTATCAGCAATGGAATGGGTCGTTGTACCTATATTAGGAAGCATCAGTGAGGACTTGTAAATGAGGAACAGTTAATCAGATTTATTAAACCTGGGAACAGCAAAGAAGGAATAAATAAGTACTGTGTGCCTATGTCTTTTTTTTTTAAAGACCCTTTGCCCAGCATCATTCTGAGCTGATGAGTTTGAGTTCAGAAGTTCATAAGTTAATATGATGAAAGTATGTTTAGAACTAAAATTTGGGAAGGATTCCTTTAGTTACTATATTTACTAGAAGGGAAGCTTGTAAGCGGGAATATCCAACATGCTTGGCGAAGTTCGCTTAGCTCTGAGGGGCTTGCATGCTTTCGAAGAACCTGTTCAGAGAAATGCTCCGATTCTTAGCGAGGATACCTTGCCTAGAGTCTCACAGCTAGTAAATTGGACTGTGACTAGATTTGAATTCTAGCTTTTCAGTGCCAGGGATGGGGCTCTTGATCGCCTCATTATATTGGCTCTTAGATCATTGTTTTTTATTGGTTTTGTTTTACCACTGCTATTATGTTCCCACCCCACCCCTCCCTTTGTTTGCAAATGTCTATTTTTCAACTACGCTTCGGGTCAGATTTGTAAAAACCTAGCCACTTTTTGCAGCATCTCATGCTTGGCGAGAAAAGTTAATGAGTTCTAAAAGGACCTATAAATGAACTCTCTGGAAATAAGATTGAGAGGATATTTAAATTTGAAAAAGTTGATTTTGAGGCATGCCTTTTTCTTTGTGGAGAATAAACTCCCAGCTCTATAATTACACACTCAAGGATATAGTCAGCGGTGTGGGGTTTCTTATAAAAAACATTATTTAACTAAATTTAATTAATTTGTCTTTTAAAAAATTTGAGTATAGTTGACACAGCTGTGGGTTTTTTTTTTTTTTTTTTAGTGTCGTAAAGACTTAAACAAAAGTGGTTTAACTGTGCTAAAATCAAATACAGCAACAAGGATAGAAATGGTTTGCCCGGAGACATTTTTAGCAAAGTGCAAATGTTTCAACTATGAATTTGCCTTACAGGAAATGGATGATTCCAAGCTTGAAATTCATGTCACAATTTATTGAGGCAAAAACTTGGCTTGGGGGTTGAGGGAGTATCTAGAAGCCACGTAGGTTAGGTTCATGATTTGGAAGAGCTGAAACACTGACCTTTTTGTAATTAAACTATATTTCAGGTCCTTATTGCAGGGTATTTTTACCTTGATATGATCAACCAGGATTTACTGAGAAACTATTACGTATTCCACACTGTTAGGAATGATAGAAGATGGAGGGAGAGTGATAGACACGGTTTCCCCGACCTTGGCCTCCTTATGGATGACCTTCATCTAAGGGGCACGCTGCAGCGGCATAGATTAGATCTTTTGCTGGGAAGGGAGAATATTGGAATTCAAATGAGTGGTGGAGACATTATCAAAAGGGAATCTTAAATCCATATATATCATCCATTCACAGACTGAGGTTCTTTTTTTTTAATTAACAAATTACCTGCTGTATACTATAATTTACCATGACACATCAGTTTGTTGTGAAGTTATAGTTGAAAACTGCTGTTTTAAGGCAGTGCCTGTGACAATATAGGGGTCAGGATTTACAGGCATAAAATAACTGAATGAGGGACGCCTGGGTGGCTCAGTTGGTTAAGCAGCTGCCTTCGGCTCAGGTCATGATCCCAGCGTCCTGGGATCGAGTCCCACATTGGCCTCCTTGCCCCGCAGGGAGCCTGCTTCTCCCTCTGACTCTGCCTGCCACTCTGCCTGTGCGCGTGCGCGCTCTCTCTCTCTCTCTCTGACAAATAAATAAATAAATAAATCTTAAAAAAAAAACCCTGAATGATTCAGGATAGTATAAAATATACAGAAAGGTAGGGGTATACACCATGTACGATTGCTCCTTGAAGCTTTTACAGTTAAGGAGATGGTGGAGAAAAATGGCTGCTGAAAAATGGGTAGCTTAATCTGTCCAGGTTCTTTTTTTTGTGTTAGGATTTTTTTTATTTGACAGACAGAGGAAGAGCAGAAATAGGTAGAGCGGCAGGCAGAGGGGGAGGGAGAAGCCAGCTGAGCAGGGTGCCCGACGCGGGGGCTCGATCCCAGGAACCTGATCATGGCCTGAGCCCAAGACAGACACTCAGTCGACTGAGCCACCCAGGCACCCCAGTCCGGGTTCTTCATTGTAAGCACCAGGAATAAAATCTGATCGATTCTAAGCAGAAAAGGAGTTTATTAAAAAGATACCAGGGCATATGTGTAGGCTTGAGTCCCACCATTTCATCCCTAGATATACACCCAGCAGGTACACGTGCATGTGTGTTCGCCAGCGTGTCCGCGTGTGGTAAGGCCAAACTGGAAACCATCCATGTGCCATCTGCGATCTGTCATCCCTCAGCAGGGGAGTATTTGCCCAGGAACAGAAAGCTACACATACAGAGTGAGCAGGGACAGACTGCAGTACACACAGCAGCCTGGGTGAACGGCACGGACATTAGGCGCGGTTGAAGAATCCAGACACAGAAGAACACGGTGAATGATTCCACTGATAGCAAGTTGAAAAACAGGCAAAATGAATCTAATACAGTTATAAGTCAGGGTAGTGGATGCCCTTGGGAGGGGGAAAAAGGTACCTGGAAGGGAGCACAGCAGGGGCTTTCTGGGCTCTTGGAATGTTCTGTTTCTTGACACAAGTGGATTCAGTTAGCGAAAATTCTTGGAGCTGTCTGCTTCGTGTTAGTGCGCTTTTTGCTTTCGTGTGTTGCAGTGTGCACTCTTCTATGTGTATGTCGCACATTGGTACAGTTTCACTTGATGAAAAAACGTGTATCAGGTAAGTCAGAATCGCCAGAGCTCCTGCCTGTGTATCTTGAAGCCTGGTTGAGGTTCCCAAATCGCACCACGGAGCGGCGCCAAGCCTGAACCGGCTGTCCCGCCTAGATCCTGCCTGTGGTGGCAGCTTCCGCCCGAGGGAGACAGTTCCATTCGTGGCTCTGAGTCCACCCCTCCTATCTAAAATCTGGGGTGGATGCCCCTGTCAGGCAGAGCCGAGCCCAAGTGCCCATCCTTGCCGCCAGGGAGGCCAGGACGGGCCGGGCGAGTATCTGGCATTTTCAGCTCTTAGAGTGGGTGGTGATACTGACCAGAAATGATTAGGAAGAGGCAGTGTCGAGCGAGGGGGGTTTTGTATTTGGGGGCAGCCAGACGGAGAGAGATATCCTTCCTGAACTGAACATTGAGGTCAGTAGAAAAATTGTAAATTTCAAATGGTAGGGACAGTCGAAGCCTAGGGGTAGAAATTGAGTAAAGCATGGTTGTTTGGGTCCTGCGGGACAAGTTTAACCGGATTAAAGGGTGTGTTCTGGGAAAATGGTTTGAGAGAAGTTGAAGGAATAGGGTTGGGATGAGATTAAGGATTACTTTGAAAGTCAGGTGGAGGAATTTAAATTTAATATGGGAGTTTGGGAGCTAGTAAAAGTTTCTGAACAAGTGTCCAGAGAGGAAGAGGTATTTAAGGACCATGAATCAGGAAGCATTTCTAGGGACAGCTGGGAGGCATCTGTAGTAATGTAGGGTTGGGGCAGTGGATTGGGAGTAGAAATAAAAGGCCAAGGTTGGATTTAAGAGAGCATTTGAAGGGGAAAAAAAACCCGGTAGGACTTCAGGAAGGGAATGAAGTAGAAGCTAATTCCCAAACTTCTGTGCCTGAATGACTCTGCTGGGTCCCATCTCTCCTTGAGAGCTAGAGAGGCTGAGAAGGGGACCAGCTTAGAAGAAGAAGAGTGACTTTCAGTTTTGGAATCGTTGAGTGTGAGGTGATAGATACTGAGTGAAAGTGGTTTCCAGTGCGGTTGGGAGAGGCAGAGGGAAGGGACTGGGGAAGCTCTGTGAAAGGAGTAGCTCTCACTGGGAGAAAGGCAGCGAAGGCACCAGAACAGAAAGTGCTGGAGCCCTCAGGGCCTTTCTCGGTTCTCATTTTCAGGTCAGCAGCTAGACTGTCTTGACTTGACTGTAGTGGTACACCGGAACCACAACTGACTTGGTGCCTTCTGCTTCCTGAAGTTTGAGGTCCGCGTGGGCACGGTGGGGCTGTTAACCATCTTCTGCCATTTTCTTTCTGTCACTTTAATATCTTCGGAAAGTAAATGATTAGTTTGGAATGTAAATGATTAGTATGGAAAGTGAATGTGAGGCTTTTCTTGGTTATTTCCAGCTGATTTGAATCCTTTGACTACAAGGAGTTTATGTTAAAGCTGGGGCACTTGAAATGAGGTGCAGAGAGACAGCCTATAAAAAGCAGGCCTCCATTTGATAGGCAGCATTAGAAGCCAGAGTCCTCAGCCCCACTCCTGGGTAGCCTGGGGTCAGGGCTGACAGCTTCTCCATTCCACATCGTACTTAGAAAAGAATGGCATGAAACCTACTTAGGCCCCTCGGAGGTCTTTTCTAGCCTTAACCAATACATTTAGGCACTCAGTAACCACAAGCTTTAGCATAATATTCGGGCTGGCAAGGCAGCCTGGTCTCTGGTGCATCCCCACGGTCGGCCTTTGTGTACAACTTGAAAGGCGTTGCTGAGGCGCGCCTTCTTGGTATTCCTCTTAGGACTTTCTGCTCTGTAGTCCGCAGCATGTCCCTGCTTGTAGATGACGCCGCATCGCTCAGGTATCATTAAAGGATACACAAGTGTCTTAACAGGAAACAGCTCACCCCTTGGGTAATGTGGGAGACAGTGCAGAAAACCCTGACGTGGTTGTCAGTCACTTGGGCCGCTGGCGTGTTTGCTGGCACATAGCATTTTGAGTCCTTGGGCACTTTAGCTTAACAGGTAATGTCCCTGCATGTATCCTGGTGTAGATCAGAGGCACGTGAGCTCAAAAGTCCCAAGGCTTTTGACCCTGTAGGGTTTCTCTGCCAAAAGAGGTTGCAGGTTCCAAACATGGGAAATGTCTCTGGGTCTGTATCAAAAGATTCGTCAGCCTTCCTAATCGATTGGATTTTAAAATAAAACAAAGTGATGAATGTTACATTTATAAAAAATTAACCTTTTGCATTTAGACCTAACAACCTTTGAAACTCTGTTCTTTTGGTCACATGGTACACCTGCTTACAAAGCTCTTGCACACCTTCCTATCAGAGTAAAATATTAGTTTGCCAAGGTACCTGTGTGTCATAGGTCACATAGCTTTTGGCAGGATTGAAAGCAGCAAGACCATAGAACATCCGGTCTATCGTTATTTTGACAGAGAAAGTTCCACATTGGCTGGTTTGAGGGAGACAGGGTCGTTTTGTTTTTGTTTGTTTTTATTTTTTATTTTTTAGAAGATTTTATTTATTTATTTATTTGTCAGAGAGAGAGAGAGTACACACAAGCAGGCAGAGTGGCAGACAGAGACGGCGAGAGAAGCAAGCTCCCTGCCGAGCAAGGAGCCCACCTGGGGACTCGATCCCAGGACCCTGAGCTGAAGGCAGCGGCTTAACCAACTGAGCCACCCAGGCATCCCTGTTTGTTTGTTTTTATTTAAAATCAGTCAGTTAACATAGTGTATTACTAGTTTTAGGGGTAGAGTTTAGGGGGTCGTCAGTTGCATGTCACACCCCGTGCTCATTCCATCAGGGGCCCCCTTTCATGCCCATCACCCCAATACCCCATTCCTCCACTCACCACCCCTCCAGCAACCCCGTATGTTTGCTACGGTTAAGAGTCTCTTATGGTTTGTCTCCCTCTTTGATTATGTCTTATTTTTTTCCCCCGCCCTTCCCCTATGTTTATCTGTTTTGTTTTTTATATTCTGTATCAGAGCAGATGATATGGTATTTGACTTTCTCTGACTTAACATCACTTAGCATAATACCCTCTAGTTCTATCCTTGCTGCAAAGGAGAGGGACAGTTGAACACCCCTCCTGAGCCTTTCCCTTTAAGTTCATTTGCCTTAAAAACAAAAGTCCTGACAGGCAAAACTAGCAAGACACAGATGAATGTGTATATATGACTGTTAGGAGGCAAAAGGCAAATGTCACCAGTCTGTGCCATTACCTAAGCATCCTAGGTCAAGTAACCATTCCTTCTGGAACGGGTGATGCTGACTTTATCAATAGGATTCTGCTAAAAATACAAAGAAAAACCATTACCAAGATGCCATATATGTTCAGAGTCTTGTTTCATTTTAGAGCTGGTTGAACTTGAGTGGTGGATAGAGCTTTTTCTTTTAGGTATGTTGTTGTCGTACAATTTTACAGTCTGATTCTTTCTAATCTAGGAGCGGTCTCATCTTATGCATTGGAATTTAATGTGACAGACTCAGAAAAAGCCGTTTGCCTTTTTGCAAAATGGCAGATGAATTTCACAATACGCTATGAGACTACAAACAAAACTTACGTAAGTGCTTTTCTTTGAGTTTTACAGTAGGAACTCAGTTCTACCCTTTATCCTTTGTATGTATTCACGTAAATAAGATTGCATATGTTAACTGACTTAACATTTAAATTCTGTTGGTTTCTTTAAAAAAAAGTAGATACTTGAAGGTGTTCTGTTTAGTGTTGGAAGGAATATTTTATTTCCTGGGTTCTTTGGAGTTCTTCTTGCAGCTGATTAAGGGCAAATGATCCAAAGATTGTGGCGTTGAGGTCTGACTACGTCTGTAACACTTAACATGTACACATCAAAGCTTTCCCAGTTTAATAGTTTGCTATTAAAATCTCCTTTGAGGGGTAGCCTCTCAATCCTTTTGCCTTCCTATTTTCTTTCAGTTAAGGTCCTGCCTGCTTATAACCTAAATTTTTTTTTTTTTTAATCAAGAGCAGACGTTCAGGCCAATTTTCCCTTTTTCCTTTCTGACATATATGAATTTGTCCAGAGGACTAGGATGTAGGTGAAGAATCTGAGACTGGTTTATGCAATGGGGCAGGTCAAGGGCAGCCTGGCTGTGGGGGGCGAGAGGCCGGGGCCGGTGACAGAGACCCAAACGGCGCGTCCTCTACAGATGCCTGGTGCTTGGTACTGCCTGTTTCCTCCTTACCACCCGCACTCCTTTTTCTTTTAGAAAACTGTAACCATTTCCGACTTCAGCACTGCATCATATAATGGAAGCGTTTGTGGGGATGATCAGAACAATCCCAAAATAGTGGTGCAGTTTGGATCTGGTTTTTCCTGGACTGTGAATTTCACCAAGGAAGAGTCTACTTACTCAATTGACAGCATCTCGTTTTCCTACAACACTAGTGATAAGGTGACTTTTCCCGATGCTAAAGATAAAGGTAAGCTTATGAATTAGATTTGTGTTACGCTTTCTTACTCTTTTTTTTTTTTTTAATCTTTGAGAGAGAAAATGTGCGGGGTGGGGGAGAGGCAGAGGGAAAGAGAAACACCCGGTTAGACTCCGATATGGGGCTTGATCTCATGACCCTGAAATCACGATGTGAGCTGAAACCGAGTCAGACAGTTAACCTACTGCACCACCCAGCGCCCCTCTCTTGCTTGTAGTAATACAAATGTAGGGCGCTTGGGTGGCTCAGTGGGTTGAGCATTCTGCCTTTGGCTCAGGTCATGGTCCCAAAGTCCTGGGATCAAGCCCTGCATCGGGCTCCTCGTTCAGCAGGGAGTCTGCTTCTCCCTTTGCCCCTCACCCTGCTCATGCTTGCTCGCTCGCTCTCAAATAAATCTTTTTTAAAAGTGTGTGTGTATGTATCTGTATACACATTTAGAAAATAATACAAATGTAAATAATTTTTAAAAATCATCTGCACTGTCTTCCTAACTAGAACAGAAAGTTCATGTCTTTGTGTCCCCACCACCCATGCATGGCAGTGTTCGACATGGTGATGGTAATTTGCTGTCTCTCTTTGATTTACTTTGTACCACGGAGTACCCTAAGTGTGTGACTAGCTGAGTTTCAGTCCCAGGACAGCAAGCCTGGGAAGTAGAAATTATCTCAGCTTTATAGGTAAAGGGAGTGAGTCTTGATGAGATTAAGTGACTTGCCCCGAGGTCACACAGCTTGTAAGTGGTAAGCTGGTGTTTGAACCAAAGTCTATTAAGCTGCAGCGTTTGTGGGTTTTACTCTTTTTACTTACTTCATTCAGTAGTGGGTCATCAACAAATGCTGAATGAGTGAGAACACCCTTTAGGGATAGATATTTTTTACTTTTTTATTTAAAGATTTTATTTATTTGAGAGAGGCAGCGAGAGAGGGAACCCAAGCAGGGGGAGTGGGAGAGGGAGAAGCAGGCTTCCGGCTGAGTAGAGAGCCTGATGCGGGCTGGATCCCAGGACCCTGGGGTAACAACCTGAGCCCAAGGCAGACGCTTAATGACTGAGCCACACAGGCCACCCCCCATAGAGATTTTAAATCTGTACGAGTTCAGTAACCTGAGATCAGCAGAAATGTTTCATCTTCAGATCTTTTTTTTTTTTTTAACCATTTAGATAGGATTTGGACTGAAAAGTAAATAATTAATTAAAGGCAAAATGAAAGGCAAAATGTTGCTATTTGGAGACAATATCAGATCCAGACCAACTCGGAAAAGCATTAGCAATAAGGCATTCTTGTCACTCTTAGAACTGAAATGCATACTGGATTTTTTATTTTGTACTGAGTATTTTGAGGGCACGGATAGTGGAGATTTCAGTTTAGTCGGGGTTGTAATTCTCCTTTCTTTCCCTTCTGTTGAGATTTGGGTCAACAGGGTGTCTGTAAGTAGCTTTCACAGATAGTATTTCCTTTCAACCCCAGAAACACACGCAGATGGTCTTTAGTTGCAAGCCCTGGGGATAAATGACTCACTGGAGGTATGGATAGCAAAAGATCTATTTTCAGGACCCAGAGGTGAATGAGCTCATACAAAACTTGGGAGGCAACAGGGACAGAGACTTGGAAGTCAGTCCTAGTTTTTCTCTTTCCTAATCTCGTGCGAAAGGATAACTAGAGCGAGTCTGTTAACTGGTTTACTTGTGTATTTAACTTTGCGCCCTGCATTGTCCTTTCCAACTAGGCTGCGGTTTGCCCCTCACCTTCAAGGAGCTGTAAAACAAGTTGGGGAGACAAAGCAAAATGGTTTTTCCAAGTTCGATGGCAAAAGTAGAACACGCCGGATTGGTTCTAGAGTGCGTGGTCTGAATGTGTCCTAACCAGTCGTCTGCCGGCGAGCCAGAGGAGAGGTCGGCGGGTGTTGGAGGAGAGAGGAGGACGAGCTGAGTCAGGCAGGGAGTTGGAGCGGAGGCTTTCCAGCAGGGGGAAGCATGGTATGAGCAGCAGTCGCTGGAAAGCTTCCTGATGAAAATAGAGGCTGTGTGTGTAGCAGGAGAATCAAGTTGGCTGGGCGCAGCGGGTCTAAATTATAGGGGGCCTTGGAAGCCAAGGAAAGGCATTTAGCTTGATGGCTTAGGCACTGGGGAACCATTTTAGGTTTTTAGGCAGGAGAATGACATAACAAAAGCAGAGAACAGTAGTTTATAAAGAATGTTCTGTAGGATTCATTGGGAAGTGAGGAGACCGCAGGCAGAGATGCCCACGTTAAGGGGCTGCTGCAGTAACCAAGAGGTGGTAAGACCAGGGCCAAGATCAAGGGGGTGGCGATAAAAGGACAGATGGGACAGATTTGAATGGAAAAACCGTGGACTCTAACATCTTACTCTCCTTGTTTTTATTTTAAATGAGCAATGCAGTTTTTTTTAAATGACCAACATCTATGAAATAACATATTTGAAACTATTTGGAATTTAGAATGGTTTCCTTAAATGGACTGTTGTTTTTGAAATGATTTAGTGTTTTATTTTTAGGCATCTGATAATTGGAGTAATTTTGAAAACTGCTGTTTTCTTTTAAATTTTTTTTTCGTGATTAAAGTACAGAAAAGTCCAGAGAGTCATGTAATAGACCTACATGTATCTGTTACCCAGAATTTATAAATGCCATTTCTTTCATATTTTGCCTCAACTTTTTATTTATTTAAAGAAATAAAGCCTTACAGATACATTTGAGGTTTCCTTTGTACTCACTCCCCGGAGTCATTTTCCTCTCTGCCTCCCAAGTGGCAGCCACTCTTAGGAACTTGGGGTGGAGCCTTCCTATTGGTCTGTTTATTATATTGGACTAATCAGTACATGTTCATAAATAATACATAGTTTAAAAAATTATCGTTTCATAGTATATCTCCAGTTTGTCTGTAGATGGTTTCTGAGCTCTGTTTATATAAGACAGTTCAAATACCTACTCACTTACGTTAACAGTGAGAAAAACCAGTTTGGGGGAAAAAATGTTCTATTTCTTTGATTTAAAATTTTCCCCGCTTTGGCCATTAGGGGGTGCCATGACAGCATTAATTGGCTGTTTTGCTACTTCATGGAGAGGCCCTGAAGACAAGCCCCTGTTAAGGACCTTGTATCCCTTCCTTCCTTGATGCTTCTCCGGAAGAAACTAAGCCATTTGGGTGTGGTTAGTTGTGGTCATAGTCTCTTCACCATGGGCCTTACAATAAAAAACTCCATACAGACTGACTGTAACTTACTCCTTTCACATTCTGAAGATATCCTGAAATGGAATAGTCTTGAAATGCTAGCCAGGAAGAGGTTCCAGAAGCTCATTTTAGTAACTGTAACTGACTTCGGGATAGTAGCACAAAAGTAAGGACTTCCTCTGACGTCCTTGCCGAATCCATCTTCCTTCCTTCCTTTGGTCGCGAGGCCCTGTTGATCGTACGTTAGCTGTGTGTTCAGTTTGGCCTCTTCGCTGTCTGTCTTCTGCCTCTCACCATCTTAATTTAGGCAGCCCCTCACCTTTTACCTCAGCCAGAGCAGCAGCCTTCTAACTACTTTCCTTCTTTAATGACTTCCCTCAGAAGTTATTGCCCCTGCCTAGCCCCTGCGATTTTGTCATCTCCCTTAGAATAAATTATATGTGTGTTATTTATTTCCAGCTTTAAAAACTCAAGCTCACCCTCCACTGCTGACAGAATAAAGCCTAACCTGTCCTCCAGTTTCCTTCAACACGTGGCCACCTGTGACTCATCTTTCCCTCTTAACCCCCATCACGGCTTTCCTCCTTACTCGCTCTGTTTCAGCCCCAGTGAATTTGTCATTTCATTTTTTTAAAAAAAGATTTTATTTATTTACTCGACAGAGAGAGAGATCACAGGTAGGCAGAGAAGCAGGCAGAGAGAGGGGGGAAAGCAGGCTCCCCACTGAGCAGAGAGCTCGATGTGGGGCTCGATCCCAGGACCCTGAGATCATGACCTGAGCTGAAGGCAGCAGCTTAACCCACTGAGCTAGCCAGGCGCCCCGAATTTGTCATTTCTTGAACATGCCGTGTCCTCTGTCCCATGTGGATGCGGTGAGGCAGGACGGCTGAAGGAGGAGAGAGTCTGCAGATAAATTCACGTGATCACTTTTCTCATGCCGTCTTGGAAACCGTTAGTGTTAATTTTGTTTTATAGGAATTTTGACCGTCCGTGACGCTGTGGGATTCAGAATTCCTTTGAACGACATGTTCAGATGCAATAGTTTATCAACTCTAGAGAACAGCGGTGTCGTCCAGTACTATTGGGATGTTCACGTACAGGCTTTTGTCCAGAATGGCACAGTGAGCACAAAAGGTGAGTTCTTCAAACAGATACACTTGGATCCTGATTTAAGCTTCGAGTATACCAGCTGGCTTGCATTGAAGTCTTGTTATATGGAAGTATTTCTACACTAAGACTTGTTCGTAGCTTACACCGGACCGTAAGGTTCTTGCAGATAACCATAATTCTTGTTCCTGTGGGACTTCGCAGTTTCAAGTTGATGATGCACACATTATGGGGATGGTTTTTTGCAGATGCTTGACCTGCAGCATTTTCAGCGGATCAAACCCAGTCTTTGAACAAATCCTCAGATAGCTTGCTTGATCATCAGCTTTTTAGCTTTTGATGATCCAAGACCACAGCTTAGGAATGAGATTTTTGTGTTTGAATCTTGAGTTTACTTAGAAACTGCTTTTATAACTTAGGTATAGCTAAATGGAAATGTCATAGTTTCTCATTCACCAGATCTGAAAATCGACCAGCCCTTCCTAAGAAGAGGTTGAAATGCCTCTGGTTTGCTGAAGGGGTGAAACAAATAGAGGGTTCATTTGTATTTGAACCCTGTAGTGATTTCTAAATGTTCCTCTGGTGAACACTCTCCTTCCTTCTGGTGGTTGTGTGTGGGAAAGAAGAGGGTAGGAGGGAGATGTTTTCAGATTTAAATCTCTCATTTTCACATCAGAGGCAGGTGACACTCTTTGTGAATAAAGGGACATCAGGGCGCAAAAAGATGAGTGTGTGGTAGCTGAAGTATGAAGTAGAGAAAGCATTTTTTTTTTAATTAGACAGAGATCGCAAGTAGGCAGAGAGGCAGGCAGAGAGAGGGGGAACGCAGGCTCCCTGCTGAGCAGAGAGTCCGATGCGGGGCTCGATCCCAGGACCCTGAAATCATGACCTCAGCTGAGAGGCTTAACCCCCCCAGCCCCCCAGGCACCCCTGGAGGAAGCATTTGTATGTGTTGGGTGTGTCATAATTCTGAGAGACCCCTGAGTATCTGAAGCAGCAGTTTGGGAACCTCTGCCTGAGCCCCCTAATATAACTCTTTGAACTTGTATTGTGAGAAATATTTTGCTCTTTCCTGGCCTTACGAATTAAGAAGAAGGCCACTTCAGTTTATTTTGTCCTGTTTGTTTTCTTTAGAGTATCTGTGTGAAAAAGATAAAACTTCCACCACTGTGGTGCCCATCACCTCCACCGCTGCACCATCCCCCACTACAGCACCTACTCCAAAGGAGAAACCAGAGGTGGGATCCTACTCGGTTAATAACAGCAATGGTACTTGTCTTCTGGCTACCATGGGGCTGCAGCTGAACTTCACTCACAACAAGGTATAGTTCTCTGTGTTTATTGATACATTCTTCTCATATCTCCCTTCAGATGCTCTATCTTACCTCTGGCCCAAGAGTAGTTTTGTTGCTAGACTGGTTCTGTTTTAAAGATTTTTAAAAATTTTATTTGAGAGGGGGGAGAGAGAGAGACCATGAGCAGGGAGTGGGGCAGAGGGAGAAACAGTCTTCCCACTGAGCAGAGAGTCTGATGTGGTACTCGACCCCAGGACCCCAGGACCATGATCTGAGCCAAAGGCAGCCACCTAACAATGGAGCCACCTAGGTGCCCCCAATTCTGTTTTTTTGTTTTTGTTTTAAAGATTTTATTTATTTATTTGGCAGATCACAAGTAGGCAGAGAGAGAGAGAAAGAGAGAGAGGAGGAAGCAGGCTCCCTGCTGAGCAGAGAGCCCGATGTGGGGCTCGATCCCAGGACCCTGGGATCATGACCTGAGCCACCCAGGCACCCCTGCCCCAATTCTGTTTTAAATGGAGATTTGATGTTGACTTGTTGAGGGCTGATAAATTCAGAGTTACTGTAACCACGAAGAGTTAATGTCCCAGGCAAGGGGTTTTCTTGGCCTGCCGGAAACCTAGCCATTTCAGGGACTCTTCGGGGTTTAGATTCTGTTTACCATCAGTAGATCGGAGTACAGACAGTCCGTTTAAAATAAAACTCCTTCACATTTGTATCTGGAACGCAGTGTAGGTTGACTTAGGGGAAAGTGCAGCTGTTTCTCCATGACTCAGACGGTGGCCGCGCACCCCAGGCTTGCGTCTGCCGTGGCGCTTGTGGTTGCAGTGTTCCCCTGCGCCTCCAGGGGGCGTGCTGACGGACGCATCCCATTTCCAGAGTCTTGCGCCCTCAATAAGCGAGCGGCACAGATGACTCTTATGCTCCATAAAAATGTGTCTTTTCATTTGGCTCATTACTGAGGAAGCTTCTTCTTGTTTTTCTTTTCTTTCCTTTTTTTTAAGTTGTCTGAGTCATATCTTGAGGGCCTGGGCCAACTTCTTTTGAAAGTAAAACACCATAAACTTAAGTATTCAGACAAAAGCATTTTTTGTTGTCCCCCCCCCCACCGAAGTTGTTTATTAGAGCATAAGGTTTTGCTATGGACTCGCCCGGGTCAGCTGTACCTTTCTCCCTCTTCTTCCACTCTAGGTGGTTTCAATTATTAACATCAACCCCAACACCACGGACTTCACTGGGAGCTGCCAGCCTCGGAGTGCCCTGCTCAGCCTGAACAGCAGCAACGTCAAGTATCTTGACTTCGTCTTCGCTGTGGTGAGTAACAGATTTCCCTGAGATCTGGGCTGTTTTCTTAGAAACACATCTGAAAGTCTAAATAGCTGTGTGTGTGTAGCAGGGGATTTAGCTCTGTTTTCCATTTCAGCACTGCTTCATGATAAAGTGTGGGCCATTGGTCCCTCTTAACCCCTCAGTCACCTCGGGGGTCTGCGGACTAGATTCTTAGCTTCATGTTCACCAGAAGTGACTGTTCTGCCCTCATGAAGACTTGAGGGTAGGAGCAAAAATTAACCCACATCAAAAAAAAATAATCTCTAGTCTATCTGCTGTAGAAATACTTAATAATATAAGTGTATTTATTTATGGGCACCTGGGTGGCTCAGTGGGTTAAGCCGCTGCCTTCGGCTCAGGTCATGATCTCAGGGTCCTGGGATCGAGTCCCGCGTCGCGTCGGGCTCTCTGCTCAGCGGGGGGCCTGCTTCCCTCTCTCTGCCTGCCTGCCTTTCCCTCTACTTGTGATCTCTCTCTGTCAAATAAATAAATAAAATCTTTAAAAAAAGAAAAAAAGTGTATATATTTATATATTACATGCTATAAAAGGTAAAAAGTAATTTCCCTCACACGTTTCTCTTTTATTGGTTAGAAAACTCATGTTTGTTTACTTGAATATTTTAGGCTTTTTGGAGGCTATACTGTTTGTCATAGTATCAGGAATAATAATAGTTAACGTTTATTGAGTACTTGCCACCCACAAGGCTCTGTGTAAGTACTTACCATGCATAAATTCATTAAATCAATGTAGTATATAATGGTAGCATTCGGGTTTTTGTTGTTCATGCTTGCATGAAGGGCTGAACCCTAAAGAGAAGGTTCTAGGTTAAGCCTATGTGCTCTACTTCTTGCTAGCATAAATTCATCATTGAGGACTTTTATTTCTCCCTTCTCAGAAGCAGCTATTACCCTCATAATTTTTGAGGGTGTGAGTGTGTGTGTGTGTGTGTGTGTGTACACACGTGTTTCAGCAAATGGGAAAGGGGACAGCCATCAGGGAAAACGTTAAGCTGCCAGCAGTTCTCAAACTGAGAGTTATTGTATAGGTAGATTAAAAAACAGTTCTGCTTTGGGGGCACCTGGGTGGCTCAGTGGTTAAAGCCTCTGCCTTCGGCTCGGGTCATGATCCCAGGGTCCTGGGATCAAGCCTCGAATCCGGCTCTCTGCTCAGCAGGGAGCCTACCTCCTCTCTCTCTCTCTGCCTGCCCCTCTGCCTACTTGTGATCTGTCTGTCAGATAAATAAAAAATCTTAAAATAATAATAAAAAAACCAGTTCTGCTTTTAAATCAGGTTGTATTATCTAGGATGGAGAAACACTCTCAACATCTGATACATAAAAAAATTAGGAGTGTGGAGTTTGTTTCAAGTCTGAACTTAGTATCTTTAGTCTGAAGCCCTTTTCTCTGTGGAATATATGTGGAGTAATTGAGGACTGTATCAGGCAATTACAGTTTTAGAAAGGTTTATAAGGATCTTCCCTTTACCAGCATTGAAATCTTTCCTCTGTTACAGTACATATATGACCAGAGGATTAACATTAAAAATGTCTGGTCAGGCTCGTCCTTTTCGATGAGGTAAGAGCAGGCCTCCCTGGACATGTTCTCTTTTAAAGTTACCTCATAGAGATTATACTATAAGAATGAAGAAAGTGGTGTTTTAGGTTCCTTCCCTTTGGAGTGATTGAGTTTGATTTTTCTAGCTGTGGTTGGGTCCTAAAAGGAACATGGTTTCTTCTGACTGTTGTGGGGAAGTATTTTTTTTTTTTTTTAAGATTTTATTTATTTATTTGAGAGAGAGAGACAGTGAGAGAGAGCATGAGCGAGGAGAAGGTCAGAGAGCGAAGCAGACTCCCCATGGAGCTGGGAGCCCGATGTGGGACTCGATCCCGGGACTCCAGGATCACGCCCTGAGCCGGAGGCAGTCGTCCAACCAACTGCGCCACCCAGGCGTCCCCTGTGGGGAAGTATTTAATAATTACAATATCTAATTTTCCCAGCAGACTATTTTATTTTTTAAAAAGATTTTTATTATTTTTAAAGATTATTTATTTATTTGACAGACAGAGATCACAAGTAGGCAGAGAGAGAAAGGGGAAGCAGGCCCCCAGCTGAGCAGAGAGCCCGATGTAGGGCTCGATCCCAGGACCCTGGGATCATGGCCTGAGCCGAAGGCAGAGGCTTTAACCCACTGAGCCACCCAGGCGTGCCAAAAGTTCGTTTTTTAAAAAAATTTGATGAGAGAGCACAAGCAGGGGGAGTGGCAGAGGGAGAGGGAGAAGTAGGTTCCCCACTGAACAGGGAGTCTGATGTGATGTGGGGCTTGATCCCAGAACCCTGAGATCATGACTTGAGCCAAAGACAGAGGCTTAACCCACTGAGCCACCCAGGTGCCCCCAACAGATTATTTTGATTGCAGTTCAAAACAGTGACATTTTGGGGTACCTGGGAGGCTCAGTGGGTTAAGCGTCTGCCTTTTCTGCCTTTGGCTCAGACCATGATCCCAGGGTCCTGGGCTCGAGCCCCACATCAGGCTCCCACTCCTGCTCTCTCTTGCTGTCTCTGTCCTGTATCTCTCAAGTAAATAAATCTTTTTAAAAAATGAAATAAACCAAAATGGTGGCATTTTAACCATGCCGTAGGCTCTTCAAAAAATGAAGAAACACCTGTAATGTCACCCAGACCTCACTGGGGCCCATCTTCAACCCTGTCATGATAGATGCTTCTAAGGAAAATTTCTTGAGTTTGAGTGTGTTGAGTGCTGGATCCCATGGTGGGATTCAAAGAAGAAGCCCTGTATTAATAAAGATCTCACAGTTCAGTGGTAAAGATAAGAATGTACAAATAATGACCATTTTTGTGGAAGATCTGGAGTGCTATGCTGAGACTTTGGAACTGGATTCTGAGGGCAGTTAGAGATCCGTGGAAGGTGCATTCCAGTTGGGATGAATGATAGACCAGAAGAAAAGACAAAGTCTGTGGGAGCATAGAGGAGGCAGTGGTTAATGCTGGGTGGAGGAGAGTTAGGAAGGTTTAATGGAAGAGACGACATTTGAGCTGGACCTTCAAGGATAGGTTTGTACACGTGGGGAGATAAGGGGAGGAAGCAGAAAAGTACAGATCATTTCTGGAAAAAGGAATGCAATCACGACCACCTTGGCGAATAAGGCACGTGGCATAATCAGGGAAAGACAGGTATGGGAAAGTAGTTGGGACAAATTGCAAGGAGCCTTGAATGCCAAGCCGAGACATAGCCTCAGGCGAGGAAAGGTGTAATGAGGTGGTCAAGTCCTCCTTTGTGCCTCCTCCTGACATTTCTCTGCATCTGTCCCTTCCGCTTTTGTTCCCCACTGCCTCTGCTCGGAGTCCAGCCTGCGTGGCCTCTTACCTCCCAGCCTCCCAACCAGTCTGTCCTCTTCCTCTCCCCCCTCAGTGTTCTTCTGCATTCGTTTCATCTTCCTCGTCCTCAGAAAGCTTCGGTTCTGTTTTATGGACAAGATAACCTCTAAGCTCCACGGCAGGTTCTTTCAAATCTCTCTCCCCAAGCTGCTCCCCGCTCCGCGCCCCCTCCCCCCGCTCCCGCCACGCAGCGGATCTTGCATGTCTGACTCTCTGTGTCCTCCTTTCCCTTCACTTAGGAAGCCCATGCTTCCCTCGCTGTGTTCTGTGAGGTAGGAGAGCCCAGTAGCAACCAGCGCTTCAGCTCTGCAGCCAGGCTTCCGGGGTTCAAATCCCACCTCGCTGACCACTGATGGTATAGTCTTGGGGGAAAATCACTTAACATGTTACAATTATTCAGTGATAGCTTGCATGTAAAATTTTTTTAAAAAAGATTTTATTTGTTTATGGGGCGCCTGGATGGCTCAGTGGGTTAAGCCTCTGCCTTCGGCTCAGGCCATGGTCTCAGGGTCCTGGGATCGAGCCCCGCATCAGGCTCTCTGCTCAGTGGGGAGCCTGCTCCCCCCCACCATCTGCCTGCCTGCCTGCCTACTGGTGATCTGTCTCTCTCTCTGTCAAATAAGTAAATAAAATCTTCAAAAAATGTTTTAAGATTTTATTTATTTATTTGACAGAGAGGCAGGCAGAGGGAGAGGAAGCAGGCTCCCCAGTTAGTGGAGAGCCTGATGCAGGGCTCAGTTTCAGGACCCTGGGATCATGATCCGAGCTGAAGACAAAGGCTTAACTGACTAAGCTGCCCCCCAGGTGCCTTATAAGTAAAGTTTTAGGAACATCGCTTGGCACTAAATTTTCAAATGATGGCGTACTTGTGATAGTGCTTATTTTCTGGATACCTTTTACTCCTGCTCTTGCCTTCCAGAATACCCTTTCCTGCTCATTCCCTGACTCGGCAGAGTTCAGGTGGCATATCCCTAAGCTTACATTGCTTTGCTTCTCCCCTACATGGAAGTCCTCTCTCTCCTTTTTTTTTTAATATTTTATTTATTTCTTTGATAGACAGAGATCACAAGTAGGCAGAGAGGCAGGCAGAGAGAGAGAGGAGGAAGCAGGCTCCCTGCTGAGCAGAGAGCCCGATGCGGGGCTCGATCCCAGGACCCTGGGATCATAACCTGAGCCGAAAGCAGAGGCTTTAACCCACTGAGCCACCTAGGCGCCCCCCTCTATCTCCTTTTAATTTTTATAATTGATTGCTGTCTTTTTTGCAATATGGTTATTTCTTCATGTATTTATCTTATCTTCCCTGGCAGATTGCAAACATGGTGGGGGCAGGATCCACGCCTGGTTCATTTGGCTAGTTCCCTGGAGCACTTAGATATGTTGCCTTGTACATGCTAAGCACTGACGTAATTAGAATGACGGGCTGATCAGATGCGTGCTTCACTGAGATAATAGTGGCAAGGAAAGCTCCCAGCTGGAGAGGCTGTAGGGCAGGGAGGGAGCCCAGTTAAGAGACTGACAGGATCCAGGCTAGAGTGGGTGGGGGCTTAGCAACTGACAGGAGGAATAAAATGAGGGAACGAATTGTTGAGTATCGAAGAACCACATGACTACATCCTTGGCCCCAAAATTGGAGACAGAACACAGAGGAAAAAGGGATTCTGTTAATTTTGCTTAGCTGCAGTTCATTCTTTTGGTCCGGGTCTGATCCTTGGTTTTATCTTCTGGTTCATAGTATTAGGTTGCTTTTCATCTGTAGGTATTAACTGTACCTGTAGACGGTTGTGATGTGTTGATTAACTGGATACTCTTTTTCTAACAGAAAAATGAAAACCGATTCTATCTGAAGGAAGTGAATGTCAGCGTGTACTTGGTTAATGGCTCTGGTAAGCAAAGCATTGCCCTTGGGGAAGAGAGTGAGTTACACTGAAGGCATAGAAACCATAGTTTGTTTTGTTACCAAATAGTGCCTTTTACTTCATGGAACAGAAGAATTTGGGTAAAAATGGTCCCTTGACCACAACTGAAAATCAGTAATTGAGAACTCGAGTGTTTTATCTTTTCAGTCCCCCTTGTTTTCAAATAGGGTGGGTAATAGTTAAGGATGACTGATTTTTAGACCACAGGAACAGCTATGGAAAGATAGGAAACCTAGTGATCCTAAGAATCGCTTTTTTTTTTTTTTTTTTTTGGTAGACCCTGTACCCCAGGCTCCTATACTTCACTGAAAAATTCTGAGAACTGTCCCATTTCTTCTGTTGGTATAATAAGTTACTAATGGGCACCTGGCTGGCTCAGTGGGTAGAATGTACGACTCTTGATCTTGGATGAGAGCTCAAGCCCCATGTTAGGTGTAGAGCCTACTTTAAAAAAAAAAAAAGCTCCTAACATGTTTGTTTTCTTTCAAGTTTTCAGCATCGCAAATAACAATCTGAGCTACTGGGATGCCCCCCTGGGAAGTTCTTACATGTGTAACAAAGAGCAGACCGTTTCTGTGTCTGGAGCCTTTCAGATAAATACCTTTGATCTAAGGGTTCAGCCTTTCAATGTGATGGAAGGAAAATACTCTACAGGTAAGAGATGAGCAAGTTTTATCAATAATTTATGTTCTTACGTTGACTAATAGGTGGCTTTTCCTTTGACTCATGGAAATTTAAGCACTGAAATAGAGAAATATGAATTCATCTCTTGTGACTCTGTTGGAGCATTCACGTGGCCCTGAGCGAGTTCTGTGAACTCATTTTGCTCAAAGTGGATTTTTTGTGTGTGGGGATCGGAAACCCATTTATTTGCAACCAAGTTCTTAAGACTCAAAACCGATGACTTCATAGACACTCCCTTCTGAGTTTTAGTTTGTAGGAAGGATGGCAGCTTTGAGCAGCTGGGATCTGTTTTCTGGGGGCCCTCTTCTCGTTGGAAATATTCTCATACACAAATAAAAGCAGTCTGGTCTTACTTTGTTAAGACAGAAGGTGATGGTTCGGCAAAGCCTCAGATACCATGGACAGTGTTTTGGCCATCCCACGTGACTTGGAGCATTTTAAAAGCATAACGCCAGTGTGCATGAGGCGTTTTGGAAGATCTGCTCAGGGCTCATGGTGGTATCTATTAGATTTTTACTGAAACCTTCTGTGGAGGGCTCATGGCAGTGTGTTTATATGAATATGAAAGGTGCATTTGCCATTACCAGATTAAAATTTGCACGTAGGCAAAAAAAAAAAAAAGTCCCTAAAATTCCTTAATTAACTTGTCCTTTTAAACTGCTTACTTAAGATTGGGGCTTTGTGGATCACAGCTCTGCTGAGCAGAGCTTTTCAAACCATCCACCTCCTTTTTAACAATTAATTCTATGGTTTAGAAGGCAGTGCGGCAGTTACGTGCTGCCGTGAACCATGTGGCCACCTTTGCGGTGGCTCTGGGTCCCCAGCTTGACCTGGTTAGGCCCGGGTAAGTTGGGATCTTCATCCTACCACTCTCGTGACGAGAGAGGTTAATCACACTTAGAAATTTTTCTCAAGAATTCATTTTCCCTCGTGTCGGTTTTGCTTATGCACTACAATTATTTTAATCCTTTTCATAGTTTTATTTTTGAGTCGTTATCTAGCTCCCCTCCATTATTACCCTAATTTTAGGTCCAGATTGGTGTTTAGAATTGAAAATCATTTGCAGCGGGATACCAGCTCGAGTCTTGTTTATCTAGTCAGCTGTAATAGCAATGAGCTGTGTTCTTTTCTCGAATTTGAAACTTTGGTTTTTCTGTATGTCAAATTAAAAATGGTACCCAAAGGAATACGCAGCATTCGATAGCGGTAACGAACGTGTAATGTGTTCGCGGAGCTAGGTTCCCGACCCTGGGTACCTGTGGATAAGACACACCGCTGATGCTTGCCTGTGCAGGAGGAGGAAGTAGACTTGTAGTCAGGTCAAAGAGCGTTGAATGGATTTTACTGGATCAGACGACTCTCTGGAAATAGAAAAGCTAGCCCCTATGGGTTGCCAGCTCAATAAATGTAGTAAACACAACGCAGATCAGTAAGAGGTCCCCGTTTCTTGACTTCTGTAGCCACTAAGATCATACACTCTAGGTCAGGGGTGTGCAGAGTTCATTTGTAAGGCATGGACAGGAAGCGTTTCAGGTCTGCAGACCATAAGAGCTCTGTGACCACTATTCATTCAGCTCTCCTGTTGTCACGAAAACGGCCATAAACAGGCAATAAATAAATGAGTGTGGCTGGGTTCCAACAGAACTTTATTTATGGCTGCTGAGATTTGAATTTCATATAATGCTCCTGTATCACAGAATTTCTTTTTTTGTTTTTTTGGATTTTTTTTTTTTTTTTGGCTATTGAAATAAAAACGGAGAAAAGCCATTTTTAGCTCTTGGGCCAGATAGGGCCTCCAGTCTATAGTGTGCTCTCTGCTCTGAAAGATTCCAGAGTCAGCGTGGTTCTAATCCCCTGATGAAACCTTTCTGATCTGTTCTCAGTTTTCCCAAAAGACATTCACTCTAGCACTTAGAGGCTAATCTGACTATATTATATAGAGATGGGTTAGAATTCACTCTCCTCATTTCTTTTCTTTTTTTTAAAAAAAGTTTTTATTTATTTATTGGGGTAGCTGGGTGGCTCAGTCGGTTAAATGTCTGCTTTGAGCTCAGGTCATGATCTCGGGATAGAGCCCCAGACTGGGCTCCCCGTGCAGCTGGGAGCCCGCTTCTCCCTCTTGTCTGCAACTTGTCCTCCCTGTTGCTATCTTGGTCTCTCTTAAATAAATAAATACAATCTTTTCTTAAAAAAAGATTAAAAAACATTTTTTAAAAATTGTATTTATCTATTTGAGAGAGAGAGCATGTGTGTAAGCTGGGCGAGGGGTGGAGGGAGAGGGAGAGAATCTCAAGCAGACTCTGCTGATCTCGAAGCCTGATGGAGGGCTGGATCTCAGGACCCTGAGATCATGACCTGAGCCAAAACCAAGAGTCAGATGCTTTAACGGACTAAGCCACCCGGATGCCCCTTTTCACTCCTTTATTCTGGAAGGGACTTAGAATATGAAATACATACACATACATATGTATTTACTCCTAGATATAAATGAGTATGTGTGTATTCATATATATGAATATACATAGACAAAAGAAGAGACAAATAAGTTTAGGATTTTAATTCTAGAGCAATCCATACTTTTTTGTAGCTTTATCATTGAAATATACCTGTCTTAATTCCTTAAAGTTGATTTTGTAAGAGCCTTTCTGACTTTTGAATCAACATCTTTTACTTTTGGACATTCATTTTTTATTATACTCATTATTTGTTACACACTTTTTCTCACCTACAGCCCAGGAGTGTTCGCTGGATGATGACACCATTCTAATACCAATTATAGTTGGTGCTGGTCTTTCAGGCTTGATTATTGTTATAGTGATTGCTTACCTAATTGGCAGAAGAAAAAGCTATGCCGGATATCAGACTCTGTAATACTAATCCGTATGTGATCTCTGTTACAATATAATAAAGCAAGTACAAGTTCCAACATGGCAGTACTGTTCAATTTCAGGTATATTTAGTTGCAGTTCTCATTTTAGAATGGGTGGTGTGGGGGATTTCAAACTTAATAAATAAAAACACCATGAAAATATCAACTACAAATTAGTCACCTGATTTTGGTTTCCTCAACCATGGAATTTAAAACTGTTAATTTCTGTGGCAAAAAGCATGTGTAAAGTCACCTGGATGATTGACTCCATTCTGTTATCTTGAGTTAGGATTTCAGTGTTTTCACTTTATGTATTCTGACTAAAAGCAAACAGTTTAGGAGAAGCACTTTTCAAAAAGAGATTCTTTTTTCCCCTGCATGTAGTCCAAATTGAGACTGTGCATCCTACAGTGGATTTGTACTTGCTCCTTTTGTATTTTTTTGTGATTCTGTTTGCAGGTTAACTTAGTGACTTTGGCATTGCTGCATATTTGACCTATGAGAGTTACGCCAGTAGATTCGCATAGAGTCTGGTATTATGTTCTTAGCAATGAATGCTTTTCTAATGCCTTTTGAATATACTTGTATTTGATGTGGCTGTAATGACAAAAGGTACAAAAGCTGTATACATTTTGGAATAGGTGTTAATCTTGTTTAATCCTTTAAAAAAAATCTGGAATTTTCCATCTTTTAAATGGCAAGACACAAGACTCCAACTGGGCATTTCAATCTATTTTCTAGGTGCTTTAGAGATAATTGCTAGGTTATGCCAATTTGGGGCATTAGTCCTTCATACCTGTAAATTGGGCTTTAGGTACCCTGCTAAAATGAATGTAGTTTCTCTTCAGCTTTGCAGTATCTTTGCTAGTGCAGTATCTTTGCTAGTGCTGTTGTATTCTTTTTTTTTTCTTTTTCTTTCCTTTTCTTTCTTTTCCTTTTCTCTTTCTTAAAGAAGAAATGCCAGGAAGTTCTAGAACTCTGCTAAAGAAGCGCACTTCTACTTAGCAAGTAACTTGCACCTAATCCAAAAGTCTTGGTCTTCTCTTATCCCATTAAAAAGTTGTTCTTCGTTTCCAGCTTGCATTGACACAGCATTTACTAAATTGGCTTTCACCGTTAAATGGTTCTGTGCTAATCAAAACTTAGAATTATCATTGTTCATTATGGTAGAATCATTATTCATTCATGTACTTTGTGATCGGTTTTGTGCCCTGGGAGATGCACCAGTTGTCCATTTACTGTGCACTACCTAATGTTTATATGAGAAAGCAAAACATTTCAGCTTGATAGTTAACACACAAAGGATTTTGCGCTGCTTCCAGGAGATCTTTTTTTTTTTTGGTGTTGGAATGGCTGAGTAAATATTAAAGAGTTGTTAATATGCACTCCTATATGGAAGGTGCTTGTGTTTTGGAGGTGGGAGATGATGTGCCCCCATATTCACTAGAAAATGGGACATCTGGGTTCCAAACAATTACTGATGTTGAATTAATTTGGTAGCTTAGCTCTACACAACACACGCACACAGGCAATTGCATGCTAGCATGTGTATGACCGTTAAGTATCTTTCAAGTTATATTGGAGCGGTAAAAATTTTCTTCCACTTATATTTGCTCTCTGCTTAGAGTAGCCTGAAACTCTTACTGGCTTGGAATCTCCTGACCAGCCCCTCCCCTACAGCTACATTGAGCTGCATTGCCAGCTTAAGGCACCTTTTGAGGACTAAATAGAAATCTGATTTTTAAAACTTATTTTTTACTTAAATAATGCTCTAGTGTATGATTGTTAACCTTATATGAATGGGTAATGCTTAGAAGAATATAGACGTTAGATACTTCTCATGAGTCGAAACAGCAGCCTTTTATTTTGGAAAATAAAAATTGGAAGCACAAGCAGATGGGACTAGCTTAATGCTGTTCATGTTTCTAAAAGGTTTTACATTTAGATTATATACCTAATTCATACTAAAATACCTCTAATTAGCACTGTTTATAGAAACTCTGACTTCATTGAATATTTTTTTATTTTACATGGGCCAGTTTATATACTCTTATTTACACTGTTATTTCCTGTAGCCACATGTTCTTTATACCTTTTGTAGTTTTGTTCATTTTACTGGGTTTATACCGTGATGGTCTAACATTGCTATCTGGTTCTGGGTGTTTTTCATGTTTTAGCATTTGTATAAAGAAACTGGTCCATGTAAATACTTTCCATGGTTTTTTTTTTTTTCTTCAAATGTTTAAACCACTAGTCGATGTATGGTGTTTCTCTTTAGATATTTGCCTGTCCATTTGCTTAACATACTGCTTCTGAAACAAACAATAAAGATTCTTTTATTTCTTAAGGATATTTGCTCACATTTTTTCCTGTTGGTTAAAGTAAAAATTTTGTATGCTACATAATGAAAATTTCTTCCAAAAGAGAGAATTTTAGAAAAGCTTAGAAGTGGAACTAAGTTATTTCCAGAATATTCTGTGTGTTAACCATCTAGAAAAATGTTCCTATGCATAGATAGCTCTATACCAATGCTGGGCTTGCTAGAATAAGAACCCCCTGGAAGCTTGTTAGAAAAAGGCACATGCCGGGCTCCATTCCTAGAGAATTTCACTTAGCAGGTCTGGGCATGTGTGCGTGTACAAGCATGTGCCTGCGTGTGTGAGCACGGGTGTGCATGTGTTTGGGGGGTGGGGTTGCGTAAGGTCCCGAGTGGGATCTGGTGTGTAGATCAGAAAACCAGTGATCTAGAATATGTATTTCATAGGAAAAGCTTGAGAGTATCTCTTCACTTTCCTCAGCCCCTCTCAGTTGAGGCTGCTCCTAATAGGTGCGGGTTGCTGCCACACCGATCGACCCGGTGACCCGGCTGTTGATCTAAACCAAAATAGGATTGTGTGCAGTCACTGTCCGATCACCCTAAAACAACTTGAACCTTCCAAGTTTGCCATAGCTTCCCACACACAAAAACTTGGCAGCCTGGCTAGTAACTTTCCTTTGGCCTCCCCACTTAAGCTCCCTGACTGCCAGTTAATCCTCATAACTCCCAGCTCTACAACTGGCCGCCATGGGACTTTGGCCAAGCAGCTTAACTTCTGGGGTCTCCGTTTCTTCATCTGGGGGCCCACCGAGGTCTCTATAATCCTGTTCCTCTTCATTTCTGTGAGTGATAGTTTCTATTACAATGAAAATTTGAGGAGTTTTAGAAGGAATCTGATAAGCTACTAGTTAAAATCAAGAACATATTTTATATACAGTGTAAATGTGCCATCTGAAGTTTCTTGCATGTTTCAGGAGGAATTCTTTTAAGACTCAGATATTTTTAAGATGATACCATTTCATCCTCATTTCTTTAAGTAGATAAGGTTACACTGTCTTGGGCTCATCTCTCTCCCACCCATCTCCTTTACTCTGGTAACTAACTTTCTGCATCAATAATTACCATATCTTGTTTTTAAAACTAGTAAAAGACATGTTTGGGTCATACTGAGTAGCTTCAATTATTTTCAGATTCATGTCCTATACTTCAGTTTGACTGTAGATCTAAAATTAAAATGTAAATAATAAGATGTCACATAAGAATATGATTCTTTTTTTTTAAGATTTTATTTATTTATTTGATAGAGCCAAAGGCAGAGGCTTAACCCACTGAGCCACCCAGGCACCCCAAGAATATGATTCTTAATGCTGATTCTTCCAAATAGAAATTTTGACACAATTGGCAAAAAGATGAATTTGTTTTATATTTTATTACAAATGTGTGTCTCAGCTTTCCAACTCACACTGAAAATTGTATCTGAAAAACTTCTGAGCTAAAAGAAAAATGAGGATTAACAGTATTTTTAATCTTCATGAAACTTTACATTGACATTTCAATGGCCACGAAACCTTTATCCTTAAAAATCTTCACTGCTTCTGTAATTAATCATTAAGTTCTTCCACAAATATACTGTTCCTCCCCCCCATATTTTCAGTTTGGTTTCCAGTGTACATTATGCAAATCAGGTGGAAATGACTTAAAGAATGAGATTTTCTTTTCCTCAGGATGTGATCCTATTAAAATCATTGTTTTCCAAAATGTCTTTCCATTACCTAAAGAATTTTTAAAGGTTGAATTCATAAAATCAATAGTTATTATAAATTAATACTTCACATACTAATTGAGAGCATTTTAAGTAAGTGACAGCATCTAGAAAGATCTTTGTATTAGTGGAATTGCCTTTTTGATCTACTCTGGGAATATTTGTCTTACATGAAAGCCTTATTGGCAGTATTTATGAAAGTTGTTTCAGTACTAGGTCAAATACCCAATTTGGGAAAAGGAGGACAGTGAATCCGTTGCCAGAATAAGAAATTAATCTACTAATGAATTTTTTAAAAACCAAGTTACATTAAATCCAAGGCATAATACTTTATGGTTCATGTCACCTAACGGTTTATGTGGTGGGTGGTAATTTGGGAAATTGAAGGGGAGGAGTCCGCTAACTGGGTGCTCTTAACACCAAGACATCCGGCAGTCTCCGCTATCCGGATTTCTAACAGAACCAGGAAGCAAGTAAAAAAGCTCACTGAGCTGGCAGCCAAAGCTGATATCATAAAGTCCATAAACTCCAGGATTGCATCTTGTTCCCAGTTATTACGCAGAGGCTAGCAAAAGCCTGGCACATTTCTTAAACGCGGGCACGATCAGAATTGCCTGGCAGCCTATTCATTCTTTCTTTGACACAGTTCTAATAAGCATAATTATCTGATTTATCCACCCCTGGTAGATTGTGAGCTAGGAGGAGAACTAGGGCAATAAGAGGCAAGGACGTGGGAATCAGAAGTGGGGGTTCAACATCCCAACTGCCTTCTGTCTGCAGGCGCCACCCCTTCCTCCTCTCCACTCTCCCTGGCTTTGCTTCTGGGATCCCATTTCACCTACCTCCTGGGAGACCTCGTACTGTTGGCTTCGGTCCGTTGTTTGTGGCTCTTGTCCTCATTCTACAAACGCATCTGAGTCTCTTCCACCCTGAAGATACACTTTCTAGACCCTTTTGTTCACCTTCTGACTCCCTCCCTTGTGCCCTCTCTTCCAAACTTCTCGGGATGACCACTGGATGTTCCCCAACCCAAGTTCTTGGTCTTCTAAACGATCGCTTCCCATTTGCTCCTAAAGCAGCAGCGATCTGCCTCACAGCCAATACCCTCCATGTCCACAGACCCCGTGGCCTCTCTAATAGCTCTCGCTCTTCCCCCGTACTAATCGAAACTCCCTTCCTTGGCTTCTGTGGCACCGTTGTCTACTTGCCTTTTTCTTTTTCTTGCTCCTTTATTCCTCAGATAGGAGTGTCCCCGGGGCTTGTGTCTCTGAGCCTTTTTAGATTGTTTGCTCTTGCTGAGAAACAAACGTGATTTTTACGACCACTCAGGTTAATCATTTTTTCACTGCCACCTGGTTGGGACACAGGCATCTGAAGCCCAGAAGGTCCAAAACTGAACGTCTCCCTCTTGCCCTTACCCCTCCTGACCCTTCCCACATGCAAATAACTACCAAAAAAACTGAACACATACATTCTCCCTCCAGTACTCCCTATTGGGATGAACGGCAGCAGTATCTACGCAGTCACTCAAGGGGGGAATTGGAAGCCACTGTATCACCTCGCACCACTAACCTCGGTCCACATCTGGTCCATTTTGCCTTCTCAGTGGATCTAGTCTGTCCCTTTCTGTATCTGCGCTTCGTTCTCACAGGTCACTCAGGTCAGGACCGGATTCTTGGTCCTCTGGCCTCTATCAGTAGAGGCCCCGCCTCGCTTCCAGTCTCCTGTTGGAATGACTTCCGCCCTGCCTGAAATCCCACGGTGCTCTTTCCTCCCATCAGTGTAAGGCGGACATACGTCGGGCCTACAGTGCCTTTGTGAGCTGGTCCTAGTACCCTCTTCCTGCCTCTTCCAGCCCTGAGTACCCTTCGGCCGTCCCAGCTCTGCCAGCTCTGCCTGCATTTCCCCTCCAGCTAGTTTTGTCTGTGCTGTTTCCTGTCCCTGGAACGCGCTTCCCCCATTACCTGGGTGGTGAATTCCTACTGGTCCTCAACAGCTCAGCTCCAGGGTCCCCTCTCAAAGTATGTCTTGTGTAACAAGGCTGAGTCGAGTGTCTCTCCGAAAAGCTTCCGTGACGCTTTGTGCTTTGCCTGCCCCTGTGACAGCACCTTTCCAAGACTAGAACCACTGCTTCTCTTGTCTGACTCATGCTGGACGCAAGCCGCCACGCCAGCCGACCCGCGAGTGCGGGGCGTGGAGTTCGCATGTCCGCTTGGCGTTGTTCCCTTTCGTTCGGTTCATTTCATGAATACCCCACGATCAGTGGTGTTCTGGGCGCTGTGCTGCTGCTACGTGATCAGCAGTTTGCCCCCTGAAAGCCCACAGCCGATCATCAAGGAAAGATTCATTATATTTACCCATTATATTTTGTTTAGGGAATCTGGGAAGTCAGTGATCAATTGAAAATCTGTCATTCATCCCAAATGACTGTGTTGTGCGGGGGGCTGGGGGGGGGAGCGGGGTACCTAAAAATGTATAATTTGGTTCCTTGGAGGATCACTTTCATGGAACCTTTCATTCGCTGGTGAGGAAGGCCAAAGCCTGATGGCCGCGGTGTCAAAGGCAAGGCTGTGTGTTAACAACATTTGCGGCTTTGAAATTGTGTCATTGTTCCTGTTCTCAATTGTCCTTTCTCCACGTCTAGCTCAAGACTGCAGTGCAGATGACGACAGCTTCCTTGTGCCCATTGCGGTGGGAGCAGCGTTGGCAGGAGTACTTATTCTAGTGTTGCTGGCTTACTTTATTGGTCTGAAGCGCCATCACGCTGGATATGAGCAGTTCTAGAACCTGCAGTCTGATCGATGACATAAAATACACGCGCATGAGATTTTCTTGCCTCTCCATCTTGAAACACGTTGCTCTTTAAGATTGATCTTGTTGAAACGGTAATTCTGAAATCAGTCCCAGCATTTTGAGAGAAGTCTCTCTGAATAAAAACTGTTCTCTTTTCCCACCTGAAAATTAAATACTGTATTCACTGGTCCTGAAGACAAACTGGTTAAAAACACATCGGTGTGCAGTATGTTAAGGTCTATCTTAAGAGGCCTCAGCCAGATTTTGGTCCTGAGATGCCTTAAACTTACAAACATGGCCATTATAAGAATAAAATGTGCAGTTGTCTCTCAATGGAATTAATAAATACTCTTTCACCACCAGTGTTCTGTTTTAATGTATGAGAACTATCCTGATTTAAGCTCACCACAGTACTTTTGTGTCTAGTTCATTAAATAAATGTCGATGTGACATAAGTGCCCATCAGATATGCTCAAACTTGGTTTTCAGTTGAATGTCCTCAGGACCATCAACATTTTTTAGGTTATATGACTTTTGCTGTTTTCTTTGAGTTCAATTTAAGGATGGAGTCAGTATCTCGGGCTTGTGATTTTTTTCCCTAGGTAAAAAACAGCCCCAAGGGGCCACACCAGAACTTCAGCTGGCTTCAGAACTAGAGTTTTAGAAAAATTGTTTCTTTTTCAGCAGTAGAGACTGAGAAGATGCAAACACATGTAACCACTTGCCTTTTTTCCCCCTTGTGTTTTTCTCTTCTTTGGATGCCTGATTAGCATTGAAAGATAGAAATATTCTATGAACTAATTAGGACAGATTGTGTTGTGTTTCTCTACCTCATCTTGTTGATCTCTAGAGCATTAAAATCTATTTAGTGTTGTCATCAGACTGCTACTTATGAAATGTAAGCTAACAGCAATCTCAGAAGGGAGGCAGTGAAGCATAGCAACTAGGCTCTTGCTTCTTCATGAAGGCCCCCGTGGGGCAGAGCATAGATGGGGGGGGGAGAGAAAAGCTGTTGGCATGAAAATGAGCTAGATAATCAGCCTCTATTGAAGCACCCTCCTTGCCATGAGGGCTGCTCAGATACTGAATGTATAGACAAATAAGAAGGAAGCTTAATCAATGGATTGGAGCAGACATTCACATTGAAGTGATTATTTTATTAATTCCTTCTGTGTATATATTGGCTTGTTCAGAATTTCTGTAATCCACTGATTACAGTATCTTGGTACCCCGCTATCTGTCTTTCCTGAAGGCTTTCCGTGAAATACGGTGAATCCTTCCAATAAAGGCTATGGTCGTTCCTGAAATTCATGTACTTGGAACCTTAGCAACTCTTCTTTGTTTGTTTTGTGTTGTGTTTTTAATGAATGACAAAAGTGCAAGAGGAACAAAAGATAAAATTAGAGGAAAAAGGGCAAGTTATCACTCAGTCATAAATCACACCAAGTACCACATCTTGTGCATCGCATTAGGCTTATACTGGAAAGGGCGTTAAAGATTATGACTCTAACCCTGTAATTTCACAGGAAAGGGAGTGACTTCATTGAGGTTACATATCTCGTGGGCAGCAACACCATACTAGCATTTTGATTATCCCAAGGAAATCTAGTCACTCACTAGTAAAACTAGTTTAAACATGAAATTAGGAGATCAGAAGGGGGCTTTGAGCTTCTGTACTAACTACTTTCAGTAACTAACACGATGTCAATTAAGTAATTTTTTAAAGTACTGAATATTGGCTTTTGATCTGTTTGCTACTTCAAAACCTAACCCTTGGATGGGATCACAGACATGGCAGGAAAGGAAAAGGGAAAGATCACCTGTTGACCCCCTGATGTGTGACAGATGCTTTAGAAATAGAATTGTCTTTAGTCCTCAAATACCTTAAGTACAGGCATGATTATCCCCCTTTTACAGATGAGGAACACGAGCCCAGTTTCAGTAACTTGACCAAAGTCCTTTAACTAGTTATAGAAGTAGTTGAGATGCAAAGTCGGTTCAGACATAGAAGTAGTTGAGATGCAAAGTCGGTTCCGTCTGAGCCCAGAGCTCAAAATCGACATACACACTGCCTTCCTGGCAGTCCCGGAAGGGACTAAAATGTGTTGGATTCTATTACTCTTCTAGGTCCCTGCTCAGCTACAAATAATTACGTATACGCTGGCAAGCTAATGCCCATATGGGGGAAAAAACTATACTGCATTCTCTTGATCCTAAGTCCTTTTTAACTGAAATTTTACTACTCCTGCAGAATTCATATTCGTATGTTGATGGTCATTGTGGCAAGGGAGAATGGGAGTGGGAAAACATGCAGGCGGGGTGCTAAGTGTAGATGATGGTTCTTTCCCACAGTGTCATTAGACAACAAAACATAAAATCTTCCCGTGTTGGGCGAACACAGATCTTGTTCGTCCCTTCTGCTTTTTGTACTGAGGAAATTAGGTATCTGAGATGAAGTAATAATAATGGGAGATATTGGAGGATTGGTTCCTTAGAAATACTTGGATGGATATGGAGAAAATAGGGACATAGAGGTAATGCTGTTAAAGACTAATCTGTGTTCACTTTTGAAATGCTTGTTTCTTGTTTGCTTGTTGCTGCTTAATTGCCTGCCATACTAATTTCCTTGCTCTCTGTCTGTTCTTTTCTAACAGCTGAAGAATGTTCTGCTGACTCTGACCTCAACTTTCTTATTCCTGTTGCAGTGGGTGTGGCCTTGGGCTTCCTTATAATTGTTGTCTTTATCTCCTATATGATTGGAAGAAGGAAAAGTCGTACTGGTTATCAGTCTGTATAATCAATTAAATCTAGTGCTGTTTTTTTGCTATCAGAAGTTACATTTCCATTGGCTAGATGCCAGGAAATTCTGTGCAGCCAATTGTTTAAGATCTGCTGACTAACCTCGGTGAATTGCTAGCTAACTTGGGCATGAGTAGCACTTACGTAAGAAAAAAAAGTATTAGGACCAATTTCTTCTTTTTTTTTTTCTGTTTTTTTCTTCCTTTGCTAAAGTGTTATCAGAAGAAAAATTGTGGCTTAGAATTTGTTTTTTAGTAAATGATGATTTTAAGCCTCTGGATTCAATTACGAAAGCATTTTTACTGAAGAATAATTTTATATGTTGCAGCTACTTGTGTTTGCTACTTTGGTTGACAGTGTTTACAAAATCAAAGCTGTTAGAGAATTTAACTTGCTTGGGAAATAAATTCAAGAACATCATGAATTCCTTTTCGTTGGTGGCAAGCATAAAATTTGGTTCATAATAAGACTTCCTTTCCTCACCTCCTGATCAGGGTTATTTAAATCTGTTTAGTATTTTTCTGTTTAAAAAAAGTGAGAAAGAAATGGCTTCACAATATGTGCTTAATAGCAACAGTCTGCCTGTTTTCTTCATTACCGTTAGTGGCAGCTATATTTCAATAAGGATGTCTTTTTTTTTCTTTTTGCCTTCTGGAGTTTGGAATATATTGATTATCTCAGACTTGATATTTATGCTGAAGGATGAAGTAAGATCTTCAGCTTTTTTTTTTTTTAAAGTATTGCTATAGGATGGGTTATGGTTTTTTAGGGTTATAATTTAGATTTTTTTTTCCCTTAGAGCCTTAACTTACTCAGAAAGTGAATTCATCCTCCACCAAAAAACCCCCCCAAAACACTTCTGTACTTTGTGGGTCTCCTGCACTCTCCCATTCCCTATATGAATAAGTTCTAATTGACAGTTTTCGGTGTATTGATTTCTTTTTTTCTTGCAGCAGCAAGTGCTAACTCTAGAGGCTAGTGGGCCCTGAAGTGTCCTCAGTCAGATGGCTGCCTAGCCAAAACTAGACTGTGATTACACTGTAAATTTGTTGATCTTGATAGAGACTTATATCCCGATAGGGACCTCTCACGGCTCTGGCTTCCAGAGTAAGGTCCTGGAGACCGTTCATCCCAGGGCCATTTGGTTGGCTAGGCTGTTAAATTGCCCTTCGATTTGGAAGCGCAGGGCTGTATTTCTCTAGGGCCCAAATGGCTACTTTGCATACCTGTTATTAGTATAAGGCAGATGTTGATTTTAACCGGGCTGTTTTTTCTCTAACTAAAAAAGCAGAAGTCTCCAAAGATCTGCCTTCACTTGGGAAGTGTTCCATGGATTACAAAATGAAGCCTAAACCTTAAATAAAGTTAGTTTGCTATTAAATCCAAGGATTAAGTCCCAGTCTACCTCTCAGCCCAGTGCAGTGCTTGCCACTGTGGTGTTGCTGTCAACTGATGCCAGAACTCTTTGCCAATAACTAGAATTAGAAATTTTGGTTAAAAAGGAAGAGATTTCATCAAGATCTTTCTCTTCCAACATGGCATAGGGTTAGACTGCTCAGTACATCTCCCTTAGAACTCTCCAGCTCTGACTTGCAGATTCAAGCTCTCCTCTATTTGCTAAGAATAGAAAGTTTTCTTTTAAAATGTTCTCCTGTGAAAACAATTGCTTCTTTGTTATTTGGTCAAAATGATGGCACTGTAAAGAACAGTGGCTTCATTTCAATAAATATTTTTGAGATGATTGGGAAGCCAGATTATGTAAATCAGCTTGTGTCCTTGCTAAGTATATGAACTGGAAATTCAGATACATAGAAAATGAAGGATTCACTTAAAAGTTTCCTACCTTCTCGGTAGGAGACTAAGAGCACTAATTTTTCATTAGGTATCATGGCTTTATCTTAGGTAATTAGCAGGTGTGTTTAATTCTTACTTGAGAATAAAGACTAAAATGCAAAATATTTGTGGAGGGTTAAAACAAAAGCTGCTTTAATTCCAATAAAATAGGGGAAGGCCCCAGATCTGTGAACTGAGGATTCAATTAGTTTTGCTCACTGAGTTCGTTTTTCCGTCAGTATGATAGTGGATCACACAGTAGGACTTGGAACTCACAGACAAAAAGGATTGTTTTTCACCCAAGTTTCTTTGGAAGAACTGATGTTTGCTGCGACCTAAAGTTTTGGCTATATCAATTTAATGAACTAACGGATACTGGCAAAATAAAGCATACTGTGGTATTCCTGTTTAATCTGATTTGTGTGATTTTTAGACGAGTGGATTCAGAGATAATAAAGGTTACACAATCCATATCACTATGGATAACTTCATTTTTACTCCGTGTGCTCAGCCTTAAGAGCTTGGATTGATTTGCATGATCTAAGTTCCTCAAATTCTAGTCTCTTGGATTGTCAGTAGGAATCCTATGATTTCATAGGTCTGCAAATTAACCCAGTGCCACCGGGAAGAAGGCATTAGGGACCTTTATGGGGGCCTACGTGGTCATGAAAATTCCGGGAAAACACTGAAAAGAAAATGCGGAAATCAAACAAATGTAAGAGCTTCTGAATAAATGGACTTCCAGCACGTGTCTGTTTTTCCTTAACAAACAGCACTCATTGTGAAGTTCATTCCATCCGAGCACGATGTACCTCCGGGATATGGCAGGGGCAGCAGAGGAGAAGCTACCCGTTTTCCACAGGTTCCTTTAAATTTCCTTGTGACCTAGTCTGATGCCCGCGTTCTGTCATTGTGTTAAATGACAACACATTCCTTTTTACGTTGGGCGCATTGCGGGTGGCAGATGGAATTGAACACTCATTCTCGCTATAGCTCCTGAGTAATAGGGCTTTGCTTTCTATTAGACATTTAATGGCTGTTAATTAAGTTAAAAAAAAGAAGGCCTTACCTGCATTTGAGGGACTGGCAAGGGTGTTCTTGGCAGAAGCTGTCTTCACTGACTATACTTCACAGTTCGCACCTCATGAGACCTCGGAAAAAAACAAGCACTTGGACGTGGCTGACAGAAGAGGGGTTCTCTCTACGGGGTGGGGAGGGTTTCTGTATATCTCAAAAGCCCACTTGGGGGAAGAAAAAAAGTCAACATGGGGGTTCATCTTTTTAAGCCCAGTGTGTCTCCTCTGTCTAGAACTGTCTTTCGGACTCTGAGGAAATGTTTTCTTTTCTCTTTGCTTTTACTCTCTGTGTGTATTTTGATGGCAGCGTAAACTTGAGTCCCTTTGTTTCAAGAGATCTGCGTAAGATACAGGAAGCCTCTTGGAACACAATGCATTTTTAGTAGGAAAAAGCTGTAGTGGCTGTTAGCCGTTACAGAGCCGTGCACTTGACACACGTTATTGCATTTAATTCTCGCAGCTACTCTCTGAGGTAGTGCAGTGTGGTTCCCAGTTCACAGATGACGTGACAAGCTTGGCTACTTAACCAAAGTCACACAGGAAGTCAGTGACGAACGTGACATTTGAGCTTGGCTCTGTCTGCCTTCAAAGACCATGCTCTTGGGGCGCCTGGGTGGCTCAGTGGTTTAAGCCTCTGCCTTCGGCTCTGGTCATGATCTCAGGGTCCTGGGATCAAGCCCCACGTTGGGCTCTCTGCTCAGCAGGGAGCCTACTTCCCCCTTCTCTCTCTCTGCCTGCCTCTCTGCCTACTTGTGATCTCTATCAAATAAATAATCTATAAAAAAAAAAAAAGACCATGCTCTTAACCACTGTGCATTCTGGTTTCTAAGGAACAATAGATTTTTAAAAAACAACAACCATATGCCTTATGTTAAATGGTTAGAGAAATCTGGCTCCTGTACTCTTCTATCCTGTGTGTGGTCATCCTAGAAATGGTCTTCAATATTCTTAAAATAACTTGAGTTTTGTCCAGCCCACTCACGGGGCGGACGGATGCTGTGGCCACACGGCTTTTGAAAGATCAAGCCAAGGCCTGTTTGTGCTATGCCTCCTTAGTAATGGGAAGCCCTGAATGTCACTTTCTTCCAGAGGAGCCTCGTCTAGTTCATTCTGATCACGTATCATCATTCTGCCCTCAAACTGTTCTGCACCGTGAATCATTTTGACTGTGCATTAGTGTGTTTAAGAGACTAAATGGAACTGTCTTTCTCCTCACTTTGCCTAAATTAATGCCATCCCTCCCCCAAGCCGTCCCCCAGCTTTAAGTGCCCTGTAGCCATGATACCCAGAAGTCCTTTCTAGGTGGTTCTGAGCTCCGATATGCGGTTCCTGCTTTCAGATGTAGAGCCTTTTCGAGAGGATTTCAGGAAATCTGTACCCACATACTTCAAATTTCCAGCCCCCTCTGCAGTGCCCCCCTTTCTCAGCTCATCCACTGCTCTTCTGTACTCAGCCAGACCGGCCCTTGGGCTTTTCCTCCAAGTCTCTAAGGGTGCTCAAGGCCCCCCGCACCTGCTCTGCCTTAACCTGGAAAGATCTTCCCCTAGCTCCCCTCAAGGCTCACCCTGCCATCCCATTCAGTTCTCTTTTCAAATGTCCCCCAGCCAGTGCAGCATTCCCTGACCACCGTAAAAATAGCACCCCCCTCCCGCCTCCGCTTCTCGCTCCCCTTCCTCTGCTTCACTTACCGCTCATCTCCTATCACCATCTGCAAACCACACATTTTGCTTGTGAATCTAGGTTTCATGGATGGCTACCCCTACAAGGGAAACTTCTGAGAGCTGGAATTTTTGCTGTGTTTACTACTCTGTCCCAGTCCCGAGAATGGGGCCTGGCACATCGTTCACACGGAATAAATAGTGCTTGGGTGTATGAGTGGTCATCTTGTGTCCTAGCTAAACATTTATTATGCACTTACTATTTTATTTCATCAATTCTAAGATGCAATCCGTTGTAAGATAAATATGCCAATTAAACTGGTTGTGAAGGGCTCCGAGGTGGCTCAGCCTGTTAAGCGTCTGCCTTTGGCTCAGGTCATGATCCCAGGGTCCTGGGATGGAGCCCTGCATCGGGCTCCCTGCTCAGCGGGGAGTCTGCTTTTCCTTCTCCCTCTGCCCCTCCCCCTGTTTGTGCTCTCTCTATCTCTTTCATGCTCTCTCTCTCAAATAAATAAATGAAAATCTCAAAAAAATAAAATAAACTGGTTGTGAGGACCCTATTGGTGCCAAAAGTATAAAAGGTATAAAGGTATAAAATGTATACAAATGAACAGATGCAGATGAAGAGGAAGATGAGACTTGATATGTGCCAGGGAAAGAGTGCTGGACATGGATTCTACCCTCTGCCTTTCTTTTTTTTTTTTTTTAAAGATTTTATTTTATTTATTTGACAGAGAGAGATCACAAGCAGGCAAAGAGAGAGAGAGGAGGAAGCAGGCTCCCTGCGGAGCAGAGAGCCCGATGCGGGACTCGATCCCAGGACCCTGAGATCATGACCTGAGCCGAAGGCAGCGGCTTAACCCACTGAGCCACCCAGGCGCCCTACCCTCTGCCTTTCATCCACTGAATGCATCTGGGATTCAGACCCAAGTAGTCGAAGCCCATCAGTCCTCTACCATAGCAGCCTCCCCTTGGCATGAGCTGCTGGTTCTTGTGTCATTTTCAGTTCCAAAACCAGAAGTCCGTCTCTGGTTGCTATAATTTTCACTTTATTTTTTTAAGATTTTATTTATTTACTTGACGGGGAGAAGGAGAGAGAGAAAGAGCAAGAGAGGGAACACAAGCAGGGGGAATGGGAGAGGAAGAAGCAGGCTCCATGCTGAGCAGGGAGCCTGAAGGGGGACTCGATCCCACAATCCCAGGATCATGACCTGAGCAGAAGGCAGACGCCCAATGACTGAGTCACCTAGGCGCCCCCTATAATTTTCACTTTTAGAGGAAACGATATTTAGCCTTCACTTTCTTTTAAATGCTATATGGTAGAGTATTGTAGGTGTGTGAGAACAGAATTTGAATCCTGGCTCTTAACCACAGAGTGGTGGTATGACCTTGGACTTAACCTCTATGCCAAGGTTTTTCCATCTTTAAAATCGAGATGATAGTGTTACCCATCTTTTAGGGTTTTTTTTTTTTAAGATATTATTTATTGAATTGACAGAGAAAGAGAGAGAGCACAAGCAGGTAGAGCAACAGGCAGAGGGAGAGGGAGAAGCAGGTCCCCTGCTGAGGAGAGAGCTCGGCATGGGGCTCCATCCCAGGACCGCGGGTCACTTAACTGACTGAGCCACCCAGGTGCCCCCATCTTGTCGGGCTTTAAAGAGAGCTAAATAGCACAATGCCCCCCAATACATAGTAAGGCAATAAACATGGGCTTTTTTTAATGATGCAGAGCAAGGTCTTTCTAAAGGTGATAGATGTTGAAGGTTTAGACAAGATCACAGACACAGGAAGTAAAGATTAGGGCTGAGAGAAAAACCTTAGGAATGGAAATTCACTCAGACTAGGTTTTTAAAAAGAGGAGTGAATTACGAAGTTACAGGGTAGGTCTCTCAGAATCCAAATGAGGGAAGTACATCCGGGACTCAAAGGAACAAAGAGTTAAATTACCACGCTTCAGCTGAGAAAATACACAGGTGATGACTCCCTGGAAAGTTTAGAAAAAGATGAGTGATAACTTGCACTGCATTTATTAATGTGTTATAAAGCCAGAATCAAATGTTAGATGGGAATAAGAATAGACCAGCAGTTTTAACAGGCAACATACAAACTCTGTGTGTGTGTATTTGATAAAGGTATTCTTTTCAGATCAGTGGGAAGGAGTATACACTGAAGCTGAGACACAAGGTTAATTACACTTAAACACCTACCTCACAATATGTACCAAAATAAATTCAAGGTTGATTAAAGACTTAAATTTTTGAAAACTATAAAATAAAGAAAAAATATAGATGGCTGTAGATCTTACCTCAAAATAAAGAAGACCTTCTTGAGAATAAAGGAAAAAGAAGACATGCCGGTGGAAAAGATCTCAATATATAAAAACAAAATATTTCTGATCACCGAAATACCACCTGGCAAAAATTTAAAGAGAAACTACAAACAAGAGAAATGACTCTCAATCGTAAGTATGACAAAGGGTTGGGTTACTCTCCTTACTATCAAACACAAAACAAGATAAGAGGAATATTCCAGGGATGCCTGGGTGGCTCAGTTGGTTAAGCAGCTGCCTTCGGCTCAGGTCATGATCCCAGCATACTGGGATCGAGTCCCACATCGGGCTCCTTGCTCGGCGGGGAGCCTGCTTCTCCCTCTGCCTCTGCCTGCCATTCTGTCTGCCTGTGCTTGCTCTCTCTCCCTCTCTCTCTCTGATAAATAAATTAAATCTTTAAAAAAAAAAGAGGAATATTCCACGAGTGAACTTGAATAAGAATGTGAATAGCTAAATCATGATAGAAGAAACAAAAACTGAATAAGTAACTTGAAAAAAAGTTTCCATTGTCCAGGTAGGCAAAGAAATAGAAATCAAAACGAGATCTTTCAAACCAGTTAGGATATTTTTAACTGTGACATTCACTCTTGGCTGTGGTTCAGAAGACTGTGCGTACTGATACGATGTTGGATGTGAAAATAAAAATTTGAAAATAATCTAAATGCCCAGTGAGATAGAAGAACTAGTTAAGTCGATTGAAACGTTGACGTGACAGAATGTTACATGGTCATTTGAAATCACATTCTCAAGATGAATATGAGCTCAGGTCTTAACCATTAAGCGAAAAATATTGGAAAGAAAGATGTGCCACGATTCTGATTTGGTAAATAAATCTCTATCTATCTGTATCTAGACATGCTTCTCCCTTTTCTTCCACCTTCCCTCATGCTGGGTGCAGAGTCCCCAGCAAGAGGGGTCCGGATTGGAACCACTACTTCAGCTAAGGAGGCTCCAGAAAAAAGCATGTACCCTATCCTGTTCAGTAGATCTGTATGTGCAGACGTGTACATATGCCTGTGTGCCTATAAAACAAAGACACTGAAGTATAACCAGCAGTCACCTCCAGGTTTGGGGATTGTGGGCAGTTTTAACAGTTTTTGATGCTTCTTTTTGGGTCAGCCGAGTTTGCTTTGATCATCAGAAAAGGGCCTCAGGAAGCTAATTCCCGGAGAGGGTGGTGGGTCTGGGGTTTCCATGGTGCTCTCTGGCATTCTGCTCTGAGACTAGCGCCCCCTCATGTGAGAGAGATCAAAGTTAGATGAGAGGACAAAGCCTCCACTCCTACCAGGACTTGCCCCTCATTTGTAGCACGTTTATTTTTTTTAAGATTTTATTTGTTTGAGAGAGCGAGAGTGCACAAGCAGGGGGAGAGGGAGAGAGAGAAGCCGACTCCCCACTAAGCAGGGAGCCCGATGTGGGGCTCGATCCCAGGACCCCAGGATGACATGACCTGAGCTGAAGGCAGGCGCTTAGGGACTAAGCTTCACCGACTGAGCCACCAAGGTGCCCCTTAAAGCATACTTAATTCAAAGAAAAATGCATTTATTTTATCCTGTTCCTGAGTCCGGGCACCTGGCCTGTAACTGCGCTCCGTGCACAGCTCTGTCACCCTCCAGGGCAATGCAGAGGCAAGTTTCTCATGAGGCTGTCGTTGCCTCCTGTGGTATCCGAGAGCTGCTTCTCCCCATCTCTACACTTTTCTACATGCTGCCTGCAGACGCCCCCACCGGAAAGGGTGGGATTGGAGCCATTCCTTCTGCAGCGGAGGTGAATGGGGTTAGTAGTGTAGCTGGCCAGGGGCTCTGTGCAGGTGGCGCTGGGGACAAGTCCCCCCTTCATGCTGCTCCATCTTCCAGACTTCTGTCTCTGCAGGTTCCACCAGGCTGACACCTCTAGGGGGTGTGTCCACAATCCTTTTCTTCCAGTACCTTCTTTTCTTTCACCAACACTCCTGGCCACCAAAGCTGGACTCTTGCCGTCTCCACCCACTTCCTTCCCCACCAGACTGCCTTTGTGACTTCAAGTCCTTTCATTGTAGTTAATTCTGTCAGTCCAAGCATTGACAGACCCTGTTAACTGCTGTTGACTGGGAAGGGTAGAAGTTTGAGGCACTGAAGTATTACAGTAGAAAGAACATGGAATTTGGTGCCAGGCAGATTGGAGTGAGAACCGAGACTTCACCAACTCCCAGCTGAATGATTTAGGGTAAGTTATTGAGTTGCCACATCTTTAAAATGGGAATACAATATGCTCCTTGAAGAACTGTTAGTAGAGGAATCTATTATATGTCACAGAGCTGTGACAGTCACAGTGGGATAACGGCCATGACGTGTCACATGGTAGGCACTCAGCGGTACTCAGAGGTACTCAGTGGGTATCTGTTATACCCGTTACCCCATTATCACAGAGCAGAACGATAAGGGTAAGGAAAGGGAGACAACACTTTCTGGGGACCCGAGAAATTCAGTAGTTTGTTCAAGGTCACACAGCTAGTGAATGGCAGAACGGGTATACATGAACCAAGGTGTCTCTGGCCCCAAAGCCCAGGCTCTTCCCTTAAACCGAACTTACTGGCTTTACACGCATGTGCCAAGACCAGAATGAAGGGATCATTGAGAGCCAGCCTCAGTAATTCTGGCCAAAGATTTATGAAGGTTTTTATGAAAAAAGTCAGCCTTGCAATATTGGGTAATCACAATGGGCTGTGGAAAAGCTATGCCCAAGGATGAGTCTGCCTTCAGGCAGACCTAGAGATATTCCAGTGGACATCAGAGTGAGTTGTGAAGCCCTAAATGTACCAACCATAATGAAATCTTGGGTGATTTGTTCACGTTACAGTATGGATTACAAACAAAGGTTCTTGAACTTCAGCAGGCATCAGAAACACCTGTTGGGCTCCACTCCCTGGACTTCTGCATTTGTAACAAGTTTCCAGGTCATCCTGATGCTGCTGATCCAGAAAACACGCTGAGAACCACCAGATAAAAATATCCTATAACACTGCTGAGTCACATCTGTGCCCCATCCTCCCCAGATTCTGGGGAGCTATCAGCACACACAGGAGTATCACAAAACCAGCCCCTAGAAAACCCAGAAAACCTGGCTTTAGGTTGATGTCCCTGATGGTCCTTCCTCCCCAGTGCTGCCCTCTAGTAAGCAAGTCCTCTCAGTTACCAGGACTGAGGAGAGAAAGCTGGTGGGGTAGGGCCAGTTCTCTGCCCCATCCCTGTCCCTACACCAAGCAAGCAGCCAGGTTCTGCACCACCACCCCCTTTGCCTCAGGGAACATTTGCCTTATTAACAGGCTATCTAAACCTGGATGTTTTCTAGAATCATGAGCCCCTTCATGGGATTATGCATAGGAGGGAGGGGACTGTGCATTGCAGGGCAGAAATGCAGGAGGGAAATTTCTGCTGGGACCTCTGGGAGACGGGGCCTCAGGTAAATGGCTTCTCGGTGCATATAGGGAGGCTGGACACCAGGCATTCAGGCTCCCAGCCTAGACTGAAGCCCCCTCCCCACCTCACCTCTCGTGTCCCATGGGCCCAAGAGCAGCGGAGATGCCCACCTTCATGTGGACTCAGACAGTGAGGGGAACAGGGACATTCATGATAGATTGAAGGTCCCTTAGAAGCTCCCCCACTCCCAGCCTTGGGTAACTCACTGGAAGAGGAGAGGCCCTCTAACAGTGAATAAGATCGAAATGTCCTTCGCTTTGGTGGGACAGTAGGAAGATGTGGGTTTAAACTAATGCCCCGGAGCAAACCTGCCCCGAGATGCACACCACACAGAAGACCCAGAGGACAAGTGCACACTCTTTATTACCAGAACCAGGAAGCTTCTGACAGAGGCTGAGCTTGGCGAGCTGGGACTTCATGGGGGAATCTCAAGAACACCTTTTGTTTAGACTGGAGACCATCTAACTTCCCACCCACTGGGCTCTATCCGCCTCGGGGGAGCAGAGAGCCTGCAGGGAACACACCAAATGGAAGAGAAGGGGCCCCGGGCATTCCCAAAAGTGCTTGCCCCAGTCCGGTTCTTTTTTAATCCAATCAGTCTTCCAAGAGGAGCACCATTCACAGCACGATGTCCGCCCTTGGAATCCATTTTGTTCTTCATCCATCTTGACTGGAAAGGAGCTCGGGAAGATGGTGGCCCCAAGCTGAGGGACTGAGTGTGTAGCCAACACTCTCCTTCTTCAAGAGAGCCCAGTGGTCTTTCAGACAACTGGAAAACTAGCAGTGCTTTTCAAGGGAGGAAATCAGCAGGAGTCTCGGAAAAGTCCCGCCTATCCTTTGGTGAGGCTGCTTCCCCCAGTCTTTGCCACGGCCTGTTTGTCTCTGTGGGGACTGATGTGCTAAGCAGTTTAGTCATTCAAGTCCTTCCATGAAAGTGCCTTTGACATTGCCTCCAGAATCACAGAAATGGATCTTGTGTCATTTCAGTTGGGTTTACCCAAAAGCCATATTGCATGCTAGGCAAAAAAACAAAACAAAACAAACAAAAAAACAACCCCAGTGTACACTGTATCCCAAATAAGGCTCTTATCTAACCAGACTCATCCAATTGAGCTATAATGTATGCACCAGAGAATAAAATATCACTGTAGTTCCTAACCCTTACGGGGCAATCAGTAACTATTTGTTCAATGAATTAATAAACAAAATTCAACAAACTTGCTATAACCTCTAACATTTAATACTATCTTCCCATCCACCCTTTGAAATCTGCTGCCAATCCCTTTTCCATAAGAGAAGGGTCAAATTCTAACAAAATCTGTCTGCTTCCCCCGTTTCAAGATGTGTGCCAGAATGTCTCCTTTTCCCTGATTTCTTCACACTTCTACTAGCTCCAGCCAGTTGAGGTCTCACTGAGGTGAAGCCCGCTGAGAGCCAGAGGGTATTTTGGGAGGATTCATTCACACACTGGGAGCTGGAGTTTCTTCGGCTTCACACAAAGTTCCTGGAGCTTAGAGACACAAAGAACAGGTCCTCGGCTATGAATTTTGTAAAAATAAATCAAGAAACAAATAGGAACACTGCTGCAGTTTACAGCCCAGCAATCGCATTCTGTAGGAGAAGTGGTGTTCCTAGAATGTAATGGGCATGTGTTCTAAAAGCATGATTATTCTTAGCCAAAGACCTGCTACTGTGGGAGAGAGGAAGTTAATGAGAACACAGAAACGAGAAAAAGAAGGTTTCATCATGTCAGCCTTGCCAGAGGGTGAAGCAATTGGTAGCCGCCATCCAGAGTCCCCCACCTGTGAACTCAAACACAATCGGAAAAATTTTCCCTTAAACGACTCATTAACTATTCACTAAAGTCTCATCTTTCTTTAAAGCAATACACATTAAACACAGACACAAATACATGTATAATACGCAACGAGGGAAAGAGAGCCACCTGTGGAAACAGCTATATCAATGTGCTAAAAGTGGTCATTGCTGGATGGTAGGATACTGAAAATGTGGGGCATTTTAAAATTTTCTGTAAATATGTAAATAGAAGAGATGTAAACAGAAGATGTACATAGAAGAGTGAGTTTTTTATCAGAAAGGAGCCTGCCAAAATTGGTTTTTCTTTGGAGGCTGTCCCCATTCTTTTCTGCATGCCCAGGTTTGGGGAGGAGCTAGTTTGGGGTCAAAGTTAGTATCTAGATTTTCTTGCATTTATCACAAGCCAAGTGTCCAGAAAAATGAATCACACTCGACACCATAGGCAGCCCCAATCCCTCCTCCCCAAGTCCAAGGCAGGTTTCTCCTTTTGTTGGCATTCAAAGCCTTTCTTACCATTTGGTTGCTTGGGCATCTCTCCCTGTGGCTGTTGCTTCATCAGGTCTCCCTGGCTCCAGCTGCGCCCTGCGGGGTTTACGCCAAAGTGGAGCCTGGCAGGACCTTCCTCTTGGCTTTGGCGTCTCTGGTTCCACCACATGGCTATCTCCTCTAGAGGCCTGAACGGAGGCCATATGCCAGGTGGGTAGATGGCTGCAGCAGGCATCTGGGGTGTGAACGCCGCTCCTGCTGCTGCTTCTGCGACTACCCTGGGTTGGGGAGGTGGTGGGTAGGGGAACGCCACCTGGAATGGCATGGGGAACGGCATTGGCAGAGAGGGTTGAACAACCTGGGCCCAGGGACTCGGCGGCGGCGGCGGCGGCGGCGGCGGCGATCCTGGCGCGTAAAGCACACCTGTTGTCTCAGAGGCCATGCGGGCCTCCTCTCTCTCTCTCTCCTCTCTCTCTCCTCTCTGGGTCTCCGCATCCTGCTCACGCTGCGACCGGGTGGCGGCCAGCACCTCGTTCCGCTCCTCTGCATTCAGGGGCCACACCTCCGTCGCCAGCCGCTGCACTCGAGCCCCGACCTGCTGGGGCTGCCTCTGGGCCTGGAGAAGCTGGCCACGCAGCGCCTCGCGCTCATCCAGCACATGCTGCAGGTCGTGCTGCACGCGGCGCAACTGCGACACCACCTGCTCGCGCTCCTGGCGTAGCCGCTGCAGCTGGTTGGCCAGAGCCCAAGTGGTGGTCTCGCGCTCCTCCAGCTGCTCCTGCAGCCGCCGCACGCGGTGCGCCTGCTGCTCCTGCTGCCTCGCGGCCGCGCGCACGCTCAAGGCCAGCGCGCTCCACGAGTAAGCCCGCTTGACGGCGCGCGGCACCTGCGGGTCCGCCACGATGGACAGTAGCTCGTCCTCTACCTCGTTCCAGGGCCTCGAGCAGAAGGTCAGGTAGAAGTCGGGACCGCCGCCGTTGCTGAGCACCTCCTCGTTGATGAACACCACCACCTCGTTGTGGCGGAACCCGCTCCGGGGGTCCCCGAAATCTACAGCCATGGCCGCTGCGGCCTAGTCGGCGAACCCGACCGCCCCTGCTGCTGGGAAACCACCACGGCCTAGGACGGGTCTGCCCCGCACTCCGCACTCCGCACCCCCACCCGCCTCGGTCCTCCTTAGTCCTTGCCCGGTCCTGGCCTCCCCTTCCGCGGGCTTCCTCTCTCACCCACTCGTCCTCCCGACGAAGCGTGAAGCCGGCTCGCCACACCGCCCTCGGTCGGGGCGGACTAGCGCGTCAGAGATCTGGGCTCTGAGTCACGACCGCAAGGCCTGTTGGGAACCGCCCCTCTCGGGAGAGAGCCCCCTGCTTGTCTGGCAGGAGGGCTGCGGCGCTGGGCTCTGCCCCCTTTCCTTGGCAAGCGCCTCCTACAGGGCGCCTCCGGAGAGCGACTGTGCTGGAAATTGCTGCAAGCCCAGAGGACGCCTGTCGTTCCCAAGAGCTTGGACAGCACCCAGAGGCGCGCGGAATGAATTTCTGACCTGGGGGTCGGGTGAGTGCGTGCAGGGGGCGGGGAGGGGACTATTTGGTTCAGCGCCCTCTCCCATAGCTCTCAGGTTCGATCCCAAACTTTCTGTAGTCCCAAGCTTCCCTCTTGGTTCTAAGCAGGTGACCTTAGAGTTCCTGTCCTTGAGAAAATCAAGTGACTGAGCCGTGGAGTCCCTCAGCTTGCCTTGCTAAACCTTATCTTCCTGCCCCAGACCCTAGTCCCTCCTGTTCCATTTCCTCAGCCGCTTCAATACATCTCATCCCCGCCACCCATATTTCCCAGCATCCCCTGGGCTACTGAATCTTTTTCTCCCATAAAGTCAACCTGTTCAAGTTCCCTCTATGCTTAGAATAATTTCCTTCAGGGGCGCCTGGGTGGCTCGGTGGGTTAGGCCGCTGCCTTCAGCTCGGGTCATGGCCTCGTGGTCCTGGGATCGAGTCCTGCATGGGGCTCTCTGCTCGGCGGGGAGCCTGCTTCCCTCTCTCTCTCTGCCTGCCTCTCTGTCTACTTGTGATCTCTCTCTGTCAAGTAAAGAAATAAAATCTTTGGAAAAAAAAGAATAATTTCCTCCATCTACCCCATGTCCTTCCCTTCCTCTCTTAGAGAAATTGACTATGTCGCATTAGACATAGTCTACTCGCTGTCCGCTTCATCATGCTCCTTTTACCATTCAGCCTGCTGCATATTGGTTCTTAACTCCCAAAACCTGAGTGAAAATTCTCTGTTAAGGTCACCAGCAGTCCCTACCTCAACACAAAACAAGTGGATACTTTGAAAGTTAGTTAAAAAAAAAAAGTTCTTATTTATTTGTAAGAGAGACCACTTGCGCATGCGCGATCAAAGCAGTGGGGCAGAGCAGAGGGAATGGGAGAAGCAGACTGCCTGCTCAGCGGGCAGCAGGAGGCGGGGTCCCATCCCAGTACCCTGGGTTCATGACCTGAGCTGAAGGCAGACGCTTAACCAACTGAGCCATCCAGGTGCCCCAAAAGTTAGTTTTCACATGATTTTTCAGCAGTATATAATTCTGTTGACCAGTCCCTTCTGGATGCCATACTGTCTTGGTTTCTGTGATACCAAATTCTCACTGACGTTCCTCTCAGCTCTGTCGCTTATCTTTCGTCGAACTGCCTGTTCTAAAGCCCACAGCCCCAGAATTGGTGTTTTTCCAGTTTTGTCTTCAGACCCCTCCTCTTTGGTTGTGCTTATCCACTCCAGTAACTTTAAACACTACTTCAAATCACCAGCTCTGTATTTCCAGTTTAGACTTTTCTCTTCATCATCGGATACGTATATATTTCTTCCTTTGACAGATAGTTATTAAACACATAGTAAGCTCATTGGACAAAAGGTGAAAAATATGGAAAAGTTCCTGGCCCTCCTGTTATTTATATCCCACTGGTGGAATAATAAATGAAAAATGTAAATAAATAAGCAAAATAATTGTAAATTGTGATATGTGCTATCAAGTTAATATATAAGTTGATGTGAGAGATAGAGATTCCGCAGGGGTTTGAAATTGTCCCTTGTGAATAAGGAGTTTAGGGAGGGTCTCTATGAGAAGGGGACATTTGAACTGAGACCCAGAATTCCAGTGGCAGAAGTCTTGGTGCAGAAAATTTTCAAATTTTTAGGGAGTAGAAAAGATCCAAGTGGGCAAGAGCCTGCTAAGTTAGGGAGGGAGTGGAATAAGATGATGTTAGAAACATAAACAAAAGGGCCATCTTGCAATGGCCTTGGAAGCAATATTAAGAAGATTGAATTTTATTCTAAGTATGAAGGAGCAACGTCGTAGTATTTCCTGTGGTAGTGTTGTCAGGTTTAAAAAGTTTCCCTCTGGATGTTATAGAATAGACATTATATGAAATTACATAAACGGGGCAACAGTTTGGAAGTTATTGCAGTGGATTAAGCAAGAAATGATCATGATTTGGCTTAGTCTAAAGTGGTGTTAGTGGATATGGACACAGGGAGAGAGAATGTATTTTGAAAGTAAAATTGGGTGCCTGGATGGTTCAGTCAGTTGCGCATCTGCCTTCAGGTCAGGTCCTGATCCCAGGGTGGTGGGATCGAGCCCCACATCAGGCTCCCTGCTCAGCGGGAAGCCCGCTTCTCCCTCTCCCTCTCTCACTCCCCCTGTTTGGGTTCTCTTTCTCTCTGTCAAATAAATAAATAAAATCTCTATTTTAAAAAGGTAAAATTGACAAGTATTTTTAGACTGTATGAGGGTTATAAAGATTGAGAAAAAGAAAGGAGATAAGGATGACCCCTAGTTTTTAGGCTTGAGCAAGTGGGTGGTTGATAGTACCACTTCTAAGACGGGGAAGAACAGGGGAAGAAAGGAAAAAACAGGAGTACTTTTTCAGAGTTGTGGTTGTGATGTCTCTTTGTGACTAGGGTAGATAGAGATTTCAAGCAGACCTTCTGGGATATACAGGTCTGAAGCAGAGGGGAGAAATTGGATTGATATATAAATTTTGGGGGAAAAAACAATGAGTTGATGGGATTTAACAATGGACTTGAATGAGATCCCCTAGGAAAAGAGATGAGTAGAAAACAAGAGGACCGAGTCCTGGAGCAGTCCAACCTATAGAAGCATTGTTTGAGTGTAGTCAGTTATTAAAAGCACAAAATATGATTCCATGCTAATTCTTTTTTTAAAAAAAGATTTTATTTATTTATTTATTTGACAGACAAAAATCACAAGTGGGCAGAGAGGCAGGCAGAGAGAGAGGAGGAAGCAGGCTCCCTGCTGAGCAGAGAGCCCAATGCGGGGCTGGATCCCAGGACCCTGGGATCATAACCTGAGTTGAAGGCAGAGGCTTTAACACACTGAGCCACCCAGGCACCCTTCCATGCTAATTCTTATTTAGCCTTTAAAATCAGATGATTATGACATATGGCATTTCAACCATAGAGAAACATGAAAAGCTCCCTAGATCATTTTGTGTAGCCATTATACTATAGTATCCAGTGAGAAAAATATATTACCTCAAAAAGAACACTACTAACCCATTTCATTTATAAGTATAGCTGCAAAGAGATTGTACCAACATTTCTATGCTACTTTTGGTTAATATCCAAAAGCAATTCCCTGTTTTGAGATTCTTGCATTATATATGAAGGAGTATGATGACTCTTAAAGGTATATTGTGATAAGCTAAAGATGTATATTCCACATCATAGAAAAAGATGGATAGCTTCCCAGTTGCTCTTATGAAGCCAATGAAATATAACAGCCAATCAGAAAAAAATAGCGTAAAAAATAATATAGTATAAAACATACTGGCCCATCTGTAGAAATTCTACATTAAATATCTGAAAAAGGACTATATCAGCATTCCGGTGGCAGATATTGCTGGTTAATAACCAACAGGAAGCCATCCTCTCTTACCTGCCAGCACAGCCTCTACGTTGCTTAGACAGTGATGTGTTAAGATATGGGCAGTGTCTCATGATTGGTCTCAGCCATCTTGTTTCCCTTTGTCAGTCATTGGTTGAGGGGTGGGTATGTTCCGCTGTGCTGGTCAGGGGGACACAGAAAATTTCCTGGTGGCTCCAGTGAAAGATGCTCCTTTGTGATAAAGGAGCAATAAAATGAAAACCTTACCACAAGCCCTCATCCTTGGAATGCTGGTATGAAGATGGGTTGTTGTCAGACCTTGAGACCGTGAAGAGATACATGGCAGACATATGTTGTGAACATCATGTGGAAACAAGGTGAATTCCCACCCAGAATTTGACTCAGATGTCAAGACTGATGACAATCAGAAAGAGGGTATGAGGGGCGCCTGGGTGGCTCAGTGGGTTAAGCCGCTGCCTTCGGCTCAGGTCATGATCTCGGGGTCCTGGGATCGAGTCCCGCATCGGGCTCTCTGCTCAGCAGGGAGCCTGCTTCCTCCTCTCTCTCTCTCTCTGCCTGCCTCTCTGCCTACTTGTGATCTCTCTATGTCAAATAAATAAATAAAATCTTTAAAAAAAAAAAAAAAAGAAAGAGGGTATGAAAGTGTTTACTACTTACCTAATGGGACTCTCTGGAGAGAGAAGTCAGGCCTCCGCAAATGGCTTAAGACAGTAAGGAAAGGAGACTGGTTTGGGATTTTAATGGTGGTTAGAGTTAGGGCTGGGCTGACAGTTCCTGCATGGGGCAGGGGCTTGAAACCTGCATGGATATGGTTTGAAAACCCTGTCGGCGCCAAAGGAAAACTTAGGCCTTCTTATTAACTTGCCCACATGTGGAACTCAGGGAGAGAGTGCGGGTTGAGGCTTAAAAGCTGTCAGCAGTAAAACATCAAAAAATGGAGTCAGGCTGTTCATTATAATTCACCCTGGATATTTGAGTGATGACAAAAATGTACCATGCTTCATTTAATCGAATTGGAACTTGTTTAAATAAGCCATTATGGCACTCTATGAGGCCTGAAGCCTGTAGCCTGTAAGGAAAGTGAAAGTTTCACAGAATATCTTGTTCAAGAGCCCAGTATTTTATTTTTGAGAAACAAAATGAGTGCCTTGGTCACTATCAGTGATGTTTGAAACTCCAAAGGGGATAAAGAGTGTCTTGGTAAGGCCTTCTATCGTGGTTTCAGTATACGTACAGGCATATGTGACCCTGATTTTATGTGGGGTGTCTGTGAGGCAAAAGTTCTTTACCCCAAGGGGGAGAACCCCAGGCAAAGAATTATTATTCCTATCATTGGCTGGACCAGAGAGCCTGACCACTGGCAGCAGTCTGCGAGTCTGTAAAATGGTGCAGATGGGGCTGATTCTTGGCCAGGAAAAATAGTTTTGAGATGCAGGCTTGAAATTTGGGCAACTGTGTTGACTCTTCTGTCTTATCCTTTATTAGGAATGTCCTGGTTAAGGGATGAAAACAATATAGCCCTCCAGTGAACTTCTGTCACATGTGATGGACAGTATCATCTTTAAAATGTGTAAACTCCCACTGTTCACTCAGCTGATCCCAAGGGGCTCCCCAAGTAGCCAAGGGGTCTACTAGAGGGATGGCTTCTTCCAGTACCATGCCATCTGGCAAAGAACTGAGGACAGGGGAGGTCACCCCTCCTGCAGATGGGATATGCCAGGGGGCCTAGGTTTGTTTCGTTCTTTTTTTTTTTTTTTAAAGATTTTATTTATTTATTTGAGATAGAGAGAAAGAGAGAATACAGAAGGAAAGTGAGAAGGAGAAGCATACTCCCCACTGAGCAGGGTCCAATGTGGGGCTCGACCCCAGGACCCTGAGATCATGACCTGAGCCAAAAGCAGACGCGTAACTGACTGAGCCATCTAGGCGTGCCCTAAATTTGGTTCTATCCTGTAGCAAAGGAGGCCTTTGTGGTCACGGCAAACTCATGGGTGCTTTTGCCATGACCCAATGCATAGTGAGCGGCTAGGTATGGAGGAACGTGCGCTCAGGGCCTGTGGGAAAGCCCAGACTATGGCCAGCAATTGCCTCTCCTATAGTATACAGCACAGGGCTGCAGAGGACAGCAACCTATGGCCAGTATGGGTGGCCCAGAGACTCCAGGGGGGCATGAGAGAAGGTTGCTAAAGCTTCTACCATGAAGGAAGTCTGGTGGAGGGGCATTAATGAGAGTGGTTGTTGTAATGCAATTTTGACAGAATCTAGAGCCTCTTGTTGGAAGGGGTTCCATTCAGGTTGGACTGATTTACAAATAACTGCAGAAATGGGCTTGAAGGAAAATTTGTAAATGAGGAATATGTTGCCTATGGAACCCAAAAGGCCTAAAAGCTGTTGGGCTTGGTTTTTTTTTTTTTTAAAGATTTTATTAATTTTTATGTTTGCATGTTAGCCCATGCAAGAGAGTGAGAGAGAGAGTGTGTGTGCTCATGCACTTGAATGCAGTGGGGGAGAGGGGCAGAGGGAGCTGCAGACTCCCCGCTTAACAGGGATTCCCCTTGCGGGACTCAATCCCAGGACCCTGGGATCATGACCTGAGCCAAAGGCAGACGCTTAACCCACTGAGCCACCCAGGCGCCCAGGTTTGTTTTAATATTGTGGGTGTTGAAAGAGTCAGTAGGTGTTTCTGGACAGTGTTAGGAATGGAGGGGCCCTTGGTTTCCCAAATAATTTTCAGGAATTTACAGAGATGGTGGGGCCTTGCACTATGTGTGAGGCAATGGCCCATCCACTTTGCCGAGCTCCCTTGTGAGTATTCGTATGCTCTGAATAAGTGTTCCAAATGAATGTCCCCTGGGAGGGTGTCACAAGTATAAGGCTTTACGTGTGCCCCTGGAAAAATCTAGATGTTGTTAAGATCACGTCTGCAATGATTGTGTGCGATGGCCAGGCTGTTGTGGTACTCCATAGATTACCAGGTTATGGTGTATCATGTCCATCAGCAGGTAAAGGAAACTAACGGTAGAATAGACACTAAGCAGAACATATGAGCCAAATCTATTATGGAAAAATATTTACCAGTTGCTGATCAGATAGTAATTTCAATAATTCTGAGTATGGGAGACTTAATGAATGGGACCACAGCACCAAGGCTGCAATAATCTGGGAGGTAATTTGTTCTTTCCAAGTTTAAGAACAGGTCAAAGTGAATTGTTAAATGGAGGAGGAGTGGTTAACAATCACTCTTTCTCTAAATATATAATTACATAACATATAGTATATAATGGGTTTCTATCATTGAAGGCCCTATTTAAGTTTACATTGGACCTTGGTAGCTTTTTTTAACAGGTATGTGGAGGGGAGAAGTTGCATGTGGTCTCATTTTTTTTATAGTTTAATGTATTTTAGTAGCAAACTTACAGGAACAGCACAGAAGACAGACATTAAAAACATGTACTTGCATGTAGGACAACTCAGAAAAGTATAGCGAATGGATGGATCTACTGTATGATAAAAATGCTACAAACACCATTTAGTTGCCATCAATAAGAAATTTACTTGTTTTAAAAAAAATCCAAATGCTGGCATTGTCCAGAAAAATTTAACAGGTTTATTTATAATTGTTATAAAGTTGAACTGCTGAAACGGGTTCCCTGAAACATTTTGACTTGCATTAATGCTTTATATGCCCCTGCATTTATATTAAAAATTCACACACAAATGAAAATGGAAAAACTGCCAATACCTGATTTCTGTCCCCTATTTTTCCACTTGCAATCATATACTTAGGTACCTTTTGACCCCATGGGAAAAAAATATCTAACATTCAGAACTACCAATAACAGGAAGAAGAGAGTTTTTTTTTTTTTAAAGAATGAAATGTAGGGGCGCCTGGGTGGCTCAGTGGGTTAAAGCCTCTGCCTTCAGCTCAGGTCATGATCCCAGGGTCCTGGGATCGAGCCCCACATCAGGCTCTCTGTGTAGCCTCTCTGCCTACTTGTGATCTCTGTCTGTCAAATAAATAAATAAATTCTTTAAAAAAAAAGAATGAAATGTATTCCATCATAGTGGATTCTTAAGCACGTTCTCCACGTATGCGGCGCGCTAGCTGGATGTCTTTTGGCATAATTGTGGCACGTTTGGCATGGAGAGCACACAGGTTGGTGTCTTCAAAGAGGCCCACCTGATAGGCCTCGCTTGCCTCCTGCAAAGCAGCAATAGCTGCACTCTGGAAGTGCAGGTCTGTTTTGAAGTCCTGAGCAATTTCTCGCACCAGACGCTGGAAAGGAAGTTTGCAAATCATAAGTTCAGTGGACTTCTGATATCGTATAATTTCACGGAGTGCCACAGTACCAGGCCTGTAACGATGAGGTTTCTTCACCCCTCCGGTAGAGGGCGCACTCTTGCGAGCGGCTTTTGTAGCCAGTTGCTTCCTTGGAGCTTTACCCCTGGTCGATTTGCGGGCAGTCTGCTTTGTACGAGCCATGGTACAGAAACCTCCCTACTTACCCCCCTTCTCCTTCGGCTGGAGCTCGGCGAGCGAGAGGCGGCGCTGGTGTTGGCGAGCGACGGCGGCGCGGCGGGGGGTGCGAACACTGTGGTCTCATTTTTTTTTTTTTTAAAGATTTTATTTATTTATATGACAGACACAGATCACAAGTAGGCAGAGAGCAAGGCAGAGAGAGAAGGAGAAGCAGGCTCCCCGCTGAGCAGAGAGCCCGATGCGGGGCTCGATCCCAGGACCCTGGGATCATGACCTGAGCCAAAGGCAGAGGCTTTAACCCACTGAGCCACCCAGGCGACCCACTGTGGTCTCATTTTTTAAAAGCCAATTTCTAAGTGACAAAGATTTTATTTTAATTTAGTATCCATCAGGTTAGAGCGTCTGTGTCCTTATTATGGGATATTTTAGGGCAGTGGGTGCTACCATCACAGGGAATTTAGCCAAAGCTATTGTCCTGATAATCAAGATGAGGCATAACTGCCCTCTATTTTATGTTATGGTAACTTCCTATGGTTATAGGGCTTGTGTTCAAATTTAGAAAGATCCTCAGGTATCACTAGAATTTGAGCCCAAGTATTGATTAAGGCCATCAAGGATTGCCAGTTGATGCATTTCAGCAGATATTAAAGTTAATTCAGAAGCTATGTTGTAGAGGTGCAAAAGCAAATCAGCACACTTTTATCTTTCTGTTTTATAAATTCTTTTAGTAAACTTTGGATCTTCAATTGGGTCAAACTGTGGACCTCTGTTTCATTGTTTTGTTTTCTCCGCTGTATCTGATTCCTCCTTCCCTCGCTCCCTTCCTTCATTCCTGGTTTCCTTCCTTCAGTCCTTCCTTCCTTTTCAGTTACATTTCCCAGAATTCTTTTTTTTTTAACTTAAAAAAAAATTTTTTTTTTTATTTTATTTATTTATTTGTCAGAGAGAGAGAGCACAGGCAGACAGAGAGGCAGGCAGAGGCAGAGGGAGAAGCAGGCTCCCTGCCGAGCAAGGAGCCCGATGTGGGACTCGATCCCAGGACGCTGGGATCATGACCTGAGCCGAAGGCAGCTGCTTAACCAACTGAGCCACCCAGGCGTCCCAAAATTTTTAATGCAACTAATGAACTGTTGAACACTATATCAAAAACTAATGATGTACTATATGCTGGCTAATTGAACATAATGATAAAAAGAATAAAATAAAAATTTTTAACAATTATTTTAAATTCAATTTAATTAACGTGTAGTGTACTGTTAGTTTCAGGGGTAGAGTGTAGTGATTCATCAGTTGCATACAATGCCCGGTGCTCATTACTTCAAGTGCCCTCCTTGATGTCCATCACCCAGTTACCTCTTTACCCTACCCACGCTCCTCAAGCAACCCTGAGCTTGTTTCCTACAGTTAAGAGTCTTTTCTTGTTTGTCTCCTCTGATTTTGCCTTATTTTATTTTTCCTTCCCTACCTCTATGATTCTCTGTTTTGTTTCTTAAATTCCATGTATGAGTGGAATCATATATTTGTCTTTCTCTAACTGACTTATTTCGCTTAGCATAATAGCCCTCTAGTTCCATCTACATCATTGCAAATGGCAAGATTTTATCCTTTTTGATGGCTGAGTAATACTCCATTGTAGATATATACCACTTCTTCTTTATCCATTCGTCTGTCAATAGACATCTGGGCTCTTTCCATATTTTGACTGTTGTGGACATTGCTGCTATAAACATTGGGGGAACTCGCTTTCCTTTATGTTTCCGGTTAGGGTGGGACACAAACGGGTTTATTTTGGGAGATTTGGAGGACAAAACGAAGCAGTGGCCACTTCGTAGCTTAAACGCACGGTGGCTTTTTTGTGTGGATTCACCTTATTGACACAAAGTGGGAGCTGGGTTTGGAACTGTTCCACTTTTTGCTGGGTCCTCCTTTGGCTCCTCTGACTCCTGGACCAGGTTGTGTGAATTTAGTTCTGTAATGAAGTGTCTTGACCTCTACAGAATACCCATTCCTTCAAGGTCAGAGGAAACAGAAACTGACAAAGGTTTCAGCCTATCCTTGGGGGTGCCAGCTCATGCTTGTGTGTTCCACTTTGGCTTTGTTCTCTGATGCTTTACATTATGTCCAGCTCTACACTGCAGACCTCAAGTTTCAGCATCAGACCTAAAGATAACAGCTTTACAGAGACTCCTTAACCAATTCCTACAATTGTGTAAGGGAAAATCTCTGTAGCAAATCCCTTATAAATTACATGCATATACCTACAAGCGCACATACGGACACACACATGGTAGTTCTACTACTTTGAAGCCTGACTGACACACTTTGAAGTAAAATTTAACCAAAAAAGGAGGTAGATTTCCACTACTGGCCAAAATGATATGATAGGGATGTAACAGAAAATAATTTATTTTCCCACCAGAAAAAAACCTTTAAAATGGACAAGAGATATGAAATAACAGTTTTAAGTTTAAAGCAATTGACCATTAAGTAATTAAGGACAATGACTCCTGATAAATGAGGTGAACCCCATGCTTGTGTGGCATACGGTCTGCAGTGGGTTTCCAGGCCATGGTGTAAGGAGAGGGAACCCAGGTGGAACCTGAAAAACTGAGGAGATGGAGTGGAGAGTCTGGGGAGACTACGGCAACTAGAGTTTGGAAGACAGAGTACTAGATAGGAGAGATGTATATAGAGAGGACTCCACGGACAAACAGAAGGTCCCCCCAGTACTAATGTGCACATACATTTGAAGAAACTACCCAAGGCTAAGGAATTAACCACACAAAAAGACTGGAACACAGAGCTAGAACTAGTACCTGATCCCTTAGTCAAACTGGTAAGACTTCATAATTCATGGGACATTGGCTAGACTCTTGGGGTTCTCTTTTTTTTTTAAGATTTTATTTATTTATTTGTCAGAGAAAGAACAAAAGCAGGGGGAGCAGCAGCCAGAGGCAGAAACAGGCTCCTCGCTGAGCAAGGAGCCCGATGCAGGACTCAGTTCCAGGACCCTGAGATCGTGACCTGAGCTCAAGGCAGACGCTTAACCGACTGAGCCACCCAGGTGTCCTGAGTATTGAGGTCTTATCTTAGTAGTGGAGGGTATTTAGACTCAGACTGAACACTGCTCTCAATCCACCTAAAGTATCATAAAAGCCAGATCCTAAAGGACCCAACTGTTTCCATATAACTTAACTACGTCTGAGAAAAATGCCCAGTAATATTTGTGAGTTACAAAAGCAACAAATACCCAATAAGTTGAAATTTATAATCTTGGGCATCCAGCAAAAAATTACTAGGTATGAAAGAAGGAGGAAAACATAAATCATAATGAAATGAAAAAAAAAAAGCAATTGAAAGCAACCCCAAGGTAACACAGATGTTGGAATTAGAAGACAAGGACATTAAAACAGTTATAACTATATTCTGTATGTTCAAAAAGTTTAGTAAAAACATGGATAATATAAAAGACAAAAATCAGATCTCGAGATGAGAACTGTACAATTTGAAATAAAAATATACTGGATGAGATTGACAGCAAATTAGACATTGCAGAAGAAAAAAAAATAGTAAACTTGAATAGCAGTAGAAGCCATCCCAAATGACACACTCAAGAAAAGGCATCCAATAAATGAATAAAGGAAATTCTGTCACATACCACAATATGGATGAATGTTGAGGACATTCTGCTAAGTGAAATAAACCAGCCAAAAAAGAAAAATTCTATATGATTTCACTTATATGAAGTATCTAAATTCACAGAAACAGAAAGTAGAATGGTTATTGCCAGGGACTGGGGGAGGGAGAAAAGGAAGAGTTGTTTAATGGGTATAAAGTTTCAGATTTGCAAGATGAAAAAATTCTGGAGATCCGTTTCACAACAATATAAAGATACTGAACATTACTGAACTATACACTTAAAAATGATTAGCATGTTTTTTCCCCCAAGATTATTTATTTATTTGACAGAGAGAGTGAGAGCAAAAGCAGGCAGAATGGCAGGCAGAGGGAGAGGGAGAAGCAGGCTTCCTGCTGAGCAGAGAGCCCGATGCGGGACTCTATCCCAGGACCCTGGGATCATGACCTGAGCTGAAGGCAGGGGCTTAACTGACTGAGCCACCCTAGTGGCCCCCAAAATGATTAGGATGTTAAATTTTATGTTATATGCACTTTTTACCACGATAAAAAACTATCGTAGAGAAATAATCAGAAACATGTAAAGAGATTTTTATGCAAGAATGTTTATTGCTATAAAATTTGTAATATCAACCAAAAAAGGTAACAACTTTAATGCACAATTTGGAATTGGTTAAATACACTTGACACATCCATACTCTCAATAGTACATCATACAATTTAGTTATTAAAAGTCATGTTTGCAAAAAATAATTGGTTAAGGCAAATAATAGCAATGTAATGTGATGTTTGTAGTTTATTTCAATGTAATGTGATGTTTGTAGTTTATATAGAAGAAAAATATATGATGATAGCACAAAGATGAAAATGGATGTATATTGTAAATTTCCTATACTATATGAGAAGTGGTAAAATATGACTTCAGGGTAGACAGTGATATGTTAAAAATACCTGCTATGAACCCTAAAGCAATGTCTAAAAAACCCCCCAACAAATAAATCAAACAATATAGCTAATAAATCAATAAAGGGGATAAAGTAGAATCATTTTTAAAACCCAACTAATTCAAATAGAAGGCAGAAAAAAGAAGAAAGGGAAACAATGAACCAAGAAGACCAGCAGAAAACAAATAGCAAGATGGTAGATTTAAATAAAATTCATATCAATAATCACGTTATTAATAAACAGTCTGAACAACTCAAGTAAATGGTAGAGATTGTCAGCATAAGAAAAAACCCAAGACCCAACTACATGTGGTCTACAGTAAACCCACCTTAGATTTAAAGACACAAATAAGTTTAAGTATAAGAATAGAAAAAAAAATACATCCTCCTAACACTAACCAAAATGAAGCTGAAATGGTGGCTTTAATTTCAAACAAAGTAGACAGCAGAGCAGCAAACACAAAGAAGCCTTGACAAGTATGATTGAGCAAAAAATATGACTAGCAGGGGTGCCTGGGTGGCTCAGTGGGTTAAAGCCTCTGCCTTTGACTCAGGTCATGATCCCAGGGTTCTGGGATCGAGCCCCACATGGGGCTCTCTGTTCAGCAGGGAGCCTGTTTCCCCCTCTCTCTCTGCCTGCCTCTCTGCCTATTTGTGATCTCTCTCTCTCTCTGTCAAATAACTAAACAAAAAATCTTTAAAAAAATATGACTAACCAACTTGACTTAATTGATATTTATGGAACACTATACCTGCAAACATCAGAATATATATTTCAGGTGATCATTTGCCAAAATAGACAATATTCTGAGTCATAAAACAAGTCAATACATATAAAATCATTTAGATAATATAATGAATGTCATCTTACCACAATGGAAAATTAAATTAGAAATCAGTAACAGAAAGATACCTATGAATACCCGCATATTTGGAAACTAAATAATACTACATCTAAATATTTCATGAGTTAAAGGAGGAATTAAATGGGAAATTAGAAAGTGTTTTGAAGGGAATTAAAATAAAAACACAATATATCAGAATGATTGAGGTGTAGCTAAAGCCCAAGCTTACTTAGAGGAAAATTTAAACATGTTTAAATATATTGTTTAAATCTAAACATACCTGAAATTTTATAGAACTAAATGTTTACATTAGAATAGAGGAAAGGTCCAGTTCGATGACCTGAGTTTCCACTTTAAGAAACCCCCCCAAAAGAATCCAAAAATATTAGAACTAATTAAATGCAAAATAATTTTTAAAAATCAGAACAGAAATCAATGAGGTAGAAAACAGTAAAACTACAATAGAGGAAAATCAGTGAACTCTAAAGTGGGTCTTTAAGGAAATCAGTGAAATTGATAAACCTCCAGGCAGACTCACCAGGGGAGAAGAAGTGAAAAGACACAAAATTACCAATATAAAGAAAGAGAGATCATTCTATCACTACATCACTACAGATTCATACAGACATTAAAATGCTTTAAGGAAATATTATGAACAACTTTATGCTGCAAAAATATCAGTGCAGAGTATATTTTGACATATCAAGATACACTGTTTCCGCTAAACCTGGGTCTGCACATCATCATTGGTGTTCCAGTTTGGGTTCTCCAGAAACAGATGCTGAAATGGAGTTAGGGTGTCAGATGTTTGTCAGGGATCAACACCCACGAAAGGCAGAGGAAGTAGCATTGGGTCAGTGGAGAGGCTGGAATATGATATAGGCCAAAGACTTCGGTGACCCAGCAAAGGGCTTTGGCATGAGTACTGCCAATCAGTGTGGCCCCGGGTCAGACTCACTCAGTTCCTACATGTGGGCTGCCACAGGAAGGGTGTAACTTGGGCAAAGAGAGATGGTTGCTGAGACACACTTTGAGAACACTGATAGCTACCTAGGGTCCGCTGACTGCCCTTCCCAGAGCTGAGCAGCAACCATTTCCCTCGAAGAGGCAGCTAGGTAGTGTATGTTTTTGTGCTACCACAATATACTACCTGTGCCACTGCTTCTTTCTTTATATTTGGGGGCAGATTCTACAAGACTCCATAAGATCTTTCCTCCTAAGGGGAAACTTAGAAGAGGGAGGTCAGTGTTATAAACACAGGCAATACTGTAGACATTGGTCTTGGGTTCACAATTGATAGTCAATATCTCCTTCCTCTACCTTCCATTTTAAGATCCATTTATCCCCAGTTACTACCTCTGTTGTCTCAGTGGCTTACCTAGAGGTATGACCCGGACCTTAGCCTTTGAGTGGCCTCAGTCCTTCTCAGTTCAAGGTCACTGTACCTGTCCATTTAGAGTCATAACCAGGAAAGGTAGTACCTAGAAATACTCAAGTGGATCACCTGGGTTCTAAATACATACCTGTAAGGAAATGGATCAACCATAGCACGCTGGGAGCCTTCATGTATCTGTGTAGGCCACATGGGTAAGGCTCAACCCTATCTTGCAGGAGGATGCCACAAATCAGGTGCTTATCTACCTCCCTGGTTCCAATGAGGCATGGACTGTCTACCTTGGCCTCCTTAGCATATAGATAAAGGCTCTAACATTTCTTAGCTGCAGTTTAGAATTGGTTCCTCCACAACAGAGTGCTCTATCAGTCTGTTACCTGACCCCTGTGGTTCAGGAGTCATTCTGTGAGATTAGGGATGTGGGGAGCTGACACTGAGCTGATCTTGCTTATACTATCTATGTCAGTAACGAAGTGTGTGTATCTAGTTGGTCTTTTCCCCTTGCTGGACAGATCTCTGACAGAGTAGTAACCCAACCTAGCGGCTGCTTCTGCTTAGAGACTTCTTGATCCTCCAATCATTCCTCCCTGTTCCCATTGTGCAATAGTAGCCCTGTCTCTTGATGGTCAGGGTCAACTGACCAAGTTAAAATGGTGACTCTTCTTGCCTGCTGGACTGTGGACACTAGGAGATCAAAATGCCTGGGTGGCAGCCACAAATTATAGTTCAGTGTGAACCTTTTTTTCCTCTATTGGATAGAGCAGTGATTCTCAGCTTGGGGCAATTCAGTCTCCCAGAGAATATTTGGAAATATCTGGAGACATTTTTGTCCATCACAGCTGGGAAGAGTGTGCTACTGGCATCTAGCCAGGGATGCTGTTAGATATCCTACAATGTATAGGACAGCCCCTTCAAACAAAGACTTATCTAGCCCCAAGTGTCATTAGGGGCAAGGTTGAGAAATCCTGGGCTAGAGTGAGCTCCCCTCAGGGCCAGCACCTCTGACCTTAGAAAGTTCAGAATTGCAGGGATGGCAAACATAAAGTTCTCCAAATGTGTCACTAGAAGTGATGATAAGTGTGGCTACTCCTGTTTCCACTTCTTGGCTCCTGAACCCATGTATCCCAATTGAAGATACACACCATGTAAAAATGTTTGATTCGATAAATTTAATGCATTCTGGAGAACAGCATTCTGTCCTCACAAAGTATTTACTTTGAGTTGGTGCTTCAACTATTCCTCAGCAGGCAATTCCACTACTTTGTAAGGCTGTCAGCTTTCTGGGGGGATGTCATATGTTATGGAACCAGTAGATCTCATCATCATAGTCCCATTCTTATATTTACTTTGCTGTAAAATGGATCTCCCGGCTTAATGCAATGTTATGTGATATGACATGCTAATTGATCAAATACTCTGTAAGATCTGAGGTAGTAGTGTTGACTCAGACTTTGTGATCCAGAAACCCAGAAACCCTCTGCCCCTCACCCCACACTCTCTCTCTCAAATAATAAATAAATCGTTAAAAGGGTCATTATAAATGTATTTAATATAGTACAGAAAGATTGAACATAATAAATAGAGACATGGGAAATATGAAAAGGATCCAAATCAAACTTGTGGAAATGAAAACTGCAGTATCTGAGATGAAATAAGCACTGTATTTTTGATTAATGATAGATTGCCAGGTGTGGAGGAAAATATTAGTGTATCTGAAGATAAACAATAGAAAATAGTTGAAATGAAATGCAGATAGAAAATGAATGGAAACAAAGGTCAGTGTATCAATGAATTATGGGAGAATATAAAGCAACCTAATACATATATGTATTCAGAGTCCCTGAAGGAGAGGATGAGGTGGGAGTGGTAGCTGAAAGAATATTTGAAGAACAAATTATGGCTGAATTATTTCCAAATTTTAGGAAGCCCATGGATCCAAGAAGATCAATGAACTCCCATCACAAGGAGCATGAAAACTGTGTCAAGCACATAATATCATATTGCCTAGAAGTAGTGATAAAGAGAAAATCTCACAAACAGGGTCAGGGTTAGGGTTAGAAGGGATGCCTGGGTGGTTCAGTCTGTTAAGCATCTGCCTTCAGCTCAGATCCTGATTCCAGTGTTCCTAGGATCAAGCCCCGCATCAGCATCAGCATCAGGCTCGTGCTCAGCGGGGAGCCTGCTTCCTCCTTCCTCTCTGCCTGCTTCTCTGCCTACTTGTGATCTCTGTTTGTCAAATAAATAAATAAAATCTTAAAAAAAAAGAACTCTTTTTTTAAAAAAGTAGGTTCCATGCCTAGTGTGGAGCCCAACATGGGGCTTGAACTCACAACACTGAGATTAAGACCTGAACTGAGATGAACAGTTGGATGCTTATCCAACTGAGCCACTCAGGTGCCCCTCCCAATCAAGAATCCTATACTCATCAACATATTTTTTTAAAAAAAGGCAAAAATAAAGACTTTCGGGGTACCTGGGTGGCTCAGTGGGTTAAACCTCTGCCTTCAGCTCAGGTCATGATCTCAGGGTCCTGGGATCGAGCCCCACATCGGGCTTTCTGCTCAACGGGGAGCCTGCTTCCATCTCTCTCTGCCTGCCTCTTTGCCTACTTGTGATCTCTCTCTCTCTGTGTCAAATAAATAAATAAAATCTTAAAAAAAAGAAAGATTTTTTAAAAATTAAAAAAAAAAAGACTTTCAGGCACACAATAGCTGAAAAAACCCTCACCAGCAGTTCCACACCACTGAACATGTTAAAGGACATTTTTCAAGCAGAATGAAAATGATGCTACTTGGAAATCTGGATCTACACTAAGGGATAAAGAGCCCTGGAAATGGTAACTACATGATTAAATATATACAATTAATTTTCTTGTTATTTAAATCTATTTGTAAAACAATTGTTTAAATAAAAATAATAATGTGTTGTGGGACTTAGGACATATGAATAAGTAAAATGTATAATAGTAGCCAAAAGGTCTGGATGGGGAAAATGGAAATATACTACAGTAAGGCTCATATACAATACATGAAATGGTATAATATGACTTGAAGGTAGGTTGTGATGTTAAAGATGTAAACTCTAAACCAGTGGTTCTCAGTCAGGGGTGATTTGGGGCCCTGGAGGACATTCAACAGTGTCTGGAGACATGTTTGGTTTCCAAAACTGGTATTTATAGGACAGAGGCCAGGGATGGGGCAAAATGCATGGGACAGTCCCCAAAACAATTACCTGGCCCCAGATGTCAACAATGCTGAGAGAAACCTGCTGTAAATCCTAAAGCAACCATTGAAATAGAACCTGTCTTGCAGAAATTAACAAGCAGAGCCAAAAATTTAGATAGAAGTAAAAAGGATACATAAAAGAAGAACAAAGTTGGAAGATTCTTACTTCCCAATCACAACTTGCTACAAAGCTATAGTAATTAAAAGAGTGTTAACTCAAGGGACACTTGTGTGACCTGCCTTCAACTCAAGTCATGATCCCAGGGTTCTGAGATTGAGCCCTATGTCTCCCCGCTCAGCGGGAAGCCTGCTTCTCCCTCTCCTTCTGCTGCTCCTGCTTGAGCTGTCTTGCTCTCTGTCAAATAAATAAATAAAATCTTTAAAAAAATGCAATAACTCAAAATGGTCATAGATCTAAATGTACCAGCAGAAGCTCTAAAACACCTAGAAGAAAACACAGGAGTAAACTTCATGACCTTGAGTTAGGAAAGAGTTTCTTAGATATGAGACCAAAAGCACAAGCAACCAAAGAAAAAATACATAAACTGTACTTCACCTAAATTAAAACTTTTTTACTTCAAAGGATTCTATCAAGACTTGAAAAGACAATGCATAAAATGGGAGAAAATTTATGTAAATCTTATACTTGATAAGGGTCTCATATCCAGACCATAAATAGCTCTAACAAAAATAGTAAAAAAGACAACCGAACTAAAAATGAGCACAGAATCTGAATAGATATCTCTCCAAAGAAAATATCCAAATGGCCAATGAGCACATGAAAAAAATGTTCAACATTTTTTGCAAAATGCAAATCAAAACCACAATGAGATGCCCCTGTACACGCAGTGGGATGACTATAATTTAAAAAATGGATAGTAACAAGTGTAGGCGAGGATATGGAGAAATTGGAACTCTCATATATTGCTGGTGGGACTGTATAATGGTGCAGCTGCCTTGGAAAATGGCCTGGCAGTTCCACTAAAAGCTAAACAAGAAGTTGCCATATGACCATAAATTTCTGTCCCTCTGTCTTTTTGATGGATAGATAGGTGGATAGATAGAGAGGTGGATGGATAGACAGACAGACAGATAGATAATAGATAGATATTCTCATTCCCATTGGCAATCACTCTATTCCACCCCCCTCCAGCCCCTCCCTGGCAACCACTGTTCTGTTTTGCGTCTTTATGGATTTGCCTATTGTGGACATGTCATATACATGGGATGATATATGTGGCCTTTTTTTCTGGCTTCTTTCACTTAGCATCATGTTTTGAGGTTCATCTGTGCTATAGCATGAATCTGTAGTTCAGAGCTTTTTTAACTGAATAATATTCCATTATATGGATATGACACACTTTGTTTATTCATTCTTCAGTTGATGGACATTGAGTTATTTCCACTTTTTGGTTGTTATGAATAATACTGCTGTGAACATTCTAATACTAGCTTTTGGGTGGACATTTGTTTTCAGTGATCTTTGGTGTGTATCTAGGAGTGGAATTTCTGGGTCATATGGTAAAATCTATGTTTAACCTTTTGAAGAACTGTTGAACTGTTTTTTCCAAAGTGCTTCACCATTTTACATTCACTCCAACAGTTTATGAGAGTTTTAATTTCTCCATATCCTCAACAACACTTGTTACTGTCCTTTCTTTTAATAGCTATTGTAGTGGATGTGATATAGTCTCTTACTGTGGTTTTGATTTGCGCTTCCCTAATGACTAATAATGTTTAACATCTTTTCAAATGCTTATTAGTCATTTGCATAGCTTTTTAGGAGAAATACCTATTTAGATTCTTTGCATACTTTTGTATTTAAGAAACCATTGTTTAATCCGAGGTCCCAAAGATTGATGTCTATATTTCTTCCAAGAGTTTTATAATTTTAGCTCTTACATTTAGGTCTTTGATCGATTCAGGGTTAATTTTTGCGTATGGTGTGAGGTAAGGGTCCAAATTAACATTTTGGCATGTGGACTGTCCCAGCGCCATTTGTTGAAGAGACTATTCTTTGACTGTTGAATGAATGTAGCACTAATTTCAAAAACCAACTGGCCATAGATGTATGGGTTTATTTTTGGACTCTCAGTTCTATTCCATTGTTCTATATGTCTGTCCTTATGACAGTAGCACACTGTTTTAATTTCTCTAGAGTTGTAGTAAGTTTTGAAATTGGGATGTATGAGTCTTCCAGATTTGTTCTTTTTCAAAATTATTTTGGCTTTCCCTGGGTCCCTTACATTTCCAAATTAATTTTGGATTAGCATATCAATTTCTGGGGGGGAAAAAGGAAGTTGGTTTTGAAAGGATTGCATTGAATATGTAGATCATTTGGAAAGTATTGCCATTTTAGCAATATTAATCTTTTAATCTATGAACATGGGTGTCTTTCCATTTAGCTCTTTTATTTCAACAATGCTATGTAGTTTTCAGTGCACAAGTCTTGCATTTCGTTTGTTACTCTTTTCCCAAGTATTTTATTTTTATGCAATTATAAATGGAACTGTTTTGCTAATTTCTTTTTTTTAATTGTTCACTGTTATTTCTTAGAAAGATAACTGATTTTTGTATATTGATCTTTTATCTTGCAATGTTGAATTTATTTATTAGCTGTAAGATAGTCTTTTAGTAGATTTCTTGGGAATATATTCCTATATACAAGACGATATCTTCAGCTGGAGGATTGGAGAGGGAAAAGATGTCACCCTTATCCTGATTCTCATTTATGAATATATTTTTTTAAGATTTTATTTATTTATTTGACAGAGATCACAAGTAGGCAGAGAGGCAGGCAGGGAGAGAGGAGGAAGCGGGCTCTCTGCTGAGCAGAGAGCCCGACGCAGGGCTGGATCCGAGGACCTTGGGATCATGACCTGAGCCGAAGGCAGAGGCTTTAACCCACTGAGCCACCCAGACGCCCCTCATTTATGAATATGTTTGTCCTTAATGGAAGACAAATACTTTTCTGACTCAAGTTAACTGTATTATGAAGGTTATATCGTTCTGTTCCGGAAAGAAAATGTCTTATGCAAGCCAGACATTTAATACAGAGTTGAATTATAGCATGTTTTTTGGTAAAGATAAAGCAGAATAAAATCAAGGTGGGTTCTTTCTTTCTTCACCCTCCCTCTCTTTCAAGTGAAAGATGTCAACAAAATGCTAGGATAGAGCAAAAGGACTGTTCTTTGGAGATCTTAATGTTAAAAATTTGAAAAGATTTTAGTTTAAAAGTTCAACTATCACCATAAATAGGTGTGGGATTACCTCCCCACACAATCACCCTGGGCTAGGTTAGACCTTCAATAAGGTCACCACTCTTCTCAAGGCAGTCAGTTGTACATGACTCAGTCTTTCTGGGTTGGGGGAGCCACTTCCTATGCCTGTCCCTTGAGCTCTAGGGAAGGTAAGAGTTTAGCTTATACTAGCCTGAGTTATTGTGCTATTTTCTGTGGTTCCCTGCATCTACACATCTATAAGTCATCTCTTTGGGAAATAACCCCCCTTCCATTATCCCATTTTGTCACGTGTGCTCTTTATTGTTGGAACCCTGATTGATGTTAGGGCTGTGCAGGATCCTGCACAGAACTACATGCTGGAGACTAAGGTGCCAGACTGAGAGCCTATCACATCCTTCTCAAACTTTTTACATCTTCCTATGAGCGTTTCTTCCCTTCTAGCCTGCAACTAAAGAGCTTTGCAAAGTAAGCAGGGCTATTTAGCCTTTCAACTCCCTTTTCCTCGCCCTTTGCCTCCATCCATCCTCTCCTTTCTTCCCGCCAGCACACACATCCAAATCACAGTGTAGGGACGCCAGGGTGGCTCAGTTGGTTAAGCAGCTGCCTTCAGCTCAGGTTATGATCCCGGCATCCTGGGATCGAGTCCCACATGGGGCTCCTTGCTCGGCGGGGAGCCTGCTTCTCCCTCTGCCTCTAGCCTGCCACTCTGCCTGTGCTTGTGCTCTGTCTCTCTCTCCCTCTCTGACAAATAAATAAAATCTTAAAATCACAGTGTAAATCACACTCTGCATGACTCGGCTAAATTACTTTATCATGCTTGAGTATTTTAAGAGGAAATCAATAAGGAAAATGACTCTAACATAGAACTTAGATAGGGGTAATGTACTGGGATCACAGACTTCACTCCCCAGTCAAACTATATAAGCCTTGTAGACCATGGGCCAGGGCAGCTTCCAAAGAAAGAAGGGATGATTCCTACAGCAGCTTAGTCTCTGAGCCAAACAAGGGAGTGGAAATATTTCTGTCTTTAATTGCAATTACCATTAGAGATTTGCTCTGGGAGACCATTTGTGACCAGATGTGCCCTAAAGTCACTTAGCTAGGCTTTCATCAAGCAACTGCAGCTTCTCTTTGGATTTTTGTTCCTTTCCCCCACTTCAGAGTTTCTTTTGGTGTTCTTTTCCTACACAAACAAATGGAACAATTTATACCAGGACTCGATGAAGAAAGGAAGTTTGCTCTGACAAAGTAGTCTTCCGAGAAACCAGAGCATAGAGACTAAAAAGGAAAGATGCTCAAAAACGAAAAAACTTTTAGTTTCATCCTCCTGTGATTAAACCCCAAGAGTCAAAAAAAAAAAAAAGTGGGAGGAAGAAGAAGAAAAAAGTTTTAAACTAATGGGCTGTCAATTGTCAAGTTTTCCACCCACATGGCTGCCCAGGATTCCTGTGGGAAAATCAGTGATACCGTCTAGAAAGAGGAAACCATACACCTCTTTTTAATTTCAATTTATTATTGTCAACAATTCCTCAATACAATAATAATGTTTTCTACATGAAGATTCTCAGAAAATAGATGTCTAAGAAAAGTTATTTTAAGGTAATGATTTCAGAGGGGTGAGAAATCATAACTCTAGCATGGACAAAACCACAAAGGCATTTGGAAGTAGTAATTCTCATTGACAATCAAGTAAAACCAAGTGCATTGCAACAGATGGTATACAAATCAAATCCCCGTATGAAATGGTACGGGGGAAGATTTAGACTAATCCACCGGAAGTTTATTGAACTGTTAGAATCCCAGTTTAGTGATAATTTCCAGTTCTGTGTGATAAAGTTATTTTTACATGTCCCATCTGACAACCCAAACCATCCTAGTACTATTCAATACTGCTCGGAAACTGTGGATACAATGGATTCCACTGAATGAGAAATACTGTAGGACAAAAGATTCATAATTCCTTGTCTGTGTAATAGTCAACGTATTTAACAGGATAATGTATTATGTATATATAGCACCAGTAGTTGAGTTCCTGTGAAATGTTAACTATTCTAACTCAAATTTGACATATGTTTCAAAATGTTTGGGGTATCATCCATTGATTTTTAAAAAGATGGTACTTCCTGGTAAGCAGCAGCTCAGAGTAGAAAGAGCACTGGACCTGGAGTCAGATGCAATGCAGGTTTTCTCTAAACACTCTAGTATCCTTTCCAGATCTAATGTTCTATTATCTTTTCCTACTGAATTTTGAGAGCTTGATTGTTTGAGGAAATCTTGAAATGGTTTTAAAGTTACCGTCTTCAGGTATTTTGCTCTTTTGAAAGATTAGTTTTGGAAATGGAATTTGGTAAGGAAGGGTTAGGAGGAGAGAGTTTCATTTTCTTTTTGTATTTTCCACAGATATGCTGTTGAGTATCTTTTATCTTGTTAATAGAGGTCGGCTCCCCTCTACTCCGTTGACGAGAGTTGGGAAATGGGAAGGAGAATCCAAAGAGCAGTGGCAGAGGTTTCTGCCACAAGCTAAAGAGAAAAACACTATCTGAGAGACTAGATCCGTGGGGCGTGTTTACATAACTGGCTCGAGTTCCTGAGATTAAATAGCTTAGAATTTCTTAAGAGCGTTCACTTAAGCAAATGCTGTTTTTGTTCTCAGATTTCCTTCTCCCCATCCCCACTTGTGTTGACATCTCCACGTCCGTGTCTGACCAATAGGAATCATAAGCTTTAAGTTGAGAACATCTTGCTCTCCAATCTTGCTTCTCTCTTGGATTTTCAGTCTCGATCAACAATGTCACCATCGCACTGGTTCTAGCCAAGTTCAAAACCTCGGAGGCATTCCTGACTCCTCCTTCTCCCTCAGTGCCCATTCCCCAGTCTTGCCCTCTCCAACCCCCCCACCCCGTCACTCTAGCTGCCAAAGTGCTCTTTCCAAAGTGCAAATATGATCACAGAGCTTCCCTGCTTAAAATACTTGAAGGACTCCTTTTCACCTACTGGATTAAACTCGAAGTCCTCTTTCAGTACCTGTATACCCTTCTAGCCCAATCCCCTGCCACTCCCGGCCATTCCTCTGAGCCCCTTACACTCCAGCCACACGAACTGCTCCCAGTTACCCAAACACACGGTGGTCTTTTGTGATTATAATTTCGCATGTGAAATTTCCTCTGCTACTTTCTCAGCTCAAGTTGGGTACTTTTCCTCATGTTCCCATAGCATTTCCACATACTAGTCGTTGAACTCGTCACACTCGTTCAGAGTTACTTCTTGGCTTGTTTGTCTTCACTACCAGATTGCCAGTTCCCCGTTTTGGGAGGAGATTCAGACTCTGGACGCTTTTCTAGGTGGCACCGAAGCGTTCTTTGGACCCCGAGACACCATGCAATTGGCTAATGCTCACTTTTTCTCCTTGTGCCAGCCCTCCCCCTGGTGGAGGTGTTAAGAAGCTGTGGACCGGTCTAGTGGCCGGGAGAAGACAAAGCAGCCTGGCTGACCCACAACCTGGATAAACACCTGCCTCGCATCGTTTTCTGGGCACATGAAGCACCGGAAATGGGCTTTGGGTTTGGGGGAAGCCCGATGGGAGCTTTCTGTCTTACTGTGTATCAGTTGGCGGACCGTGATTTCAATCCCTAGAGCTGTAGCTGGGGCTCACCATGCCCCTCCCGGATGGTCTCAAAGGACATTTTATCACTGCCAAGATAGGGCCCAAGAATAATTAGCGGGTGGAGATCTTCCTCGTTTTCTCCTTTGCCTGCAGCTGAGACAAACCTGTGTGCAGGAATGTTTGCCTTTGGATGATCACACCACAGAGCAAAGAATCAAATGCCAATCCCATTCACATGGTAAGTATTCGCCCCAGTTGCTATGGACCTCCCCTCCCCCCAAAAGTCATAGGAAAGGTGTTCATTTGTATTCCAGAACGATATCCAGTTAGCACTGCTTTCTGTCCCAGTTGAAGATAACCTAGTCTTCAAATCAGTATTATTTAGTTGCCCATTTGAGACAGCCAGTTCCTCAAGCACTCTTGGATATAGAGTTCTCTAGGTATGATAGCCCTAGGTGTATTCTGAGTTGGTCTGATTGGTGATTCCCAGGGAAGGAACTTGCCAGGTAGGTTAAGAAAAAATTAAAAAAAAAAAAAAAAGAAAGAATAACAACAACCAGAAACAAACAAACAAAAAGCTTATCAGCCTGATTGGGAGGAATCTCACCTCTAAAAACAACAAAATTTTACAAAACACCATGAATTTAAAATCGTTATAGAAATTCTCCTTCATGGCTCTTGTGAATTTTATCAGATACTACATTTACACTATGGTGAGACCTCTAGCAGCACGAATGGGTTTTAGTTTTAAGTAGGGGGAAAGGAAATTAAAATCATCTATTTGTTATCAGGAGAGACTACCTTTAAAAAATCAATCCCACAATGTCATTTTATACATATGTCAAAGGCAAGGAAAGATGATCTGCTGTCTTAGGTGTCCGTCTGGCTGTGTCCTGAGCGAAGAAAAAGAATTCAGGTCCTACCAGGGGTTACATGAAATAAAATAGAAACAGAACTAGTGGGAGTGCCCCGCAAAGTTCTTAGGTTTCTATGTTCAGAGTGAAGATCACCCTACCCACAAAACGATCATTGATGACATCATTTATGATGCCCTTGCCCTTCAGCTGGCACTGGACAGGCACCGCTTGGTTCTTCACCACATCTGTGAAGTGCATTGCCACCAGCGGGGAGGTGTAGTTAACCTGCAGGCAGAAGAACAATGACTCCTAAATGGGAGGGGCGGAGGCCGTAGGGGGTGGGTAACAGGATGCAAGGGACAAATACTCAGAGCAGAATGGGGTAACCCTCACCAGCGAACTGAGCAAATCCCATGATGCCAGGTCACGAATGGCTAAAGCAACTGACACGCGCTCTCTCTCTGCCCTGGTTCCGTGGGGGAAATGACACCTTTCTCCCCTAAGTCCCTGTCGGATGTCTGACTGTCCTCTGGGGAAAACCAGGTCTAACTCTGTGTGATAGGATTTTCTGGGTTATCAGACCGCGAATGTAGCCGGAACTAGCGTCTTTGAAATGTCTATGCTCAAGGTGAAGCCCGGCCCTGTGACCCACCACCCCTGCCCCAAGGCTTCACCTGGAACAAACAGGCGGGTTTGATCATTTGGGTGTCGTGGAATGCAGTGACAGGGATCTGTCTGCTCCTGGCTCTGCCACTAATTAGCTCTGTGTGTTGGGCAAGTCACTTTCTCTCTCTGAACTTGAATTTCTCCATCTGTAAGCTGAAGGAGTTAGACCAGACCATATGTGAAGTACCCTCAGATATGGAAAGGAGCGGTTGTAGTAGGAATTGGGAGAGGGAGCTCCTGGTTTTGGCCAGCCACTATTCACCCCACTGTTACTACATGCTGCTCCCTAATTCTCAGAGATTCTGGGCAGCCCTGCCTCTGTCTCTGAGCCCTTTTTGACAGCAAAGACTGAAAAGGATACAGGCTTACGTGAGTCAGTTTGCCATAGTAAGGGTAGTAGCGAAGGTCAAAAGAAGCCGACTCTGGGTAGTAATTGATGGATCGGATGTCATTTTCATCACCTCTCTGGAAGTAAAAGCAGGTATATGTGAGATGCTGGGTCCCCCAGGGAATTGAAGCCTGAGCTCGAGGGGCTTGTGCCCCTGGTGAAATCATGATGTGACCCAGGACCAACTGTCCCAGGAAGACCCATGAAAGCAGAATGGGGCATAGCTTACCCCACACCTATTGCCAGAACATTTCCAGGGAGAGACTGTGCCTCGGTTTTCAGTTCAAAGAATACAGAATGGAAAGCCTGGACTGAGGAGACCGAACGTGCTCAATATAGTTCCATACTGGCTCCTAGGAGACCCAGATAGAAGGGTTCTAGGGGGTGGCCAGTAGTTGGTGCTGCCCTAGCAAGAGGGTCTACCATGTCAGCCCCTCTCGAAAAAAAAAGTAATAATCGTGGGCCTGGCAGCCAGTCTTGGACGCTGAGGCAGGCAGAAGTTAGAACATGCTGAGTAGATCCCACGGCACGACGCCTTGCACGCCGGGGACTCAGTTCCGTGGGACGGGAGACCAGGTGTGCTGGGATCTGCTGCCCAGGGACACGGCCTCCAGTTTGGCCCACCAAAACTCGTGTGTCTGACCATCTTCTCTGTAGTGCTTACTTACGGGAGGTGAACTCGGGAGGCTAAGCAAGAGGGAACCAGTGCTGGAAAGATGAAAGAAGTCAGTCTACCCTCATCATGTCACATCAGGTAGGGGACTGACCATTCTGCCTAGGCATATAGGCTTGCCCTGTTTAGCAGAGATCTGGGGACTAATGAGGGACAAACAGCTCACTACCAGCAAATCACTCACTGGGGTCATGTGATTCCTTCTGTCAACATAGTATGATCGTTCAGAGTATACTCTTAAGCTCCCCTTAATTTATCCTTGTGATTACCTTGTCCTGCTTGATTTCCACAAGTGGGTGTGGATTTTGACCAATTGATTATTATCGAATGTATAATGACTCTTACTGTTTCTTGTTTTCTTTTTAAAAGACAGTTCTCAGCAAGGTTCTGTGCAAGCAGAAAGACGAATGGCTCTAGGGAGCTGTAAATAGGACTCGAGCCAACTAACATGCTAGTTTAAGACCGAGTCGGCCTTTATGATTTACTTACATATTCTTCTAGAAAGCCATGCAGTTCACGCCTGTGAGTAGTCTGGGGAATCAGTGCCACTAGTTTGTTGTCACACCGCGTGTGCGTGTGTGTATTTACACAGACTCGTGTCCATGTGAACAGAATGAATGTCCTTCCTACCTTGCTGGCGGGGCAAACTGTGGCCTGACCTTTCATCACTCATCATCGTCAGTGTCCCCACTGCCCCTTTCATAGCAGCTGGAATACCTGAAGCCCCAACTTCAGAGATAGAGCCATAGTTATCTTGACGCCCCCAGCACCTAGCAAAGTACCCGGTAGAGCAAAAGTGACCAATAAATGCGTGCTGGGTAAATGCTACCTCTTGCGGCTTTCTGATCCACCACCATCGAGGCTGGAGTTTCGAGCTGTGTTTCTAGCACGGAGGATGGGATTACCCGGCTTCACGAACAGGAGCGAGACGGCTGGCCGGGGCTGGGGGCGCAGTGGATGCTGGGAAACTGGAGGGAGCTACTGCTTCCAGTTGGAGAAGCAAACCCAAGACCTAGGGCTTCTTCCTACAAAGGAGCTAATTGGTGCCGATGAGATAGGAGTTAATGGTCCCTCGAAGGACAGTTAATTAGCATATTAATGGACTTCTGTTTATTCTTCCCTTGTAGTCATTTGTTATCCCAACACTCTGTGCCACTGGTCATTGCTGCAAAAAGTGAAATTCTGTTTGAAAAGCAGGGACTAATGACTCTAATAAAAGCTGTTTGTTTAGTTCAAAGAAACAAGTAATTAGAGCTAAAAGCAAAAGTGTAAACAGAATCCCAGTTAATGACAGGCGCACTGTCGGTCCTTGCTGTGGCCTTTAGCAGGGTCGTTCTTCAGCTTTCGCAGGTATAAACCGGCGTGGACACACACACCCGCACAACACACACAAACACACATGAATTGAATGCATTCTGGCAAGAGGGAGGCCAGAAGCTACCAAAGGGAGGCATAGCTAGGAAAAGCCTAGCCCTTTCCCTAACCTACAGCCAGTCATCCACGATGAAAACCTTAGGAGGGAAGAACCATCTTTTTGCATAAAACAGATAGGCTAGCAGTACTTACTCAAAAAGGCACTTTACCTGAACTTTGCAGGACACCTTCACAGGATCCCCAAGCTCTGGACGAAAGCCTACAATCTATCAAAAGAAAACCAGAATGTTGTTGTTGTTGTTTTTAAACATCAAAAACCAAAATGGATTGAACAGTAAAAATGGGGCTTTTCTAAACCCCCCTTAAACCACCCCTTCCTTAGGCATAAACAGCCCATTAGCCCTCTCAGGAATGTTAAAAAAGCCAACAACTAGGGGCGCCTGGGTGGCTCAGTGGGTTAAGCCTCTCCCTCTGGCTCAGGTCATGATCTCAGGGTCCTGGGATGGAGCCCCTCATCGGGCTCCCTGCTCAGTGGGGAGCCTGCTTCTGCCTCTCCTACTGCTGCTCCCCCTGCTTGTACTCTCTCTGTCAAATAAAAAATATTTTTTTACAAGGCAAAAAGTGCAAAAATATCTCCAGAGTTGTGCAGCTCAGCTTACCCCTTGTATTTGTGCCTGATGCTCATACAAAGGTAACTGCAGCAGGAGAACCCTGATGATGGAAAGAACTTTCCGGTTTTAAGAGCGATGTGCCTGGTAAGGCTCTACCACACCCAAGGCATGGCAGGAGAGGAGGAAAGTGTATCTCTTCTGATAGAAGAATTGTCCCTCCCCCATCATGTCAGTCCCCTGTTCCAAACAGCTCAGGACCTCATTACTGACAGAGGGCATCAAAGGGCAGGTTAGGGGCAGGAGACGAGAGTGGAAATAGGAAGTAATCAGGGAGAAAGGGGATTATTGTTTGATAGGTTTGTCCAGTTGTTTGTATTACTGACGCTGTCAGTAAAAGTGGCCAGACTTGCAGTGTGCCGAGACAGAGCCCACGAGAAACAGAGGGGCCGGAGCCCCTACCCAGCTCCTCTACTTATTATCACGGGAGTATCAAGGGCCAATATACCCGGTTCATCTTTAGAAGGATGCAAGGCTGTCCAGTAGAGTAGCCAAAAGTAGGGTCTTCCAAGCCAGAGCAGTTCTTCAGGAAGGAGCGCTTAAACTGGCAGGCCTTCTTGTCTTCCTCCTCATCGCCATCTTGGATGAAGTACTGCCCCGGGGGACAATCTACATTCATCTCCTCTTGGAGACTGTCATTGTAACCTAAAGCATGTGTGGGGGCAGCAAAGGGGGGACATGTTAGACAGGTGCTACAGGGGAGGGCCACATTTTCAGGAACCTCCTCCCTAGTTTCCTTTCTGCAATTTGCTGGTGTGTAGCTTCCATTTTCCATTATTTCTTTTCAGATACAAGAAAATGAGAAGTGTGTGTTGTGGGACAGGAGGGAGGGAGAGGAGGAAGAGAGGAAGGAAAAGAAGATAAAGGGACGCCTGGGTGGCTCAGTTGGTTAAGCAGCTGCCTTCGGCTCAGGTCATGATCCCAGCATCCTGGGATCGAGTCCCACATCGGGCTCCTTGCTCGGCAGGGAGCCTGCTTCTCCCTCTGTCTCTGCCTGCCATTCTGTCTGCCTGTGCTCGCTCTCTCTCCCTCTCTCTCTCTGACAAATAAAAATAAAATCTTTAAAAAAAAAAAAGAAAAGGAGATAAACCAGCTTCTCATCCTTTACGGACAGAAGTTAGCACCACAGAATAGAACTTAGGTTGAAAGACAGAAACCAGTGACAAGCTGTAGGGTCTCCCCCAAGAAAGTGAGAGGGTGAGATCTTGTCTACTGAAACTCGAGGCACTCAGGGTTTGTGTCCCTTTACATCAGATGGAATGGAGCGTGAGTCCAAGGCATACTTATCAAGGAGAGAGAGCGAAAGGGGCTGTCTGTGAGCTCACTCTTTGGACTACCAGATGCCACGGACTGGGCTTTGAAAACGACTGCATTATTTCCAGTTTGGCTTTAAATGAGTTTGGCTTTAAATGACGGAGTCCAGTTTGTCTTGTTAGGTCCAGTCCCCATGCACTCATGTTCCCAGTAGCTCAGTTTTTCAGAGGAGACTGTGCACCTATGATCTGCTGGTGGTAAAACTCCAAATGTACTGCTGGATTGTAATCTGGACAGGTTGTCACTCGGGTTTAGTATTGTTAAGGAGCAACTGGAAATTTTAAATCTATTCCAATTACCGTTAAGCCTTTATTTTTCCTTTGACAAAGCTACATTCGATTCAAGGTTTCTTTTTAATCTTTTTTTTTTTTTAGAACAAGAACTATGTTCAAATGTTAAGTTTCTAAATAGAAGCTCTAATCACGTGCTCATTGTTTCTCTTGAGGTAGTTCCATTAAAAATAATGTGACATGGGCATGACCCTTATTGCAAAATCACAGTCCTCGTGGGAATGAAATTGATACTCTGAGATGTCTATTTCAGAGATGTGTTCCTTTTAAATAGGGCATGTTATCTACACTTAGGAACTAAAAACCTGATGCTGGGGCGCCTGGGTGGCTCAGTGGGTTAAGCCACTGCCTTCGGCTCAGGTCATGATCTCAGAGTCCTGGGATCGAGCCCCGCATCGGGCTCTCTGCTCAGCAGGGAGCCTGCTTCCTCCTCTCTCTCTGCCTGCCTCTCTGCCTGCTTGTGATCTCCGTCTGTCAAATAAATAAATAAATAAAATCTTTTAAAAAAATAAAAAAAATAAAAACCTGATGCTTTCCCTACTGTTCTCCATCTCTGCCATCAGGTCAGAATTGGTATTTCTCTATCTACTAGCTTTTCAGAGGGATTTCCTCAGCAGAGGGTCTGACAACACACTTGCAACAGCTCACAAACAGTTTGAAAGAAGAGAAGATACTGTGCTGGCCATTGATGCCCAAAATGTTTTGGGTTTTGTTTGTTTTGAGTTCGAAAAACTACGTGGACCCAGAAAGGACCCAGCCTCCATCATTTTACAGATGAGGAATCTGAAACTCAGACTTCCCCAAAATGACACTGAGCATGACTGATACAGAGCTGAGATTCTAACTCCAGGTCATATGGCAGCAGCAAAGAATTACGAGAAGTAGTATTTCTCAAGCTTTAAAGTTTATACAGATCACCTGCGGATCTTGTTCAAGTGCCGATCCTGATTCCACAGGTCTGGGGTGGGACCTGAGAGCCCGCCCTTCTGACAAACTCCCAGGGGATGCTGATGCTACGGGTCCTGGATCACACTTCCCGTGGCAAGTGTGTCACAACCATGGATGTGGGTTTAAACACTGATTCGGCTGCTGGGAGACTTTTATCACATTACTTCCCCTTTCTGAGCCTCAGTTGCCCCATTTGGAGAATGGAGATGGTAGATTCTTTATGTAGCCCCAACACGGGGCTTGAACTCACAATCCTAAGATCAAGACTGGACCAGAGATCAGGGGTTGGACACTTGGCCGATGACTAAGCCATGCAGGTGCCCCGCCGGTCGCTTCTATGGAGGGTTAAAGTTAAATAAGAAGATTTATGCATTTACGTAACACTTCCAGTCACATAAAATATTGTTCTTCTCGTTCAGTGCATATTCTACTGCTCTCTACCCCTCCATTTCAGCCAGGCAGGGACAACCAAAGCAATCAAACTGGCTTTTTTCCGCAAATAATTTATGCAACCCACTGGGGCTTTAGAACCTTCATGCTCTGTGTCGGACCTTAACCAAAGAGCTACCTCCGTTTTGAGTCCGTGGAAGGGCTTCTCAAAAAGCCACCTGTTGGTCCCTGGAAGTGTATCTGATGACACTATAGAGATGGGCGTCTTGCAAACATTTGCTATCAAAATGTGGCGTGACTGTCACCCAGAGATTCTTCCTCTAACTCCCTGCTGGGATATTAATTAAATCAAGACCCTTGCCCTCTTCCTTCAAGATGGCCCATCTCCAAGAAAGGAATTCTCTTACCTTGAGAAAGTATAGGAGGCAGGACTCTTCCCATTCTCTTCTCACCACTACCCACCCCCTGGAATGATCTTTTATAAATGGTCATTATTGAGCCATCTGGATGTGCTCAGGACATAACTAGGTGCCCTAGAATGTTTAAGAAAAGAAAACAAGTTCTCTGCCCCAATGAACTTAACATCTTGCTGGAGACTTGTCTTCTGTGCTTTCAAGACAACATACAATCACAAACCAGAACAGTCTTGATTGTACATACGGCTGCTGAGGGGGGTGCGAGGTAAGGAGAGACCAGGATGGGCTGGGGTTAGTAAGAGTGGGACTTCCAGTGAATTGTGAATTTTGAATCCCCCGCCCCCACCCCACTGCTTTTCCACAGAGATTTCGCCCATTCAGAGGAACTTACTTACCCTGGAGAAAGCCATTTAGGCTAATGACATAATGCTGCCAAGTGTCAGGTTCCGAAACGTTGAAGTTGAAGTTGAGGCTATGGGCGAAGGGTCTGATCATAACTCCTGGCAACAAAAACAGGTCTTGGATATATTAACCCGTTCTTGGGATAAGTTTTTTGTATTGATTCCCATGAAACCATTACCCCCCTCCCAGGCAATCAAAATAAAAAGGACCATAATTTGCCAAGTACCATATTACTTTTACTCTTAATAATTGAATCCCTAAGTCATTACCGGGAAGAGCCAAAGTTAATTGAGGCTGAACATGCTGTACAAGCAGATTTCTGTCCAGCGAGTTCGGACAGCAAAGGGCATCTGGGCACTCACCAGGAGGCTTCACCCTCTCGGTGAAGGTCGGCATGTAAGGACTGATGGTCAGAAATAGCGTGTACATGCAGAGAGTGACCACAGCAGCCAGGGAGGCATAGAAGAAGAAGTAAATGACTAAAATCAGGCCTGCAGAAGGATCAGAGATGAGAGTGGTCAGTGCTTGCCCACAAGCCCTCCTGCCTCCTTGCTTGAACACATGAGCCAGAACCAACCCCAGCAGGTGCGACGTTTCTTATGTATCTGTTTATTTTTTCCACCTTCCCCAGATTGAGTATGTCCTTGCTTATTCAGATCTCACCAATCTTGAATTCGTGAGAATTGTGTCGGAGGTCTGATCGCCGTGTACCTTTACAGCATCTCCGATGGAAGGGCTTGTTGAGCCGATGAGGGCCATGAGCAAGATTACGGGGGAGTGGAGTTGAAAGTACAGCAGAGGGCAAATTGCTTGGGAGTCCTCATTAAAGCAGGTGCCCTGAAGAGTCCTAGCAGCTTGGCTCCAGTGATTATATGTATTTGCAAGTGATGAAAACAGCATTTCTTTTCACATAGCCTATAATTCAAACTTTTGATTAATTTCCGCCGGACTTGCTTCTACTCTAATCAAGGCAAAGTGAGGCCTCACCCTACTTATTTCAAATCTTATTCATCTTCAGCAAAAGTTTAAGTGGCTCTGCTTTTCCAAAAGAACACGTGACGGGGAAGGAAGGGGGAAGAGCGTGTGCTTCACATCGACACTTGCTCTACCCGTGAGCTAGGGCAAGTTCCAAAATCTCTCCATGCCCCTAATTCCTCACAGGGAGAATGGAAACAAGTTTAGCTGCTCACCTCATATACTGATCTATAGCCCTAACAATATCTAAAGCTCCACTTCTCCTCGCGTCCTGCTCGCCTCTCTGGGCGTCAATTTCCTCATCTGTCCTGGGAGGTCAATGATAGGACTTCCTTCTTGGCGTGGGATGATACATTTAAATAGCAGAGCCTAGAGCCTGGCAGATACCAAGTGCTCTTTACAAACATGGTTGGTCCCCACCATCGTCATTATTCATATATGTGTTGCTGTGGGACCAGAAACACAGCCGTGTGAGTCCCTCGTCCACGGGCTGTTTTGGGATTAGGTTTGCCCCAGGATGAGGCAGCACAGAGCGAGGTGAATGAGCACGAGATGGCTGCTGAGAAGTTCTTTTCAAGTCCTCCTTGGGGCCCTCTCAGGCAACAGTGTCTGGCTCTGCTCACAGCAGCGACATGATGTCAGAACGACAGATTGGAACTGACTCACGAACCAGAAACCGGAACAAACCGCATAACTCTGCTGTACCCCAAACTGAATCCAAATATTAATTTTTAAATTGAACCATGAACCAAATAAAATAAACCAGAAAGGGGGGGTGGGTAGGAGCAGAGGAAGGGGGGAAGAAAGCTCCGCAGGCATCCCACTGGAAATGGAACCTTGATGTTTTCTGAGGTAAACTGAGGCAGGACTGGAGCCAGAACACAGCAATTCGGCTGGAAGCCCTGGAGAAGGAACGGCAGCACCCGTGCACCGGTGGTGCTTGTTGCCTCCTCCTGCTTTCCTCAACCCGCGCCCCCAGCCCCGGAAAGGGAGCAACGGCCGGAGCCATCCTGGCGGACGAGAAGACTCAGTCTCATGGATGAAAGGAAAGCAATGGGATATAGGTACGCTCCCTTGGAGATGCCTTCCGCCCTGCCTAGGATGTGCAGCTAGGAATTGCAGAGGGGGGAACGGCACTAGTGGTGAGTCCCCTGAGCCTCACCCCTGAGCTATGCCCTGAAGTCTGTGATGGGCTAACACAGCTGCCCACCCCCCCATCCCCACCAAGGAAGACCAAGCTCCATACCCATCGGAACCCCTTGATCCCTCCAGCTTTTTCTTCCCTGGATGTCCAGGTTTTCCCTGTGCTACTCCTCTAGGTAATGCAGGTTGTCTCTTCTGATTGCCTTACCCAAGCCTGGCTAGACCTGGGTATCTTGGATAGACATGGGTAAGGACCCATGATCTAGATTCTTTATTCCTCCCACCAGAACATCCCATCAGGTCCTGAGACCGTACCCGCCAGGGCCTTGCTCATCACTATACTTCGTGAGGAGAATGTGGTGTTCCAGCAAGAGGGTGAACCCCAGTGTTCGTCTGAGCTGGGCTTGAATCCCAGTGCTGCCGCTTCATAACTGTGTGACTTTAGATAAGTTACTTACCCTCTCTAAGCCTCAGTTTCTGCATCTGCAAAATGGGGATAATAATATTACTACCTCATATGGTTCTTGTCAGTATCCAATAAAATAACAGATAGTTCCTAAAAATAGAAGTTGCCCCACTACCAAAGGAAAGACCCAGACTATAACCATAGGCTGGGTGAATATGTGCAGGCTGAGACAGGGTTAGTAACTGCTCAAGTGGGCTCAAGTTTTCAAGCAAGAGGGCAGCAAAATATGTGCTTGGTGGCCTAGGCATTACCATCACCATGTGCCGCCTGCCCAGACAAAGCCCAACAGCAGAAGCCCGAATTGCTGGACCCTCCTCACACCTGCCATCAAAGGCCCAGATACGGCCTACCATGGGGTGTCCCCACTGCCGTGTCTTCCCTGGGCACCTGAACATTTCTCCCCCATCACTCTTTTTGGCCCATGGATTATTCTCCATGGGACCAACTTGCCTCAGCTCCTCGGGTAAAGTTCCAGGGACCGGCCGTTTAGGGGTTAAAGTACAGCTCCCTCTTCCAGAAGCCCACTTGCATTTCACAAGGCCTGTGTTCCCAGTCTTCTTTAGGCAAGGGAGAAACAGCTGTGCCCCCTTTGGAGCCCCAGTGAGCGTCCGCATTTGTCTGCAGCTTCCAGAACGTTGGAATGTTCCTTGAATGGTACATTTGTTCCAGTTGAGGGTTTGAGGGATCGGCAGGGGTGGGGCTGGGAACTAAGGAAGGGTGAAAGGAGGTGGGCGTTGCTTAGAGCCCCACACCTGCTATTCCTAATTCCAGGAAGGAGGGCTGGCCCTTTCACCCTGACGGAGCTGAATTAGAAACCTAAACTGGGGGGGAGGGTGGGCGGGGGAGAAAATTCTCAGCCAAAAGGGCCTTTAGCAGGCATGATGGTCAACTTCAGCAACCGAGACCCGGGACACTGGGGGACTCTGATTTCACCCGCCCAGTCATCTATTTTGTTCTGCTGTGGGTTAACTGAGTGCCAAGCCAGCAGCTGCTCTTTTTCTGGGCCGTGTGGAGAGTGTGGCAAGTGTGAATTTTATCACAGGCTAGATCTCTTAAGGAGAAGGCTCAGCGTGAATAGTTCAAGAGGTGAGGAGGACCCTGAGAGAGGGGTGCCGGAGAGGTTGTGAAGCCGAAACGCTGGCTAAGGAATGCCATTCTGCCATCGATGGAGCTTGATGGGGCCTCGGCCGTAATCGCCAGAAATGACCTCTTTAAGCAGAATTTCTCTGTGTGCCCCCCTGAGAGCCTGAAACACCCGCAAGCCAGGAACAAGGGCGCACCTCCGAGGGCGCGCCTCCTGGCTTTCCTTTTCTGACGTTCCTGGGTGAGACGATGAGATTTTATCAACCCGCAGTCAAATTAGCAGGGACTGCGGCCCCACAGCCCTGCAGCAGTCTCCTGCATAGTACCGTTGAACCTTGAACAGTGTGGGATTGAGGGGCGCCGACCCCGGTGCAGTCAGAAATCTATCTAACTCTTGACTCCCCCAACGTAACTCCCAGCAGCCTGCCATTGACCAGAAGTCTTACCGGTGACAGGAAGTGTCAATTCACGCGTGTTTGGTACATTCCACGTGGGATGTACTGTCTGCTTACCATAAAGTAAGCCACGGAAGAGGCGGCCTTGTGCGACAGGAGATACGTTTAGAGCATTACGCTGTGTTTGTGGGGAAAACACGCAACACCCGCGTGCAGCACTGCCCTTCAAACCTGTGTTGTTCAAGAGGCAACTGTGCTTTCAAGTTTACAACTGAAGCATCCAAACTGAGCCTCAGGCTGATCCTGTGGGAGAGACAAGGTAGGGATTGTTTCCCTCCTTTGGCAGGTGAGGAAAACCAAGGCTCAGAGCGGGTCAAGGATGAGCCCGAGGTCACACAGATAGAAAGCGATGGGGCTGGGACTTAAACAAACAAAATCTGGGGCGCCTGGGTGGCTCAGTGGGTTAAGCCGCTGCCTTCGGCTCAGGTCATGATCTCAGAGTCCTGGGATCGAGTCCCGCATCGGGCTCTCTGCTCAGCAGGGAGCCTGCTTCCCTCTCTCTCTCTCTCTCTGCCTGCCTCTCCGCCTACTTGTGATTTCTCTCTATCAAATAAATAAATAAAATCTTTAAAAAAAAAAAAAACAAAATCTGGGCTTTTCCACTCATTCTTACTGACCCTTTGCATCGCAAATGAAGTTGAGCCCAGCGGCTTTCAGCTCCACCACCCAATGTGTTTACCTACTTGGTTTCTTCCGACGGGATCTGCCCCCAGTGCAGGCATTTCCCTAGGCATCGAGCCCTTCACATGAGATCTGAGAGAAGTGTGCAGACAAGCCCATCCAACGTATGGTAAAGGGGTCCTGGACACCAAGCCAAAAGCAAAGGACACCGACTGGGGCATTGGGACAACTGGGACTTACTCCAACTCTGACCTGTTCGGGCCAGAGACATCCTTTTCTCCGGATCCCACAGGTATTCGTTCACGATCTGCCATCTCTGCCACCAGGCATTGCCTGCTGGCTGACCCTGACCCTTTTCCTCCGCCTTCGCCTCCTCTTCCTCCTCCTCCTCTTCTTCCTCCTCCTCCTCCACCTCTTCCTCCTCCTCCTCCTCCAGATCCGGTACCACCGTCACCCGAGCTTCTTCTTCAGCTTCTTCCTCTTCATCTGCTAAGTAGTTCTGGTTCACTTCATCCTGATCGTCCTGGAACGGTGACAAAACACAGTCCCCTTTTTGAAAAAAAAAAAAAAATTTCCCAGGGCGCATCCCACCAGCCAAAAGGAATGGAAGACGATTCGTATTTGGAGAAGCCTCCCCGGACACACACCCGTGGTTACGAGAAGCACATGTTCCCTCTCTCTGCTCTTTTGGAGGAAATATCCTTTCTTTGACCCATTTTGACCCAATATTCTTTCCACAGAGGTGTAAGTTCTAGTCTCAGCTGCAGGCCCTTGGGCTCTTCCCCTCAGGGCTCTGCTTCTGTCTCTCCTCTGTCCTGGACCCTTGGCCTCACTTTGTCTGGCCTGTCAGGGCGGAGCCGAGCTGGACACCAAGGACGGAGTCATTTTAGACACTTGAGTCCACCACGGCAAATTCTAAGGCCAGGTCAGCTTTACTGTCGGTCCCACACGCTGGCGGGCGCTCAACTTGACCATCCCGCATGGCACCTGGAAGTAGCCTCTGACAGCAGGGCGAGGCCAGCGGCTGGACCCCTCCTCAAAACTTAGACTCCCACCCGAGCAGAAACAAAACACAGGGGTCTGTTTGCTGCTTCTCTGACTGTTGCGTGAGCTGGCACCTCTTCCTGCCTTCAGCTGGCCGAACAGACCCCCTGAGGTCTGGAACCTCAACTGCTACTTCCCTCTTCTCCCCGCTCCCCACCCAACCCCATACCCTAGGCGAGAATCGGGGCACGTCGTGAGTGCTCAGCACATATCTGTTGATTGACTGATTGCAGTCATTGAGATCCGAAACTGTAATCTTCTCTGAGTGGTTCTAAGAAAATTAAACCAAAAAAAGAGAAACCCAGACTTCACCAATGGGATTTCGAATGCCTCCCGGCCACAGGCAGGAGAGTTGGATCTTTGCTCTTTGGGGGTCTGCCAAGGCTCCCTGCAGCGGCAGAAAATGAGGCCACCCTCCCTTCTCTCTGCTGTCCAAATCTGAAGGGTGGCGGGGCCTGTGCACCTGTTGGGGTTGGATGTGTCAAATGATAGAGACCAGGGGCTCCGTGCTGCCCCCTCCCTGCCTGATTCCTCAAAGGCCATTTAGAGGACACTCAGCTAAAAATGCTGCCATTAGTGGGGGGCGGGGGTGCAGGGGGTCAGAAAATTGGATTGCTCAGAATCAGTAAAAATGACCCAGAATGACAAGACTCTGCTCTCAGCGTTCAGTCTGCCCCGTGCCATCCGGCTGTGGATCAGAAGCAATCCTGAACGGCTCTCGAGTCTGTTCCAATATAGAACTTTCTATCACACACCACATTAGAACTGACAGGGACCCTGAAGATTCCCTTGTCCATCGGAGGCCCAGAGAGGGGCAGGACGCAGCTGCAGCCACACAGAGAGTTCGTGATCAAGTCAACAGAACCTGTGTTTCCCGTTACCTAGGGCAGTGACGTTTCTCCCCTCGCACCCTGAGCTCAAGCACCCAGACGTCGCTAACAGATTGGAGCCACCAGTGGGGGAGTGGGGTCAGAGTCTGTGTTCCCAAGGGATTGTAGGTGCTCATAATCAAGGATTTCTGACTCGGATGCGGGCTCATGGTGCAAGGCTCAGGAGGAGAGCCTCCATCCGCTCAGTGTTGAATGGACTAATAAATGCTCTTAAATCTCTTTCCCTCGTGTGCAAACGTGTGTACGCATTTGACCTCCCCAACTACATTCTCAGCACCCAAGGGGCAGAGTGGGTATTTTTTCCAACTCCTTGGTGTCCCTCCACCCGTGTGGGGCCCACGGCTCGGGAGCCAGTGGGGACTGAACGACTGCCAGTGATAACTACTGGGCTTAAAACCTGAGCCAGACTCTGGGAAAATTGCTCTCTCAGAGTTCATCGTCTTAACCCCAGCAGCCTTGTGGACTGTGGTGTGTAGTCCTCATGGCCTGGGAAGAATCCACCGCAACCGGGAATCTCAGAGAATTTAGGTGGAACGGTTCACTGCGGGGGGATTTAGTGTCCCCTTTATATTTTCTGGACAGCTTCCTTTTCTCTCCCTCTTGTGCGAGGGCCTGCTGTCCACCTCTGCTCCACGGAGGAGACAGCTGGCCTGGGCCTCCGCCTGATCTTATTTGTAGATATGAGCTTTCATGATAATCCCATTAAAGATGGCTTGTCATTAAAGCTTTACCCTCCCGGGAAGAATTAACCTTCTCTGAGCTAATTTCCCCACGGCTCTCACACTGCCTGAGTTTCAGGAACCTCAAATATTCTTTTTGCTCTCCTCTGCTTCCCTGGGTTAGGAGAACCTCCCATTATGCAAGGGAGGCACTTTTGGGCAACTAACTATTCAACAGAATCCTGTCAGGACTCTGGGAATGAGAGGGTCTGTGTTTGCCCGCTGCCTGAAGTGGCCGTGCCCTCCTGTGGCAGCATGTGTGAACGTGCTGGACTATAGTAGTGGGTGTGTGCTCGGGCCATCGTGTTGCCCTAAAAGGGGAGAGTCTGAAGGGCGGAGGGTAGCTCCATTTTGAGCACTCTAAATATACAAACATATAAACATATAAACAAACAGTATGACCCAAAGGATAAATTTGTGCCCTGCATTGAGTAACACCCTATAAACATTTGAATAGTTGGTTAATTTCAAAGAGAAATTGGCATACGGTTACTGCATTAAATAGTTTCTTTTTAGATTTGATCAAGTAGTCCCTCTACAGGGCAAGATCCCCCGGTGCATTTAAAAATCAAGCATTGCCTATAAAGAGCAGACCCTCGGATGCGCTTGACAACCAATCGAACGGATACATAACGCTTTAGCAACAGTACATAGAGAGGAAGCCAAGGAAGGAAGTGTTGTAGGTGCCCTACAGGCTCTGGCTGCTCCGAAAGCTGGGAGGGACTCTGGAAATGTGAAAAGAAAGATTCTACGTGGTGTGGCTGAGAAGGGAAGCCCTCTGTAGGCTGATACGGGGTTGGAGGGGTTCATGTTTTCCTCTGTTGACTCCTTGGTTATATAAGCAGCCATTTCCAAAGAAAAGTGGATTTAAGCTTTGTTTCCTCCCGGGGCTCAGATCTCAGCCCTCTCTGGTGGAGATTTCAGACTACACTCCCCACAACCCTCCCCGCTCCCCGGAAAAAAAGTACTGTGTGTGGCATATATTAACGATTTCGAGCAAAGTAAATGCAAGGATACGGTGGGTTCAGAGACCTCTGTGGTGCATCCTGGAGATAAACAGCGACAGCAGAGTCGTGTGTGTGCCTGTGTGTGAGTGCGTGTGCCCGAGTGTGTGTGTGTGTGTGTGCTGGGCAGGGCGGGCTGGCGGCAGGTAGGGGAGAGACAGAGGACTAGGGAGTCGCCTACCGCAAGTCTGATAGAGCCCGAGATTAAAAGTGAGGAAACTTGCAAGTCACTCCGGTGCTCGGAGCCCCAGCAGCCTCCTTTACATAATGAGGGGTTCTGGAGAGATGATGTCTAAGATTACTCCCGGCTTCTATCTACGGTTCTCTGATTTTAGCAAGAGAGTTTGGAGTTTCTGCTTTAGAAAAAGAGCAGCTGGGTTCCTAAGACTCTCCCACCCCAGGGGACTGAGGCAGCTGGGTGGGCAGTGTGTTTCGCTTCCTCTTCCCCTTCCTCTCTCTCCTGGCTAAAATTTCCTGCTAACGGACCAAAGCCTCTACTCCCAGACTCCAAAAGCTCTATTTGTTTAAATTCCAGACGCCCCCCCCCCAATTTTAGAAGGTCCCTATTCTTTGGCATCTTCCCCTTCCCTTGTCTTTTGTTCCCCCAGGAAGAGGGACTTCCTCCTTCAATGCAGCAATTTAGGGCACAATGGGGTGCCAGGAGTCACTGCCCCATCTTGAAATTATAGGCTTCCTTAAACCTCGCTGTTCCTGCCCATGCTGAGGAGAAGCAGCCGAAAGCCAAGATCTACGCAACCCCCAGCCCACCCCCCTCAAAAGGGATGGCAAAACATTCTGCTCCCCGGGACTCACAAGTCTGGAGCGATAACCGTAAGGAGAGGCCGGAGCCCTTCTGGACCGGAGCTGCCTTCTCATGGCTGTTCCGTGGGCAAAGACCAGGCAGAGGCAGGCAAGGGGGTGAGAGTTCTGGAGTTCCCACTGGTACAGGAGACACTGGTTGCTGGGGACACTTGGCGCCTAGTAAAAGTGAACCCTCCTGGCATGAGCCCTTCCCCAAAATAATCTAACATGCCCCTCTCTCATTGGTTGGCCCATTCCCTGAATCAAAGGAAAGCCCTTATGGAAAAGCAAGCTCATCATCACAGGGAGGGGGGAGATATTCTGGGTCACGAGGAGGAGCGACTCACCGCCCCCCTCACCTCACGTCTCTACCCGCCCTCTGCCCTTCTCTAGCACCCGAGCTACTATGGGCCCAATGGAAACCTTAAGTCGTGTTCTTCTCAATCGAGAGCTGAGTAGCAGTGTGTGCAGGAGGTGGGGCGTGGGTGGGAGCTAGGGGTGAGGGGACATGGCCAAGAATAACTTTTCTTTTTTCATAAGACTGATCTCATGCAAAAGGATCTAGGGTGTCAGGAAAGATTCCCTTTGCTCTCCCCATCCCCCCCACACCAAGCCACCTACAATATTCCTTATTTGTGTCAAATAAGCCCCTTGAAATGTGGATTATGCATTCTGATTTTAGAAGCCAGATTCCTGCTTTACCCCTCCCCTCCCCAGCAAGGGTCTTGGACATAAAGAAGCCTTTTTCTAGCCCACATGTCACAATGGTCCCATCAGTTGCTGCCCCTCATGCACACAGCCCTTGGAATCCTGGCCACATTTCTGTAGTGGTTGAGATCTATATTTATCCCTTAGCATCAGGGCAGGGAACAGGCCAGAACTTTGCCGTGTCAGTTTCCCAGACATATATAACTCCTGAAGCCAATGTGGGAACCAACAAAAGAAAAATTAGTAGAAAGAGCCAAAACACTGAATAGCGTTTTTGGTCTGTCCAGTCCACCCACCAGAGCCTGGGTGGCTAAAAGGTTTGGGTGGAATTTGTGATTCTTCCTTCAAAATCACCCCGCCCCCCCCCACTGCAACCCGTTATACCCAGGTGGCTGAGAACGTTGCAGACAATGAGATTCTGGGCAGCTACATAACCAAGAAAGCCAGCACAATAGCTTAGATAGATTGACTTATTCATAATCTCAAGCCTAGGCCATTCTGATGAAGACAGCTTCCATAGTGCTTAATTTCAAATAAAGACTCCATTTACTAGAACGCTACTAATTAGGACTCTTCCTTTACAGAGTCCCTCCCCCCGCCATACCCTTATTTGATGAGAAAGAGGCCACTGACAAAAAAAGAGACACTCATTCCACTTTCTGGACTTTAATAAAAACAAAATACATTCCAGGGGTTAACCTGATCTCAGTATATACTGGGCTCTTTCACACTTTCTCCAATCAAGCCTTTTGTGTGACTCCCAATGTTAAATATAAGAATCTTGAAGCCCTTGGCAATCCTCAAAAACCAAAGGGTAGGTTGTTAACTGGTCTTGTCTTCCTAAAGCAGAAAAGAGCACAGTCATGTAAGCAAGATTTCAAAAATCAAGAGTTGGGGGGGCAGCATTATTCATAATAGGCAAGGTACGGAAGCTACCTAAGTGTCCATTAGTGGATGAATGGATAAGGAAAGTGTGATACACACGCACATGCACAAGAGTATCGTTTCGCCATGAGAAAGAAGGAAATCCTGCCATTAGCGACAACATGGATGGACCTTGAGGGCATTGTGCCAAGTGAAGTAAGTCAGACAGCAAAAGGCAAATACTGGAAGCGCTCTCCTGTATGTGGACTCTAAAAAAGCCAAACTCCTAGAAAGAGAGTAGAATGGTGGTCAGCGGGTCTGGGGGGATGAGACTGGGAAGATGGTGGTCAAAGGGTGCAAACTTCCAGTTCTAAGGTGAGTAAGTTCTGGGGATCTAGTGTACAGCATGCTGAGTATAGTTGATAAGACTGTGTTATTGAAAGTTGCTAAGAGAGTCGATTTTTAGTGTCCTCCCCCTAAAAAAGAAATGGCACTTAAGTGACGCGGTGAAGGTTTTATTAGCTAACACTATGGTGATCATCATTTTGCAACACACAAGTGAGTCAAATCACCTCGTACACCCACACTTACACAATGTTATATGTCAAGACATCTCCATAAAGCTGGGGAAAAAAACCCCAAAGCAGGAAGACAAAAGGAGATTCGGAGCAATGTGACCTCAGGTAACAAAATATTCCGTTCTCCAGAGTCTCCCACGCCCGAGCCTTTTTTTTTTTTTTTTAAGATTTTATTTATTTCTTTGACAGAGACAGATCAGAAGTAGGCAGAGAGGCAGGCAGAGTGAGGAGGAAGCAGGCTCCCTGCTGAGCAGAGAGCCCAATGTGGGATTCGATCCCAGGACCCTGAGATCATGACCTGAGCTGAAAGCAGAGGCTTTAACCCACTGAGCCACCCAGGCGCCCCCCCGCCCGAGCCTTCTGGGTAACCTGGGGTATGCTGTACACTTAATATATTTGCCATGTATTTTGGCTATAGATCAGGCTGTCTTCTGGAATGCCAGCTGTTGGGTGGGGTAAAATAACAAAATCCCATAGGACCTCAAAGACAGAAATCTGTGTGAGTTCACACTCAGAAGACTCTAGCTACAGGAGAAACCTTTGCTGCCAGTTTTGGGGGGGCATATATGGTGGGAAGCAAGCTGCTGAACAGCACAGCAGGCTGGACCTGGAAGGGACCAGGGAAGCTGTAAGTGAACGGTGGCTCCGGAGGCAAGAGTGGCGAGGAGAGGCTTTGACAGCAGACTGAATGGCAAATGACTCAGTGACTCCAGTTTCTCAAACTGTATATGCCCAGTCCTTGGGCGCAGATGTTAGCAGTTGCTTCTAGATGCCTCGTCTCCTGGATGCCTGCTCTGGTCAAACCGCGTGGTTGCTGGGTGGCTGTTGGGGGACAGAAACCTATGCACTGGGTCCTCCTGTTCCCAGAGCATTCTTCAGAGAATCTTCACCTTCACCACGGGAGGGACTAGTTTCTGACATCTCTGTGTGTGTGTGTGTGTGTGTGTGTGTGTGTAGGGTGGGGGGAGGGGAGAGTGTGTCACAGAGCTACCAAAGAGCAGTTGTGTGCTTCCTTACCTAGGGATTTGCTAAATCTTCTCTGGGAGGCCATGTGCAGTGGGGCTTAAGAGGTCTTTGCCACTGGATTCAGCTGGGTAGCACTGGGGACTCTCTAGAACCCCAGACCCTTCCAGCATCAGTGACCTGTGGACTCTGAAGTCATGGGTGCGGAAGGTCCAGGCCAGCCTAGGGCCTGAGACTGCCCGTGAGTACTGCCCAGCATAGGGTGTCATCTTCAAACTACATGAAGCGTTGCGGGGGAGGGGGGTGGATCTTATTTGTGATTGCAGAGATCAGGGAAGGCTTCCCGGAATAGGCGGGGCTTGGGTTGGACCTTGAAGGGCAGTCCTTCAAGCTGGCACAGCTACTGCCCGACTTTGCTGATGCCAGTATGGTCCCTGTTGCCCGAAGCTCCCCCTCCCGCACAGCTAGCCTCTGAGCAGTGGCCAGCGGGCGTAGCCAGCAGGCTCACTGGCTAAGGCCAGAGGGTTTCCTTGACCTGAATGGTCCAGATAATGGCCCCAGATCCCTACTTCGCTGGGTTCCAGGAAGAACCCTTAGCGCATCACATTCCTGAGCAGAGTTTCCATCTGTCGAGTACGGTTGTACAGTGAGAGATGCTTTCATTTCGAGGGACTGAGGGCCATGAGCTTGTGACTGTATAAGCCTAGACCCCTGGGGGTGGAAATGAAGGCTTGGGAAAGTGTGAGGTCCTTGTGGAGATTCAAGCCTATTTCCAGTGGCTAAAAGGCACTAATGAACATAATGCGGGCAAGAGACGTTGGTTCAAACAAACAGCTAATTGGAATTAAGAGAAGAAGTGTGCAGAGGCCCCTAATGAATGGATATGCTAATTGGTCTTCTTTGCTAGCCCCTTGGGCTTTGGCTGTGACATAGACTAGCCTATTAGACGCCTGTTCTATAATAACTGCTGAACGCTGGGGCCCTTTATCGCCATGGTAACATTGATGTCTAGAGTCTAGCTGAGCCCCGGATCTCTTAATTTACTACTCAGGCGGCTACAATTCTTTGGGTTTTATTATTCTTCGTGCCCCGGGTGCCAGAGTGGCAGTGAATCATGCTTATTCATCCTCTGCACCGCCCACGGTGTCTTTGAATAAGTCAGGGTGTCTCTTACTGCGTGTGATGAGCAGATTATTAAGTTAGAACCTATTCCTGCCTTAGCTAGACTGCCGCCTCTCAGAAAGCCAGTGCCCCTCTCTGACTGCCTGCTTACCTGCTGCATCGCGTGGCTTTTGGCAAGCCAACTCTCGGCACCGCAGTGGGTCCGCAGAGGCCGCAGTTCCCAGGAGCCTCGCGCTCACTGGGTGGGCAGGGAGGAATGGGGCCACAGAGGTGGGGCCGCCCCGACCGACACCCCCAAGCCCCACTGGGGAAACGGAGCTCAGGACACAATCCTTCAGAGGCAGCAGCCGTCGCAGCCAGGGTTTGGGCTCGGAAACTGTAGTGCTAGAAGTTTCAGTCCCCCTAGGGTTGGGGGTGGGGCCTGGGTTCCCTAGGAGATCCCTTGTTCTGAAGAAGGAAGTAGCCCCCCGTGGCTAGCAGGTACCAGGACGATGGATTGTCCTTGTTTTAGAAAAGACCTCTCTTGAAGCTGGTCACAGACACCAGCTGCCTCTGAAAGCCAAGGAGTCCCTTGTCACTGGAGCTGCCCAAACTTTGGTATCTCGGCCAGGGGCAGGGGTGACGAGGAGGATGGGAGGCTTTGCCCGATGACCTCTTAGGAGTCCTCCAACTTCGACATCTCCTGTGTTCCTAAGTGATGCTGTGTAATTTATCAGGACGTACTAAACTTGGATGATACTTTATGTGTACATGGGCTGGCTTCAACAGCACATAGGCTAAAACTGGGCTGACATTCTATATGCGTTTGTCTGCGTCTGTCTCCAGCCGCAGCTGAGACTTTGCAACAGGTGCAGAAATGCTTTTTCTGATACCTCTGTAGCTAGAAAATGGGCAACTTGAAACTGAAGATTAAACTGGACAGTGAACCCCCAAATTACCAGTGGCTTGCTAGTAGGAGACGGTCTTGTTTTTTTTTTTGTTGTTGTTGTTGTTGTTGTTTTTGCTTTTTGTTTTTGTGGGTTTGTTTGTCCTATCATTTTCATTTCACTGCAGCATCTGACCCGGCATTCTCAGGGAAGAATTGAGTGATTGGGGAAAAGTGTGGGCTACCCAAAGGGAGGTCCCTCCACCAGGCTCATTTTCTGCTAATTGGGAAAATGCTTCTGGAGCTAATGAGAATCTAAGAGGTCGCATTTTTCCCGGTGACAGGTTGGACAGAGAGCCAGAAGCCTAAAGGCAGTCGATCACGTGTGCCAAGCACAGAAGGGACTGTTGGGCAACATTGGGCTTTTCTGCCAAAGCCTGCAAACCTGTTTATTATCAAGCAGCAGCATTTCCCTGCACAAAGGACAGTGATATTAATCCACCCCAAACCCATTCTGGATTCAGCAAGTACCAGTCAGAAATCACAGTGGCTCTCAGCTGCCTCTTAAATCAAAATCAAATTCATAAGCAAGAGCTTACCGTCTCTCCATCAGCGGCCCTGCTCTGCTACTTGCTTGCCAATTGATTTCTGCATCACACCGTCTCCCCACCTTGAAAGAGAATAAGCCCAGGACCCCCGCTTCCTCACTCCCAGGAATGCCAAGGGCCCAGAAGGCTTCAGAAGAAAATGGTGAGAGAGTCTTGAAGTCAGGCAGAGTGAGTGCTCTGGAGGGAGTACGGCATGGCGCTTAGAAGCATGGGCTCTACAGCTGAAATGGGATTCGAATCCAGTTCCCACCCCGAATAGCTTGGGGAAGTCACTTCACCTCTCTGAACCTCAGTGTTCCCATATGTGCCCTCACTGGATTAGCGCAAGGATCCTTTTTAACAGTTCTGCTTCACAAGGCCGATGACCTTACTGGTAAAGGGAGAGAGCTCCCTCACTTTGGAGGCAATGTCCCCTTCTGGCCTATGAATGATTCCTGTGCTAGCGCTTTGGAGCCAGGCAAGACAGAGGGGCCATTGGGAGGGGGAGCGGGAGGTGAACGGTGTAGACAGACACGCTCGTCCCCGGGTGAGTCTGTGTCTGGGAGGTGGACAAGGCCTTGTGGACCTTCCTTCACATCACAACATGCAGAACAGCGGTTCAGACTTGAAGGCACTCAAAATTCACTGTAAGAACTTGTTAAATATGCACATTCCTAATTAATCCACACATCACTTATTAATCTCAAAGAAAAAAATGTACCTTTACAATAAAGGGTTCCAGAAGACACCCCCTATATAAGTGATTGAACTTAGCATCACCAGTAACAGGATAATAGCACAGGGACAACCACCCCCCTCTGCCCCGCCATGTGACGCAATGGGAAGCAAGCAGTGTTACTCCTATAATCTAGATCAAAGGAAACTTAAAAAAAAAAAAAAGACAAGTGAAATCCACGATTCTTAAAGATTTTTTTTTTAATTTGAGAGAAAGAGCACAGGTAGGGGTAGGGCCAGAGGGAGAGAGAGAAGCAGAATCTCTGCTGAGCAGGAAGGCCGAAGTGGGGTTCAGGGCTCCATCCCAGGACCCTGAGTTCATCACCTGAGCCGAAAGCAGATGCTTAATCAACTGAGCCACTCAGGCGCCCCGAAGTCCATGATTCTTGATTGAATTCTGCATCAATACAAACATCTAGGATGTTTTGGAGATCATTTGAGAATTTTTTTTTAAAGATTTCATTTATTTATTTGACAGAGAGAGATCACAAGTAGGCAGAGAGGCAGGCAGAGAGAGAGGGAGAAGCAGGTTCCCCACTGAGCAGAGAGCCCGATGTGGGGCTCGATCCCAGGACCCTGGGATCATGACCTGAGCCAAAGGCCGAGGCTTTAACCCACTGAGCTACCCAGGTGCCCCAATTGGAGAAATTTTGAAATGGATTTGGTATTGGATAATATTATTCTATCAACATAACACTTCTTGGATGTGATAATGGTATTATGATGATGCAAGAGAATGAGAAAATGCTCTTCTTATTCTTGGGAGACACATGCTGAAGTAGCAGTTAGGTAGAAAGTGGCATGATGCCTACAATTAAATTTCAAATGTGTCACCAAACACATTCATATGTGTATCACATATGCATATATGGAGAGAGAACATATGTGCAAATCCAAAATATGAGCAATTTCCAGGTGAAGGCTATACTAGGATTCATCATAGTTTACCTCTGAATGATTCCAAATGAAAAGTTGGGGGTAAAACATAAATCCCTTCCTATAACTCCACGCCAGATGTGCCTTCATCCCCAACACCTGCCTGTACCCCAGTTCTTATATGCCTAATATGTCCTATCCCATAGCAAGGAGAGAGTGGAAGTTAAGGACTCATGAAATCAGGGAAAGCTTCATGAAAGCAGCTACCTCTGAACTGGGCCTCCAGGGATGGGACAGGATTTCACTAAGTGAAGATAGCAGGGAAAGAACTTTCCAGAAAGATGCCGCAGCTCAAGCGAAGCTCGAAGAGCATGGAGCAGAGGTCCTCAAGTTTCGTGTGCGCAGAGTTATGTGAGGAGCTTGTGCAGATTCTTGGATCCCAACTCTAAATTCTGATTCTGTAGATCTGAAATAGGCCAGAAATCTGAAGGTTTGAAAAGCACTAAGATGAACCTGACGCAGGGGTTGGAGGACCGTGACTTGGGAAATGCTGACACGAGCAGTTACCTATTTCACTTACACAGGGAACTGGGCCCATCTCTCTCCTGAATCGACTGAATCTGTCATGGGTGCCTTGTCACCAAGGCTGCAGCAGACCTTCAGAGGAAAGCCCTCCGTGCTAGACCCGTTCGTCATGGTGCCTGCCAAATCCAACACCGTGCTCGCTGCCTCCTGCTCAGGAAGGAAGGAAGGACACTGTGGCACAGAGGTGACCGTAACTGTACCAGCAGTAGGTCCTGCAGTTTGGTGACAAATAAGGTAGCCAGGGACAAAGGGCTCTGTCTAACAGGATTGATAGTAATAAGCTAAGGCGATCAGACCAACACCCTTTGGAACTGTTCCCGTAGACTATGGAGTGAATTTTCCAGTTGGTGAGAAGAGAATACAGCAGTTGGGGTGTTAAGCAGGGACAGTATACAAGAGGTGACCAAGATGCTGGTAGGGGGAGCTGTTTTGGAATCTAGTTGTGTGTATCCTCACCATAATCTTCTTCCCTTGAGGTTTCCTAAGCGGATTGATGCTCCCTATGATAAATGGGTTAAATGAATGCACCTTCTAGGAGGTTCCCCATTCTTAAAGAATGCCTCATGGCCGCGCTGAGAAAAAAGCATGTTGCTGCTCACCTGAGGAGCAAGAGGAACAGAAATTAGCTAATCGGTTCCTAGTCTCTTGTCTCTTCAAGCAAACACATGTGCATCAAGAAAAGAAACCGGGAGCCCACTTTCTCGAGACACTTTCTTTTCTTTTCTTTTTAAATATGATTTATTTATTTGACAGAGAGAGAGAAAGAGCACAGGCAGGGGGAGCGGCAGAGGGAGAGGGAGAAGCAGACTCCTCGCTGAGCAGGGAGCCTGACCATGACCTGAGCCGAAGGCACCCTTTCTCTCTTATGCATGCCTGGGTCCCAAACACCTCCCTTTCTTATCCCTAGTCCTCCTTGCTTGGTTCAGGATGGTGGCAACCCCAGCTTTTATGAACTGCTTTTATGGACTTTTATGAACTGGTTTCTTCCCACCACCTCTGGCTCCAATGCAAGTAGAGCTCAGCTTGGTAAATCTATGCCCAGAAGTCAAGAAGTGAAACAATCATCCTCTGTTCCGACGAGAGCAACAGCTGCTGGAGGGGGCGAGGGGGGGTATAGCTGAAGCCGGTGGGGAGGTTATTTCCACTGCAACTCTGCCAGTGGGCAATTCGGCCAGGGGGACCGGCCATCTGGCTGGACTCTGGGAAGGAAAAACTAACCATCACAGGCCTGAGGGCACCTACACGTTGTAGATTTTGGATGCAGGGAGGGCAAGGACAAAGTCATGGGGACCGTCTGTCCCCGGCTCTTTGCTGTACACCAGTCCTTCTGCTGCTCTTCCCCCCCAACCCCCGCCTTTATGGAAAGAAGCCCAGCACAGCTTGGCATTGACTTTGGTTTGCCCTTGGTCTCCTGAGGTTCTGTCTTCCAGGCAGGATGACCAGAAGCTGTCAAAAGGAAGAACACTCATCCTAACGTTCCTGCTCTTCTTCCTCCTGACCCTGGGGGCTATCCTCTGAACTTGATACGTTTCTTGGCTAGGGAGATGCATTCTAGCCCCAGACCTGTTAGGAAAGCACAGTACGCTGCTGGAATGGTCACTGAAGACCTCAGCTTTCTCGAAGGGCTATTATGCAGAAAGCCTGTAATCACTTCTGTGGACAAATCATCGGGCCTTCTGGAAGAGCAGTCCTCTGGGGACGTGGTGAGTGGAAACGGCCCCGCTCCTCATTAGCCAGCTTCAGCCAAACAGAGAGAGCGATGATCTAACATCATGACAGAGCTGAAGATAAAAAGAGTTCGTAAATCATGAGAACGAAAGACCTATATAAACAGAAGGGATGTTGGAGAGTCCTGAGATGAGAAATCTCTATTGATACTGCTTGATACAAGATGGGGGGGTTGAAAATACAGAGAGTGTGTTGCTGGGATCTCGCCATCGTACACCTCCTGAACCAGCAGCTATGGACGTTCGATCTAGAGTTGGCCAGTGTCCCCCAATGAGCTCAAGCTAGCTGGTGATTTGTGAACTATCCAAGGAGCTCCACCTGTCGCGCCCTCTGGGAATCCCTGTCTGTCAGTATGAATCTGCCTGGCTGCCGGGTCAGAGACAAGGGGCTTGACTTCTCACAGCAAGTGTAGTAGCCAGAGTATAAAGATTTTCATGTCACTTCCCCTTGTCTCCAGATTTCCCAGGAGCTCCTCAGAAGGGACCTGGTGTGGACTGTGCGGCAGGAGAGCAACACTGAGCTTCGTGAAGCCGAATCGCTTATGACAGGCAGTGAGTATGCCTTTCCTTTGCTCCAGAGTGAGACACCACATGTTCCAAAGCTCTTCACTCTACAGATATTGTGGAAAAAAATATTCTGGGCCAGTGTCGGCTCAGAAGATGCACAGAAACATGAGAGACCCATGGGGGAACGGTCTCCCTTTGCCACCGTGACTACTAGAAGGTCCCGCTGTCTCACACATCCTGCCCCGTTCCTGCAACAGTCCTGTGGTGGCCAGTGAAGACCCCTGCGTCTTTCTTACTCCTTTTCTCACTCATCTGCTCGTCTCCATCCACATCCTGTCAGGACTTCAGTCCCACTTAGTTCATTAATTACTTCTTCATTCATCGGACAAATATTTATGGGACACTGCCCATGTATCACATACTGTGCTGGGGGGCCAGCGATACAGCAGAGAATGAAAAAGATGTGGTCACTACCCTCATATCATTTGCCCTTTAATTGGGGAGATAGACATTAAATAAGCAAATAAGAAATTATTGGTCATCAGGAGAACATAATGTATGGAAGAGAGGATTATCCCATTTCCCTCGTTTGATCTGTACTGCCTCACTGAGAGACACTGTGCACATAAGATCATATCTCTTAACCACTTTTCCTTGATGGAGTCCCACTTCACTTCTGGGCCCTAACTAGGTGAAAGGTCAGTCTAAACTTGTAGACCAGCTAGAATGTAGAACACTGTCCAAGGAGTGGAGTCCTATTACTTTCCAAGATGGGCAGAGACACTGGTGAAAGAAAGGAAGGAGGGTCAGGGAAATGAGGCTTCTAGAACCTGCTGAGGACTTAAAAGAACAGATCCCAGTTGACATTCACAGAGCTATCTTTAAGACAAAAGACAGCTGCCAAAGGAGCATTTGTTAACTGATCTGTTAGCCTTCACTCTTCAGGAACCTACAGAGTGCCCTCATTTTTCACAATTAGCTACAAAACCGCCTTCCCTCTCTTCAGAGGTCAGCCTCACCTCTGGCAGGTAAAGAAATGATCACGCACTCCAAACCAGTGAAAGATTTCACGGGTTTTCTACTACCCTTCCTCATCTTGACTGAATATTTTTTTCTCTCCAATAGGACTGTAAGAACCTTGAAGGCAGAGGCTGTATCTGACTCTTAAAACTCACTTCCATGCCTTCCCTTCCCAAGAGAGCCTGCATCTGTTCAGGGACATAAACAATCTGGTCTATAAATAAATAAATAAATAAATAGCTAAAAAAAGGAATGATACTGTGGAATGGAATGGTGTTTACCACAGATTCATGGTTATTTTATTTATAAAAATTCTCAGACTTCTCTGGTCAGTCACTTCCTAGGGTATCAACGAAAATATTTTTCCCCAAGTGTTTTGCAAGCCCAAATTGGTCTTCCTCATTTCACAGAAAGTCAGGTGTTAATTTGAACCAATCCTGTGCTAGTGTGGTACTGCTAGGAATAGAAGCAAGGAAACATTATCCTTAACTCTCATTTTAATCATTAGCTCGGCCTCTTTCTTCATCTAATCCCCTTGATCATGAGTCAGAGACCTTTCCGAGTGGTATGCCAAGTCTTCTGTCACTGCTCCTCCCTAGGGCAGGGGGCGAATGGCAATTAACTTCGGGAGAGGGAAGGAGGGAGGAGGTCATTACCTCTCAGCTATTGCACCATGGTGGCCTAGGGAACAGAGCAACTCTTTGGAGAGAAAGAGATTGGCGGGAACTTTCAAACATGGCAGCCAGGAGACCCACCCAAGAAGGGTCAATAACTCCTAACTAGATTCTAGAGAGGAAGGATGGTGTGATGGGAAAAGCATGGAATTTGGACTTTGACAGTCCAGTGTACTTAAGTAAGGTCTAAAATTAACATATTGACATACCTCCTAAAAACTGTGAGAAACTTAGAGCACTGGAACCGTAATCACTTCTTTCCAGATACTTCTCCATTTTTTTAAAAGTTGGGAAATATACTTACAGATTTTTAGACTTTCTTTTTAAAGTCATTTTTAAGTTCCCAGCAATATTGAATGGAAACTACAGAGAGTTCCCATCTATCCCCTGCCTACTCCCCCACTATCAACATCCCACACCACAGTGGTACATTTGTTACAGTTGGTGAACCAACACTGACACATCATCATCACCCAGAGTCCATAGTTTGCTTTTTTTAAGATTTTATTTATTTGACAGAGAGAGAGAAATCACAAGTAGGCAGAGAGGGAGGCAGAGAGAGAGAGGGGAGGAAGCAGGCTCCCCGTGGAGCAGAGAGTCCGACTAGGGGCTCGATCCCAGAACCTGGGATCATGACCTGAGCCGAAGGCAGAGGCTTAAGCCACTGAGCCACCCAGGCACCCCCAGAGTCCATAGTTTACACTAGGGTTCACTTCTGGTGTCAAACATTCTGTGCATTTTGACAAGTGTATAATGATACTATTAGAATATCATGCAGAATAATTTCAATCCTCTGTGCTCCGTCTATGTATCTCCCCTCCCTAACCTTTGGCAACCACTGACCTTTTCACTGTTTCCATAGTTTTTCATTTTCTAGAATGTTATATAGTTGGAATCATACAGTATATAACCTCAGATTGGCATCTCTCACCCCATATATTCATTTAAGGTTCCTCTGTGTCTTTTCATGGCTCTAGAGCTCATTTCTTTTTAGTACTGGTTACAAACAAATTTGATGCAGAGAATACTGTTGTGCAGCCCAATGAAAATTTTTAAAAAGCTAACACCGGGGGCGCCTGGGTGGCTCAGTTGGTTAAAGCCTCTGCCTTTGGCTCAGGTCATGATCTCAGGGTGCGGGGATCAAGCCCCGCATTGGGCTCTCTGCTCAGCAGGGGGCCTGCTTCCATCTCACTCTCTGCCTGCCTCTCTGCCTACTTGTGATCTCTGTCTGTCAAATAAATAAACTCTTTAAAAAAAAAAAAAGCTAACACCGTAGGGAATCCTACTACCCAGGTCAAGAAATAGAAGATAGCCGGCTCTCAAGAAATAACCTTCTTCCCATGTGGGGAACTTCCAAAAGACAACTAGTCTGGACTTTTCAAAATATCAATAATATGAAAAGAAAGGTTGGAAGGTTTGTTTTAAATTAAAGAAATCTGAAGAGACAAAGCAACAAAATGCAATACGTGAATCTTGTTTTGTTACTGTCTCTACCCACCCCCCTGACAAAAAAGATAGATAAAAGACATTCTTAGAGAAATTTGAATGTGGAATGTTTACTAGATTATACTATAGAATTATGTTAGTTTATTCAAGAATGATAGTAGGGGGCGCCTGGGTGGCTCAGTGGATTAAGCCGCTGCCTTCGGCTCGGGTCATGATCTCAGTGTCCTGGGATCGAGCCCCGCATCGGGCTCTTTGCTTGGCGGGAGCCTGCTTCTCTCTCTCTCTCTCTGCCTGACTCTCCGCCTGCTTGTGATCTCTCTCTCTGTCAAATAAATAAATAAATAAAAATCTTAAAAAGAATGATAGTAGTATAGTCATTATGTAGGAAAATGTCCTTATTTGGGGAAGATGCATACTGAGGTATTAAAGGAAACTTTATCCTAATGTCTGCAACTTATTTTGAGATGGCACAACAACAAATATATATATATATATATATATATATATATATATATATATATTCCACTTCCAGCATGACCGTGTGAGGAGCTCTGTAGATCAGCCCTCTGATGAAACTGGTGAAAATTATGGAAAAATATGTGCAATCATTAAAGGTCTCTAGAAATGATCTTAAGGACATACATCAAATTAAGAAACATCTAATCAAGAAAATCTGTTAAAATTTGGTGAGAACATGGAGTGTCTATGGTATTTGAACCAAGACCTATTTTCTCAAGTCTCCCTTTCTTAACCCTGTGAGGAGGGAACTCCACTCCAGATTGGTGCAGCCAAGAACCCAGGGCTCCAGCTTCTCCTAGCTCCCAGTTGGAGCACTATTTTCTCAGGGGGAGCAGGAGGTAAGCATTTCTCATCTGGCTCTTAGCTACCTATTGCGGGGTCTTAGATCCAGTGACTGTGAAAAGGTGCAGACTTCCTTCTTCCACCTAGGCCCACTTGTGGATGGAGGCATGGCACCGCTGAGAATATGGGGATCCCAATCACCCTTGCCCTGCCTTGTAAGGTGGTGATTCTGTGTTAGGAGAAGCAAGCTTGGAAAACTTGAAACTCCTGCTCCTTGTTTCACTGAGCACTAAGCTTCTAGAGTGGGGGTGCCATCAGAGAGAAGTTCACCATTATGCCCACCCTCAACTCTAGATCCATGGCTCAGAGATTTTGCTGGGGGTGGGGGGCGTGAGAAGCAGGCCATAAAAGAGGTCTCTGAATGTCTTCCCAAAAGAACTGATTTCATTTGCAACTGTGTAGAGAAGTTTTAGTTTAAAGGAGCCCTAAAAAATAGTGGAGGTTGTGATGAAAGGCAATTGGCAGGAGACTAGTAAATTCACTAGTTTGCTGGAGAGAACCTAGGAAAGAGACACCTGAGAGGAGTCCTTCTGGGGTCAGAACAAAGGTCAAAACACTTCCCTTGGGAATTGTCCTTTCTGAATTTGATTGGGTCAGTCTATGGAGAAGTTTAGGGCCCTGGGCACTGTTGAAAACAGCAGAGCAGTCTACTGACAATGGGTAGAGCTTAACCACTAGATGTGGTTAGGAAAAAAGATAAGAAGAACTCTGTGAAAACCACTGTCATCCCACGATGACTACTGAACTACCCAAGGCTGCACCCTGGTGAGGAGCTACATCAGAGCCTTCACACTGTGGTAGTGGTGGGTGAGGGACAGACTTCGCTTAACAATCCAGATGGTCATGAAACAAATCAAACAAACAAGTAAACAAATTCAAATAACAAGCCATAGAGGGGAAACCAGTACCCAGAGTTGCTATAATATATTATCTAAAATGTCCAGTTTCCAACACAAAAATTATGAGGCATCCAAAGTAATTAGGCAGTTAAAAAAAAAAAAAGCGGGCAACAGAAACTCTCGTGACAGCATTGTGGACCAAATGTGTCTCCCCCGCCCCAAATTCACATATTGAAGCCCTAACCCCCAACGTGATGGTGTTTGGAGGTGTGGCTTTTGGAAGGTCGTGAGAAGAGGTCGTGAGAATGGGGCCATCATCATGAGATCAGTGTTTGTGTAAGTGTCCTCCACTTACCCCTGCTGCCACCACGCCATGTGAGGAAACAAAAAGGGTGGCCATCTGTAAGCCAGGAAGAGGGCTCTGGCGAACTGGCACCCTGAACTCGGACTTCCAGCCTCCAAACCTTGAGAAGTAAATTCCTACTGCTTAAGCCATCCTATCTATGGTACTCTGTTACCCTTAGCCTGAGCGAAGACCGATAGTGACCAGATTATGGGCTTGGTAAAGACTGTAAGGAAACCATTATAAACATGCTCAAAGAACTAAAGAAAATCATGATTAAAGAAGAAAAGGTAGGGACGCCTGGGTGGCGCAGTTGGTTGGACGACTGCCTCCGGCTCAGGGCGTGATCCTGGAGTCCCGGGATCGAGTCCCACATCAGGCTCCCAGCTCCATGGGGAGTCTGCTTTGCTCTCTGACCTTCTCCTCGCTCATTCTCTCTCTCACTGTCTCTCTCTCTCAAATCAATAAAATAAAATCGTTAAAAAAAAAAAAGAAGAAAAGGTATGATGACAATGTCACATCAAATAGAGGACATCAGTAAAGATGGAGAAATTATAAGAAGAATGAAATAGGGGTGTCTGGCTGGCTCAGTCATGAAACGTGTGATTTTCAATCTCAGAGTCTGTGAGTTTGAGCCCCACTTTGGAAATACAGATTACTTAAAAATAGAATATTTTTTTTGGCAGAGGGTGGGAGCAGCAGAGGGAGAGGGAGAAACAGGCTCTCCATGGAGCAGGAAGCCTGATGTGGGGCTCCATCCCAGGACCCTGGGATCGTGACCTGAGCTAAAGAAGGATGCTTAATGAACTGAGTCTCCCAGGTAACCCTAAAAATAAAATCTTTAAAGAAAACCCATGTAATATAAATCCTGAAGTTGAAAAGTACAGTAACTGAAAAGAATTTCACTAAAGGGACTCAACAGTGGATTTGAACTGGCAAAAGAAAGAATTAGGGAGCTTAAAGACAGACCAATAGTTTATCCAATCCAAAGAACAGAGAAAAAAGAATGATGAAAAATGCAAAGATCTTTGGAGAAATGTGGCAAATCATTAAGTACACCAACATACATGCAGTGGGTGTAATAGAATGAGAAGAAAGAGAGGAAGGAGCAGAAAAAACTATTTGAAAAAATAATGGCTGAAAACTTCACAAATTTATTGACAAACATTTATTTATACTTCGGGAAGCTCAAAGAGCTCTGAGGAAACACAAAATGAGACCAGAGCAGAAAATGAAAAAAATACAGAATGAGGAATATATAAAGAACTCTTACAGGTCAATAATACAAAGACAAATAACCCAGTTAAAAATTAGGCAAAGGACTTGAATAAATATTTCTTCAAAGAAGAAATGCAAATAGCTAATAAGCACAGTAAAAAAGATGCTCGATATCATGAGTGATCAAAGAAATATAAATCAAGGGCGCCTGCGTGGCTCAGTGGGTTAAACCTCTGCCTCCGGCTCAGGCCATGATCTCAGGGTCCTGGGATCAAGCCCCACATCGGGCTCTCTGCTCAGCGGGGAGCCTGCTTCCTCCTCTCTCTCTCTCTGCCTGCTTGTGATCTGTCTGTCAAATAAATAAAAAAAAATCTTAAAAAAAATTCTAAAGAAATACAAATCAAAACCACAATGAGATACCACTCACAAACATGAAGATGACTAAGAGAGTCAGATAATAACAATTTTTGTCAGAGACTTGGTGAGGTTAGAGCACATATCTGTGGCTGGTGACAGTGTAAGTGATGCAACCATTTCAGAAAACGGACTCTCAGGTCCTCAAATGGTTAAACATAGAGTTACCACATGACCAGCCCTCCAATTCCCAGGGATATAACCTAAGAGAAATGAACAGACATGTCCACACAAAAACTTGTACACAACTGTTGATGGCCATAGTCTTCACAATAGATAAAAGGTGGAAACAACCCAAATGTCTATCACCTAATGAGCAGAGAAACAAAGTGTGATTTATCTATACAATGGAATATTATTCAGTCATAAATAGGACTGCAGGACTGTTACAGACTGAACTGCGCTCCCCTCCAAATGTATATGTTGAATCCCTGACCTCCAAGATGACTGCATTTGAATGCAGAGTCTTTAAGGAGAAAATTAGGATTAAATGAGGTCATAAGGGTGGTGAGTCAGTCTGATAGGACTGGCATCCTTACAAGAAGAGGAGAGGGCACTTGGGTGACTCAGTCAGTTAAGCATCTTTGGGCTCCCTGCTCAGCGGAGAGCCTGTTTCTCTCTCTCCCACTCCCCCTGCTTGTGTTCCCTCTCTCGCTGTCTCTTTCTGTGTGTCAATTAAATAAATACCTAAAATCTTAAAAAAAAATAAAACCTACATGATTATGGTCACAACTTTGGGGTAGTGACGAACCTCTTAAACAGTATGCAAAACTGTTAATCATGGAAGGAAAAAATGGATGACTTTGACCACAATAAAACTGAGCAGTTCATAGATAAGACACCATGAAGAGAATGAAAAACTGAGCCATACAGTTCCAGAAGATACTTGCAATATATGCCCCGCCAATAGAGTTCTAGGACATATACAGAATTGTTGGAAAGTGGTAAGAAAATAAGAAAAATGGGCAAGAAGTCACAAAAAGTTACTCCACAGAAACGAAAATCCAAATGACCAAAATCATACAAAAATGTCCTCAATTTTATCAGAGAAAAGCAAATTAAAACCATTGTGCAATATCATTGCACATTCACTAGAACGGCTAAATTTTATTGTTTTCAATATTTTATTTATTTACTCGAGAGAGAAAGTGAACAAGTGTGACAGAGAGAAAGCAGGAGCAGAGGGGCAGAGAGAGAAGGGGAAGCAGTCTCCCCACTGAGCAGGAAGCCTGACGCAGGACTTGATCCCAGGACCCCCAGATCATGATCTGAGCTGAAGGCAGACGTTTCACTGAATGAGCCATGCAAGTGCCCCTGGAAGGACTAAGTTTAAAAAAGTATATTTCTTTCCTTTTAAGGTGAAAACAAGTTTGTTTGTTTTTTTAAGATTTTATTTATTTGGGCACCTGGCTGGCTCAGTTGGTTGAGCAGCTGCCTTCGGCTCAGGTTATGATCCTGGAGTCCCAGGGTCGAGTCCCACATTGGGTTCCCAGCTCAGTGGGGAGTCTGCTTCTCCCTCTGACCTCTCCCCTCTCATGCTCTCTCTCTCTCAAACAAACAAACAAACAAACAAATAAGTTTAACCAACCAAGCCACCCAGGTACAGCTACATATATATTTTTAACAGCTTTATTGAGATATAATTAACATCCCATAAATTTTACCCATTTTTAGTGTACAACTGGTGGGTTTTGGCATGATTAGATACATGTAGCCTTCACCATATTCAATTTTAGATCATTTTCATCATCTCAGAAATAAATCCCATACTTTTGGCTATTAACTCCCTATCTCTTCAGCCCCCCAGCCCTATTTTGGATGTTTCATATAAATGGAATCATATAATATGTGGTTTTTTGCAATTAACTTCTTTCACTTAGAGAAGTGTTTACAAGGTTCACAAATGTTGTGGCGTGCATTCGTCCTTGTATTAGCCTGTTTGCTGTGCCATAACAAAATACCACACACTGGGTGCCTTAAACAACAAACATGTGTTTCTTCACAGTTCTGGAGACTGGAAGTCCAAGATCAAGGTGCCAGCAGGATTGGTTTCCAGTGAAGCCTCTCTCCTTAGCTGGCAGATGGCCGAGTTTCCGCTGGGTCCTCAAATGGCCTCTCCTCTGCGTACCTGCGGAGAGAGAGAGGGCTGTCTCTGTCTCTCTCATCCTCCTCTTCTTTTTTTTTTAAGATTTTATTTATTTATTTGGCAGAGTGAGAGAGAGCACGCATGAACAGTGGGGAGGGGCAGAGATGGAGAAGCAGACTCCCCGCTGATCAGGGAGCCTGATGCGGGACTCAATCCCAGGACCCTGGGATCATGACCTGAGCCAAAGGCAGACGCTTAACTACTGAGCCACCCAGGAGCCCCAATCATGTACATTTTAAAAACATAATTTGGCCCTCTAAATTTAGACGTATAATCTACTTGTAACTCATTTGGGCGCATTCGTTGAAGTAAGGGCCCGATCTCTTTCCATTTTTCCATGTGGGTACCCAATCATCCCAGCACCATTTTTTAAAAGAACCATCTGCTCTGCTTGGCTCTTCTTTGAAGAGGAACTTGCCATCCAGCTGCCAAGAGAGAAGTGAGCAGTCGGCCTCAAGCTGCTGTACCTCAGAGGTCTGCTGGAGCTTCTTTTTTTTTTTATTTGTCAGAGAGAGAGAGAGAGAGCACAGGCAGACAGAGCGGCAGGCAGAGGCAGAGAGAGAAGCAGGCTCCCTGCCGAGCAAGGAGCCCGATGTGGGACTCGATCCGAGGACGCTGGGATCATGACCTGATCCGAAGGCAGCTGCTTAACCAACTGAGCCACCCAGGCGTCCCTGCTGGAGTATTCTTTAAACACAAGCCAAGCCCTTCCTGGGTGGGCCCCAGCCACTGACAGAGTCTGGCAGGTATACTCCGGCCCCAGCCCACCAGCTCCCTGAGCAGTGTCCCTAATGTGCTCTCCTGGATGCCCAAACTCTCAGTCTGAGGTTCTCCATTCTCCTTCTTTATCTTTCACAGATGTTACCCTCTAAGAAGTTATCTATTCCCCAGCCCCAGGCCCTCTGCCTCTGCACCCTTAGAAGCTGCACAAGTGCCCCCCTCCTTCCTTGACTCAGGGAGTCAAGGAGATTAACACAGTATGGTCTCGGGGCCATAGAGATGGACAGCCAACAAGGGTGTGTGTGTATATATGCAGGCATCCGGGCAAACTCTGAAACTTTGCTGAGTCTCTGGATCGGTGTCAGGTTTTGCAACTCATTGACTGATGGTCCCCAGAAGGAAGGACCCTAAGTCACCAGGACAATTACATACCATACACTAGCCCCAGTTCTTCCCCAAAGGGCCCTATGGCTATTTATGTGGGTGGTTGTATGCTGGGGAAGGGGGGAACATTTAGAGGTCTGCTGGGCCTGTAGACCCACCAGGTGGTCATTTCCCTGCTCACTGAGTCTTCAGTGGCAATGACCTGCTTAGCAACTGGAGTAACCTCCGCTTAGGGTTTTGTCATGTGTCATAAGAACTCCAGCAGTAGAAAGGCCAAGTCAAAAGTTCTGAAAATGCAGCCCATAGTTGGCATAGTAAATCAAAATCAATACTCAGCCCCCTGCCCCGGGACAGGGTATGGCATAGATCGGGCCACCCTTAAGGATCTCAGTGATGAAGGGACAGTGTTCTCCATTCGATACACCAATACAGACCCTGCAGAAACTGAATAGGCCTTGGAAGATAACTAGAGATGGCTGCAAGCTCAAGAAAGTAGAAGCCAATCACAGTTTCTGTGGTAATCATGGTACCTTTGCTAGAGCAAATTAATTTGGCTTCAGGTACATGATAGATGCCCATGATTTGGCAAATGTGTTCTTTACTATCTCAATCAAGAGAGAGAATCAGGCAGAGCTCACATTCCTGCCAAATGTATAACAGTCTTCAGTTATAGTTTTGTCCAGGGATGTGCTATTTCTCCTGCCTTCTGTCAAAACATAGTTCAAAGAGATCTAGCCTCTCTGGACATCTGCAGAACATCATATTGATCCATTACATCGATGATCTCATTGTGCTGATTGAGTGGGATGAGCAAGAGATGACTAGCACTCTGGAGGCTTTGGTAAGACACATGTGCTCCAGATTGTAGGAGATAAATCCCATAAAGATTAAATGATGTTTTAAAGAATCCAGTGGTCAGGGGCATGCAGGAAAATCCCTACCAAAGCAATAGAGAAATTGTGGTATCTTTTAATCTCTACCACAAAGAAAAAAAAGCACAACACCAGGAAGGACCATTTGGATTTTAGAGCAAGTCATTCCATACCTGGGAATACTGATCCACTCCATATACCCAGGGATGTTGAAATCTACCACTTTGCAGTAAGTCGCAGTAAGTCCTTCTTCGCAGGAACTCTGGGTGGTAGAAGCAGCCCAGCTGCTTAACTCACGTGATCCAGCAGACCCTATGGAGTGGGAAGAGTAAGGGGTGAGAAGACGTGCATTGTAGAGTTTCTGGCAAGTCCCAGTGGCCTGCGGTTACAATGGGGACAGAATAAAATAGGAATGGGGCTTATGTAATCCGTTTGGACAACCCTTGGTACTCCTTTTTCCTTGCTCCATTTTTTTTAGGCCAGAATTGAAGCTTTTTATTATGGGATATACATACCACTATTAGTGTTGGGACACTTTTACATCATGTGAGTCTCTATTATGGAATCTGTGTAGTTCTATACTGTCATGAAGACATTTATACAAAGTGACATTTTGGGATTTGCTTGACCCCATAAACTAGGTATCAGTGAAGGCATACACACATCATCAGTAAGTACATTGACACGTCAGTGTTAGGGTCTTCCCTAACACTAGTTGTTATTCTAGTTATTCTAGTTGTGCTTCCTTTGGCAGACGGCTGTTATGTTTGACTTTAGTACCATACTGCGGATGCCAGAGAACTTGCATTTGCCAAGGAATAATCTCCTGAAATGCAATGTTATGAAGTAGAACGGTGTAGTCTAACTCCATGAAATCATCATTTCTTTGCACTTGCTTGACAGTTTGAATTTTTACCATTTTATACCATGTGTTTTCGGTAGAATTCTGCCATATTATATAACCACAAGCCACCCAGGCTAAGTGTCGAACTGGCTTCATTTCTGGAGCTACATTTCCAAAACTGTCTGGAATATTTTGTGCTTCAAGTGGTTCCTTCGTGGACTTGAGTCTTTGATAAAATGTGTTATCTTCTTTATCTGGGTTCTTTCCAATTTCTCCTTCAAATGTGAAGTTGACTTCTGGTGCAGTATCTTGTCCCATTAGAGGGTCAAGTACCTCTGCTGTACAGTTCAGTGTAACTTGTTTTTGGATAATTTCTTCCACAGAAAATTTAAGGCAATACTTGTGTCCTTCTCCCGGAATATCCTCCATGCTGGCTTGTTTGATAGTCTGCACCAGAAACACCTTGTGGGGGGTCCCCTGCTGGTAGTTGATGCAGTTCTCCGCCACCGAGGCTGCCCTGGAGGCTGGGAAATGGGTCGGGGGGATTTCCATTCTTGGTGGGAGCCTACGGCTGCTCAGGTTGCAGGGACCAGATGCTCCCAGCGCACCGCTGGTTCAGCCTTCTGCCGGGGAGCTGCGAAGAGTCGCATGCTGAGGTCGGCCGGGTGTCTCCTTGCTCCATTTTAATTGCAAATAGGCAAGGGCAGCAGCCCCAAACTGAGGTGTGTGTGGTTACTGGGGCTCGGGTTTCTCAGTAATGAGGTCTTTACTCACTTCACCAAGTAAGTCACCGGGACTAGGAGAGGCGATAGTGAAGGGTGAGAGTTGCTGAGGATGGATCATGAGAGAGGAGACAATGGATTCCAGCTGTAGTTCTGGGACCGACTGCTATGGGTTTTTTCCACTAACTTCCCTCTTCTAAGTTTCACTCAGGAAGATAACCCCATGGGAAAACTACAAAAACTTGTTCCCAAAAATGTATGGAGAAATTGATCCACTCAGCACGGGGGATGTACTATGGCAGCCATGGAGAAAGAGAATGGGAAAGAACTTGCCTTTGAACTTGGAGGGAGTGCTCTATCCTGGCAATTCTGCCCAATGTGGGGACCCCTCTAACTGGTCATCTTTGCTTCAGAGCTCACCATTGGACTGGCCAAAAATTGATCAGTTATGTATCACAGTTTGAGGCTCTTTGCTGCACAATCCTGCTTCCTTCTCTTTGGTCTTTCACAGGTGATACTCACCCCACTCCCAATAAACGTCCCACATTTCTAACTCCACTTCAGCATCTGTTTATCAGGGGTCTTGAAATGACAAACCATCGTCTCTCCATTTCTCTGCAGTAGCATCATTGTCAAATAACAAGTCTCCATATATGTGGATTGTTTTAGGGCTCTCTTTTGTCTGTCTGTGCCAGTATTATACCATCCTGTTTACTACAACTTTATAATATGGCTGATATTTGGTAAAGTAAGTCCTCTTACTTCTGCTTCTGCTTCTTTAAAAGCATCAACAATACCTTTTGTGTTTTTAGATACATTTAAAATTTAGCTTTTAAGTATCTCTCTCCTTTCTCTGTGTTCTCTCTCTCTCTCTCTCTCTCTCTCACACACACACACACACACACACACACAAATCATGAGGGGTGGTGACTGTAATTTCATTGAATCTGTATTTGGGGGAACTGACATCTTTACAATATGAGTCTTCTTATATCTCTTCTATGTAGATCTTCAGTGTCTCTCAGTAAAGCATTATAGTTTTCCATATAGAGGTCCTACACACATTTTATTGAGTTTATTCCTAGGATTTTAAAAAAGGTTTTATTTATTTGAGAGAGAAAGAGAGAGAGCACAAATAGAGGGAGAAGCAGACTCCCGACTGAGCAGGGAGCCCAACATGGGGCTCAAAATAAAATTACAACAATGATCAAAATAAAAAAAATTAGCACTGATATATTTTCATCAAATGTACTAATCTTAAATTTAAATTTCACCAATTGTCACCCTGGTCTTTTTTAGGGCAAAAGGAAAAACATCTGGTCCAGGATATAATCTAGAATCACACTGCATTTAATTGTCTTTTTAGACTCCTTTTAATCTTGCTTAGTTCCTCATTATTTGTCTGGACCTTGACTTTTTAGAGAGTACAGGCCAGTTATCTTATAGAATATCCCTCAATTTGGATTCTTCTGCTGATCTCTCATTATTAGATTGAAGTTGTGCATTTTTGCCAGGAGTAGCAGAGAGTGATTCTGTGTCTTTTATAGAACATCAAATTAGAGATACATGGTAGTGCTTTGTGCTTTTTTTTTTAAGATTTTATTTATTTATTTGACAGACAGAGATCACAAGTAGGCAGAGAGGCAGGCAGAGAGAGAGGAAGGGAAGCAGGCTCCCCGCCAAGCAGAGAGCCCGATGCGGGGCTTGATCCCAGGACCCTGAGATCATGACCCGAGCCGAAGGCAGTGGCTTAACCCACTGAGCCACCCAGGTGCCCCTGTGCTTTTGCTCACAATGTTTATTAACCGCAACCATTTGGTTAAGGTGGTCCCTAACAGACTTCTGCACTGTAAAGTTACATTTTACTCTTGGTAATTAATACATATCTTATGGAAAGATGCTTCAGTACTATGTAGATATCCTTTCTCTGGTTATATTCTCACCCTCTTGTCTTAGCATCCACTGGTGATTCTTGCCTGAAACAAGTATTATTACGGCGGTCACCAAATGGTGATTTTCTAGTTCCATCATTCCTTCTACATTTATTAGTTGGAATGCTACTGTAAGAAAGGCTTCCCCTTTCTGTTTGTATCAGTTAGACTCATCAACGTTTGTTATATTCCATGGTGGGTTTTATTGTGAGTTTGTTTTTGTTTGTTTCTGTTTTGTTTTGATTGTTTTTTTGTTTTTGTTCTTATCGGGGTTTTTTGTTTGTTTTTATTCTTTGTTTTAGTTTTTTTTTCCCCCCAGAACCTAGGCAAATTAGCATGGTAGCGAATCTGTTTATAGTTGTAGCTTGGGGCGGTTATTGTAGTTCCTTTGGTAAAATCTACATTTCCTTTCTTTTTTTTTTTTCTTTTTTACTGTCTTACCTAAATCTTACTATCTGTGCTCTCTCTCTCTCTATATATATACCCTACACACACTTACAGTGTTTATAATAGTGCGATAGCAGAATGTATCTTTTTTTAAAGGTTTCCCTACTTTCCAATTTATTTAAAAATAGTACTTTTGAATGTACGCATTTCGAATACACGACTAAGAGTTTATATCTCATGGGTAGTTTACATCTGGTTGGAGCAGTCTGCAGACATTAGAGGTAGCTTAGCATTCTAGAAAAGGCTGTTGTCACAGTGTCTAGAGCAGTACTGTATGCTTCCTGGGCCACAGTATTGTCTGATGAATTTGAAAGAAGCAAACAAGATATGGCTTTATCTTCTCCTTGACACTCCCTTGGACTAATTTTGAGCCTCAATGGGAAGTCACTCAGTAGGTTCGTAATGTACATGACAGAAGTAAGCTTTACATACTGGTTTACCTTCCTTTAGCTTCAGAAATTTACCCTTGCCTTAGTTTGGAAAGTAAATTCTAGTCCTTTAATTCTCATTTGTAACAAACACATTAAAGACTACATTAAAATAATGCCTACAAGATTGTTCTTACTTAAAAAAGACTTGTTCCTACAATAAAAAAATTTTTGTGCATATTCTGTGGGTTACATTTCACTACTATCATTATTCTGTTCATCAAATTATCCCATATCAGAAGTCATTTCAAGCTAACTTCATTCTTTGAGTAGCTCCTTATTTTCTGGCACCACAAGATATTTCTGTTGTCCCAGCCTTGGAATCAGCCATTTCTCCATGTAGCCCTGGTTCTTTTTACTAAGGAAGAGTAGATCTCAGATTCTGGGCATTAGATGTGCCCAAAGTCATTAGAGCATTATCAGTACTTGGTCTTACCATTTGACAGAGCCAGAAAATATGCAAGTGAAACTTATTACAAACCATGAGTTCATACTGATAGCTCGGATTGAAATCCAACACCACAGAGTTCATTCTAGCTTTCTTCCCTTCCATATTGTAGCTTAAGAATTTTTAACCTATACAACTGAAAAAAGCCATACATACTAACTATTTGGTTACAATTATTTTGTTTGAGGGTATATAGTCAAAATAATGTGTTCAAATGTTTCTTGGGTTAGTTTTTTCTCCACCCCAAACCCTAAAGCATTTATGTTATCTGTTTGAAATATGTCATATTCATTTGTTTCTTTTTGTATTCCATTTGGGGTTTCTGCCCTGCAGAGAGACATGCGAAGAAAAAAGAAAGATTGACTCATACACAGGGGAAATAAGGTAGTCAACAGAAACTGTCCCTGAGAAAGCCCAGACGTTGGAATTACTAGACAAATATATGTATTTTTTAAGTAGGATCCATGCCCAATGTGGGGCTTGAACTCATGACCTCAAGATCCAGAGTTGCATGCTCTACTGACTGGGCCAGCTGGGCATAGTAAGATGACTCATTAAAAGTGGTGAAAGAGGGGTGCCTGGGTGGCTCAGTGGGTTAAAGCCTCTGCCTTTGGCTTGGGTCATGGTCCCAGAGTCCTGGGATCGAGCCCTGCACTGGGCTCTCTGTTCATCAGGGAGCCTGCTTCCCTCTCTCTATCTGCCTGCCTCTCTGCCTACTTGTGATCTCTGTCTGTCAAATAAATAAATAATCTTTTTTTTAAGTGCTGAAAGAAAAAGACTGTCAACTAAGAATTCTATATCCAGCAAAAGCTTTCTTGAAAAATAAGGGAGAAACCAAGACATTCCCAGATGAAAACTAACGGAATTTATTGCTGGATTGCTGGTAGCCCTGACCTACAAGCAATACTAAACGGAGGTTCTCAGGCTTGAGTGAAAGAACAGTAGATAGTAACTTGAATCCACATTTTAAAAAACTGATAAACTTCATTATATAGGTAAATATAAAGACAATACAAGTGGGGTTTTTTCTTTATAATGCCTTGTTTTAATCACCTCTTCTTCACCCCATCAGTGAAGAATGAATTCCCCAATGTGGAATTATGAGGATGGCCAAACACATGACACCAGACTGTATGTAGATGAGACTAACAGTAGTTTCTAAGTCACATATACTCACAGTCCAGGGGAAGAGGACACCACTTGCCATGGACGGACATAAAGGGTTTGCACTTGAGAACAGAGTGAACAAACAAGTCGGTGGGAGGCAGACTTTCTAGTATCAAGAGGGTGAGGTGACCCTTGTTTCCCACAAAGGATGTGATTGGCTTGTTTGAATAATTCCATGGGCCGGCAGGGAACTGAGTCCAGGTATTCAGGGATAAACAAGAACTGTGCCAGCTTCCCCATGATGGTAAGAAAGTTTTTTGTTTTGTTCTGTTTTGTTTTTTTTGGCTAGGGGACCTTATCCATGGGAGCAGAGTGGAGAGGTGAATTTGTGGTTAGTCTATTTGAGGCTCTCCTGATTTTACCAGCTGTCAGGGCAGCACAGAATATTAATTTTAGGACTGACATCACACCTGACCCCATGAATGTCTTATCAATTTCAATCTTGGTTATGACTGAAGTTTTTAGGGAGTAGAAGGGCCTCCCTAGGAAGTGAACTAAGTACTTGACCAGGAGGAAGAGGGCCATGTGATGAAATGATGGTCAAAAAACATGAACTTTAGAGGGGTTCCCCTTTATGTCCCAAAAAGGCATTTGAGGGACCTGTGTGGCATTGGTACAGGGAGTGCATGTCCCCAGAAGCCATGAATTTAGACTAGTCAATGTATATGGATATAGTGACACCCAGTGGGGGGGGGTCCATTTGCCACTCTGTAACTTAAATAAAAGTTATCTGAGGAGCCCATAATGCCTTTCAATTAAATCAACTTCCTGCGCCCTATAGGGGAAATTGCACTGAATGCCTTCTTTAAGAGCCAGCATTGTATGTTCTGAGAAATGAAATGAGTGCCCTTGTCACTAACAGTAATATAACTCCAAAGGTGGTAAGGAACATCCTGGTAAAGCCTTGCATTGTGTGTGGCCTTAGCATATGTAGAGACACGTGAGCTTCATTTATATTTTGGATATCTGTGAGGGAAGAGATTTCCAGAGTTCTTTACTCCAAAGGGGGCAACTCTCTTTTTTTTTTTTAAAGGAGTCTTATTTATTTATTTAAAAGATTTTTATTTATTTATTTGACAGACAGAGATCACAAGTAGACAGAGAGGCAGGCAAAGAGAGAGGGGGAAGCAGGCTCCCTGCTGAGCAGAAAGCCCGATGTGGGGCTTGATCCCAGGACCCTGAAATCATGACCTGAGCTGAAGACAGAAGCTTCAACCCACTGAGCTATCCAGGTGCCTCCAAAAGGGGCAACTCTCAGGCAATGGCCCAAGGGTTTTTTAAAATGTGCAAATGAGGGGTACCTGAGTGGCTCAGTTGGTTAAGCTTTTGCCTTTGGCTTGGGTCATGATCCCAGGGTCCTGGGATTCAGCCCCTGCAGGGCGCTGGGATCGAGCCCCGCATTGGGCTCCCTGCTCAGTGAGGAGTTTGTTCCTCCCTCTCCTTCTGCCCCCACCTCCTGTTTGTGTTCTCGCTCTCTGTCAAATAAATAAATAAAATCTTTTTAAAAATGTGCAAATGGTACTATTTGCTGGCCAAGCATCCAATGTTAAAATGACTACCTGAAGTATGGCCAGTTGTACTGACTCTTGGTGTTGCCATCCTTTTCAGGGACTCTCCGTTATGGAATGAAAACGATCAACATTCTACTGAACTGCATCAAGTATGATGGTGCAATACCATCCATAAAGTGTCTGGACTCTCATTCCTGGTCACTCAGTTGATCCTAAAAGAGTCCCTAGGTAGCCAAGGGTCTGGGGGAAGTCTGACCTCCTCTAGCATCATGGCCTCTAGCAAGTGACTGAGGATAGAGAAGGCCAGCCTCCTGTACGTGGGATCTACCAGAGGGTCCAGGTTTGGCTCCACCTAGTAGCAAGGAAGTCTCAGTAGCTGTGATCTGCTTGTGGAGTGCTGCTTCCATGACACAAAGCATAATGGGCAGCTGGGTGTAGAAGGTTACAGGCTAAGGGACTGTGAGAGCCTTGACTTTCAGGAGATCTCTGTATGTGGCCAGCAAATTGCTGCCCTAATAGTATAGTGCAGGGCTATGAAGGGCAATTTCTTATGTTAGAAGCCTATGGACCACTTACTGTCATCACAGGTTGTCTAGAGATTCCAGAAGGCATGAAAGGAGGCATGAAGGAGTGTCTGAGGACACTAATAGGAGTGCTCGTTGATTTCAATTTGGACAGATTCTGGAGCTTTTTGTTGGAACCAACAAGGTGACTCCAGTTTGCAAGCAATAGCATGAATGAAATAAAGTAAAATTTGTGAATGAAGAATATGGTATCTCCAGAACACCCCCTCCAAATCCTAGAAGATATTGGACTTGTATTAACATTGCGGGTGCTAAAGGGTCAACAGGTATTTTCTTAGGTGTCAGAGATGGAAAAACCCTCAGTTTACTAAAGAATTTTCGGGAATGCAACAGAGATGGCGGGGCCTTGCACTATGTGTGGCAACGGTCTGTCCCCTTTTTGTGAGGTCCTTTATGAGTATTTGTATGTTGTTAGCAAATGTGTCAAATGAATCTCCCTGGAGGAGAATGTCATCAGGGTAACATCGTGTCTGTGTTTCTAGAGAAAGGTGGTTGCAGTTAGGATCTTGCTAGCAAAGACCGTGTGTAATGGCAAGGCTGCTGAAGTACCCCATGGGTAGCCTGGTAAAGCGTGTCCTTTCAGAGGTGAAGGCAAACAGCAGTTGAGAGCCTGTTGAAATAGACACTGAACAGAATATATTATTCAAATCTAACTAGCAAAATACTTCCTAGTGGATGCAGTCATTCCAATAATCAGTATTGGCTACGGGGGTCTTGATGGATAGGGCCAGAGCACTGATGAATTCATTCCATTTATTCTTTCCAGGTTTAAGAACAGGCCAAACTGAGATGTTAAATGAAGAAGCAGTGGGGATAATCACCCCTTCACTAATTAGGTCTTCTATAATAACTTTTAATCCTTCAGGGCCCTGTTTTAAGTTGCAATGGGCCATCTTAACTTTTTAAACTGGGGAATCCATGGCATCTCACTTAGCCAAGCCAACTGATAAGGGCCAGAGACTTTATATAATTTCCACTTTACTCAATTGGTCAGAATGTCTGTGCCCACTAGATGATATTTTAGGGTAATAGGTGCTATGACCATGGGAATTTAGATAAAATAATAATTCTAATCGTTAAGGTGAGTCATACCTATTTGTCCTTTCTTTTATATTCAGTAACTCCCTGAAGATTATAGAGAGTACCTTGTTTAAATTTAATGGGTCCCCAGGTATAACTGTAATTTGAGTCTCAGTATTGATCAAGTCCATGTAGGCTTGCCAATTGGTGCCTTTCAGCAAATGCTGACATTAATTCAGAGCCTATATTATAGGGGCGCAAAACCAATCAGTGCCCTTTTGTCTTTTTGCTATATAATTCTTTTAGTAAATTTTGGACTTCCAATAGTGTCAAATGTGTACCTTTGTTTCAATTTAGTTTTTTTTCTTGTATCCCTAAGGAGTGAGCTCTTGGTTGCCATTGAGCCATAAGCAACAGAATGGTGTAGCAGAAGAGCTTTGGGTACACAATTCCACCATGATCCTACTCTTTTCCCCACAAGGGCTTCCCTTTGTTCTCCCATTTTTCTCTCTGTAAAAAGTCCCTAGTAGGAATTTAGATTTTGGGATACCTGGGTGGCTAAGTTGGTTAAGCATCTACCTTTGACTCAGGTCATGATCCTGAGGTCCTGGGATTGAGCTCCGCCTTGGGGGGTCCCTGCTCCACAGGGAGCCTGCTTCTCCCTCTCCCTCTGCTCCTCCTCCTTATTGTGTGCTCTCTCCCTCTCTGTTAAATAAATAAAATCTTTTTAAAAATTTTATATTTCTATCCAAGTAAAGCCTCAACTTTTAGTTTGTTTCTGCCCACTCATCTGTGATGTGGACCTTCTTGGTGGTTTGGGGAAATGTTCAGGGACCCTGAGACCTGTCCCATAGGGAGCTCTCTCTTCCTCCAGAGAATGCCAGTGAATCTTCCCTGGGTTGAGGTACACATAGAGTAAAATCATTTTGTCTGTGACCTGCATGGGATCCAGCAAGTCCCATGATCACAAGATTAGCCCTCTGGCGTACTGGTGAGCAGCAGTGTTAGGCAAAGTCCAGGCACTCTGGGGGCTTATGCATTGGGAAAGCAATTAAGTACCAACATACTCCTTCCCTTTTTATTTTTTTTAAATTTTTTTAAAGATTTTTTTTTAACAGACAGAGATCACAAGTAGGCAGAGAGAGAGGAAGGGTGAAGCAGGCTCCCTCTGAGCAGAGAGCCCAATGCGGAGCTCCGTCCCAGAACCCTGGGACCATGACCCAAGCTGAAAGCAGAGGCTTTAACCCACTGAGCCACCCAGGCGCCCCACTCCTTCCCTTTTTAAAAATCAGTACCCGGGCCATGGGTTACCACTGGATGTGCACCTCAATATCTCTGGGGGGTCAGGAGATCATACATGACAACAGCAAGGGAAGTAGCACCTCATGAGAGAAACAAAGATACTCGTCTGAACAACAATGATGGTTAGGCAACTGAGGTGCCATGCTTCATTCTCCCAGGATGGTGGCCTCCTTCCTTTCCAGAAATTTTACGAAGAGGTGTCCCCAGGCCCATCCTGGCAATGCACAATCACAGACAAGTTTGACATGGCTGCCCAAGCAGCCAGTGACAATAACCAGGCTACACACAGTCACCAGAGTGCTATAGCCTCATCCTTGGTAGTTGGGACTCAAGTGCCAAGTGATTAGGATACTGCGTGTGCTGCCTTCACAGTCAGAAGTCTCAGGTACCAGCTGCCAACCCCAGACCAAACCCAATGGTATGTCATACTAGGGTAAAGTCAATTAGCAGCAATGCTTGTCATGAGAATTGGAGCATTTGGAGTGAGAAGAGGCACCAATACCTGGCAAAGAGCATAGAGTGCCCCACAAGCCGAAGCGCAAGTTCATCAGCAATTGGCAGCTCTGTCCCAGACAGCATTTGCCATATCATGGAAGCAGTTAATTAGCCATGACCCCTTAATTAAAACTAACCAGGTGTCTATGGTCATGGTTGGTCTATCCTCTTCAGGATGCCAATTGTTTTGATCACCTCTTCTTCACCTCATTGATGAGGGAGGGATTCTTCCCTAGAATTATGGGGATGACTGAACACACAACACCCAACACTGGCCACATGAGATTGACCCTGTTTATTAGTCACAGACATTTCTAGTCTGAGCGAGGAGGGCACTGTATGTCACATAGAGCCATACGAGGTTTGCACATGGGATCAGAATGAACAACCAAGCATTGTGGGAAGGAAGCAGGCTTGGTAGTATCAAGAGGATGGGGTGTTCACTGATTCCTATGGGAGAATGTGATTGGCTTGTTGAAATCATTCTAAGGGCTGGCAGGGAATGAAAGCCCACTACTCTGGGATAAGTAGGCACCCTGCCTGGTCTCTGTGATAAGGAGGGTTGTTTGGCCAGAGGTCCTTAGCTGTGGGAGCAGAGTGGGGACAGGAATTTGCCATTAGGCCATTGGAGGCATTCCGAAGTTTCCCAGATGTCAAAGCAACATGCAATATTAAATTTAGACTATGTATCACATTCCTTTTTCCCCTTTCTGATTTAAAAGACAACTGCACAAAACAATCATGATTAACCTGTATTGATGGGCATCTAGTGTACAAAGGAAGCAGGAGGCAATGGAGCTCTCTTGGAGCAAAGTTCTTGAATTTTGACTCAATTTTTATAGGTCAATGTGTTCATTTCAGTACCCGGGGAGGCCACTAAGAAAATAACTGAAAATATAGTTTAAAAAAAAAAGAAAACCAATAAGGTAATCAAAATGGTAGACCAGAAAATAATCCATTTAACACAAAATT